>NC_077232.1:200042404-200417404 GCF_027887165.1 Monodelphis domestica
CATGAAATTGGATTGTGAAGGCTGAGGTCAATCAAATAGCATTTGAAAGGTTAGGACAATTCTGTCAACTCCTAGAACTAATCAAAGAAACACTAGTGAGAGAATTCTATCATCTCAAGCCCCACTAGGCTATGTGACTGGGTAGAGAAGGTTTCCAGAACAATTTATCTCCTCCAAGCTATCTGCACAAAACACCATTTCATTCAAAAGAGCATTACTAACCAATGGCAGAATTTGGAATTATGCATTATACTGCCTTGAATTCAAATAATGATAATTATTATAACCAGCATTATTATTTTAAGTAGTGCTTTGAGATTTATAAAGAGCACTTTATAAATATCTAATTTTATCATCACAACAACTTTGAGGGGAAGTTAAAATTCCCTATTTTACAGTTGAAGGAACTGAAGCAAATAGAGGTTAAATGATCTGTCCTGTATTACATTTAGATATAGTTTTGTACCAATCCATTTTTGACATCAAATAGAATTACATGGGAGAAGACCATGAAACATATTTTTCTGCATGTTCTTTGTGGATTTTATCCAAGATGAAGCCTGCATGCCTGCTATTTACTGTCACTGTAGACCTAACACTGACAATTTATGTAGGTCTTACCATTAATTGTTAATGAACAAAACTATTGCAGGGTCACACACTACATCTTTCAGACCTCCAGAGCTTGTGCCAATATACACTATATAAATATTTCTACTTGCTAAAAAGCTCAAAAGACTAAAATATTGGCTATATTAATTGGGCACATTTTACAGAATTTAGAAGTAATTTTGACATGATGGTAATTAAAAGCAGCAATAGCAATAGCAACAAAAACCCACCCTTATATCTTGTAGACAAACATCAGAGCTAAATGCCTTAATTAATATTCTGAGCACTGCAAAAGCCACCCAACAGAAATATGTGTTTACTGATCCCTTTATGTTTTGCTAAATGTTCAATTGATTAGTGCCTGCATTGCACTCTTAATGTGAATTATTATACAATAACCATTTCCATTGTTGTGCACAGTGCTCTAAATAGACATATATCAGCTTTAAAATGATAGAGTAAATCTTTTGGTACAGAAAGGAACTTGTGTGTTAAAGAGACAGTATGAGCATTACTAGATTTCCATTTCCCTAACACAACAGCCAATGCCCCATAAGTAGCTGATTTTTTCTTGCTTTGGGAAACAACACCCTAGGAGGGAGGATTCATCTGTAATTTGAAAAGATACAATGGCCAAATTAAATACCTATAAAATAATTATTTCTCACAATTTCTTTCTTCTACATTTATGTCATTGGTTTTATCCTCAGGAGGGATTTGATACACATTCTACTGCTATGCTTAATTTAAATGTACATACGATTGTCAGTACATATTGTGCTCCAAATTTTCATATTCATTGATTAGAAAGAGAGCAGTATGGTTAGACCAAGATTGGATATTTAGAATGTCTACTAGTCATTTTTGTATGGTGAGGATTCTTATTCCATAGTACCAGATTACAACAGTAACCCTGACTCTGCCACTCAATTAGGTTAGCATTATTAAAATGCTTTTAGGCTTGCAAAATATTTTTTTCATATAATATCCCATTCGGTCCTCACCATAATCCTCAAAATAATGCTTTTATATCACCATTTTACAAATAAGGAGAGTGAGGACTAGAAAGGTTAAATGACTTGCCAATGGTCACATTGCTTATAAATGTTGGTTAGAGTATTTCTTCTCTGATCTTCCTGACTCCAAGTTTGCCACTCTATCTACTGTATCACACTTAAATACCTCTTACTGATAACTAGACAGAAAAGTATAAAAAGAGCAATACAAAGTCAACACCACTGCGAGAACTCCAACCTCACATACTATTTAGAATCAGTCAATTCCATCACTTCCACATGAAGATAGTGCATTCACATACATAAAGTTTTCTATTTTTTGCCATTTAAACAATATAAAAACTGCTAATTATTATATTATATTTGTTTCTACTTGCCTCATGAAATATATTCCACTCTTCTGTGTCCTTAATTACATGATCAAGGATGATTTTGATAATAGTGATGATGACAACAACAATGACAATGTTGAGTAGTGTAGAATGAAGAAGGCAAAAAAAATTCTTGGGATATACTGACTTCCAATCAAATCAAGGAGTTCTTTATAGCTCTTCTGAGTGGCCACATATACATTTTCAGTTTACTAATAAGAGCTTAAAGTGTCTTTATCCTCAAGATTAAGAGAAAGAAAATACTAACACTATATACCTATATATATATATATATATGTACATATATATAACACTAACACTATAAAATAATAACACTAATCCTTTTAATGTCACTTCAACCACTGAAGTAAGACACTGTGAATGACAAAATATATGCTAGATGAGATTGTGTGCCCTTTGTTTCATCCTCATATTTTAGGACTCAGGGTCTATCATTGCTTTGCTTAGAATTCTAAAGTGTTATAAAGTTATATTTATTTATAATATAATCATTTAAAAATTATCATCCTAGTTCTTTCTTTGTTCTGCATCAGTTAAGAAAGGTCTTCAAAGCTTCCTCAAAAACTTCCTTTTTATCATATAAGAATATATATAATAATCATATAATAAGATCCCATTATGATTATATACCACAATATCTTTAGTCATATACCAATAGGAAAGTTGCCAATTTGTAGCTACCATGAAAAGAGCTGCTACAAATATTGATCTTTTTTCCTTATTTATTTGATATCTTTGGGTATAGAGGCCAAGTAGTTGTATAGCTAGATCCAAGGACATGCATATCATTATAACTGTGGGAACATAGTTCATAATTGAATTGTAGAATGTCTAGAATAATTCACTTCCCCAATAGTGGCCTAGAATGACTATTTTCCTACAATCCTTCCAATATTTGTCATTTTTCTCCTTCATTGTCTTTGAACAATATGATAAATGTGAAGGTTGAGTTAGACATTTGACAAATATATATTAACTTTCTACTATAGGCAACACTAGTGAGTAGAAGGCCAATCTTGGAGTCAGAAAAATCTAGTTCAAAATCTTGGCTCTAAGTGTCAGTCAATAAATCATTTAATCAACTAAGTTCTAGAGAAAATTGTTAGTCTATGAATTACAGGAAATTTGATACCATTCTTTGGTGTAGAGTTGTTGTTTTTTTCTAAATAGATATCTACATGCAGAGAAGAAATCAAAATATAGACCTGAGAAAAATAAACAAATGAACAGAGAGAAGGGAGGAAGCAAGCAAAGAAACTGATTGACCTCCATCCCAAAAGGAAACACAAAAACAAATTAATAATTCAGATTACCATCCCTTTTCCTTGTCTAATTTCTCATTTACTAAAAATGGTAAATTAGGCTTGTATAAAGGTTTCATAAAGAAAATCCTTCCAATTTCTACTTATGTTTTATTGTGAAAGAAACTAAAAAACTAATCTGTATAACTATAATTTTAGGCCCAGCTGAGCAAAATTCAGTGAAGTTCAGAACTCCAGAGAGAAAATGGTTAAAAATTTTAAGCAACTTTTTATTGAAGGCCATCAATCAAGTAGCACAATACAGAGAGAAAAGAAATGGACTTGATTGAATAGATATATGGATTTTAATCCGGTCTCTGAGTCTTTCTGTCTCTATAATCTTGAGCTAGTTATTTCCTCTCTATGGGTCTCAGTTTCTCCATCTGTCAAATGAGTAAACTTGTTGATATGTGAGGTTTTTTTAGAGTTGGGCATTTATAATCATTGAGTCACAAAGGAAAAATTACTTTAGATTGGTAGGAGTTTCAGTACCAATGAAATGATAGATCCTTGAAATACGGAAGGTGTATTACGTTCAAAAAATATTTAAAAGTTTCCTTGATTTTGTAAATTGCTCAAGGAACAGGCAAAGTCAGAGAGCTAAACTGACAAAATTCTTTCATTTACTCTATAAAGAAAATGAGACTTAATACTTATAGAGTGCTTTAAAGTTTACAAAATAATTTATTTATACAATCTCATTTGGTTCTCACAGTCACCTTGTGAGATAAACACTATTATCTTTTCCCTCCTTATCAACCCATTGCACTTTATTGATTCAACTAAGCAGTATAGGAACATTTTTGTTTCATCTGGTATATATATACTTGAAGTTGCTTTTGGGATAGATCCCCAAATACCCCAAGGCTGAGAATTTAGATGATTTATCTATGATCACAGCTAATTAGTGTCTGAGGCAGCTTACTCAGGTCTTCCAGACTCTAAGAGAGACATTCTATCAACTTATTCCACCTAGCTGCCTCATTCCAGAAAGAAAGGGTTAGTTAGGTCTTTGCTCACAGCATAGAAAAAATCCCCACACCATTTGCAAAACAAGAAGAATATCAGATATGTCAGAATGAGCTTTAACCATGCTGAGCCTTATCTGTTCAGATAACTGAAGCTGTACCAGTTCCCAAATTAGTTCTAACATTGAGCTGAAAGACCTGCTTCTAATAGAGTTCAAAGGACCATGAAGGGGAAAAGAGGAAGGGAATTTTGTTTACTCAGCTAAAGGCAGTTTCAAGAGATGCTTTAAACCTGCTAGAAATGATGCATTTTGACATGGAGCTGCTAACAGCAAAAGATGAATTGAAAGCTTTTCAATGCCAAAGTTATAAGAGGGCTGGCCTCAGGCCATGGGGAGCCTATACTGGAGGTTTCCATGTAATGATGGTGAAGCCAAGGTTAAACCATGCAGTTATTAAAAGTCTTGTTCTCCAGTCCTGTTCCTGCCTTAGGGTAGCAGAGGTGACCCTTGGCTCTCTAGACAACGCTCTAGGATCAACCTGCAAGTTCCTAACAAGCCCAAAAGGCTTTGAGTAGGGGCATAGAGATAGACCTTATGCCTCTTTCCTAATTTCTGAGACTTATCACTAAGTTGGATGAAGGGGAATAACGTGGTTTGAACTCAGCAATCCCTGAAGGCTATCTACAAAGATGGCGACGGAGAGGATATTTAGGTGGGGGTCTAGAGAATGGAGATTTTAAATTCAAATCTGGCTTCAAACCCTTGCTAGCTGGGTGATCCTAGGCAAAGCACTTAAACCCAGCTTCTAGCCCTTACCACTCCTCTGCCTTGAAACCAATATTTAGTATTCATTCTAAGTAAGGGTTGAAAAAACAAGATGTAGAGTATTTTCAATTTTTATTAGTTTATAGAGCAATGGCTTAAAAGGAATCAGAAATAGTTGCAATATTAAAATATTGAAATGATTAAGTATAAGCATCTTAGCAAAGTACTTTATAATATTCCAACATTATTTTTTACTATAATGCTAATAATATCTCCCTTATGGTGTGTATATGTTATATATATGAATATGTGCAATATTGATTCTTTATCAATATTTTCATTTTAGATTTGATCAAAAGGCATATCTCCAAAAGTTTTTGTTGTGCTTTCTCTTCTGTGACTCTAGAATTATTTCATATTTATTCCAAAATGTATTTTGTATTATAGTCCAGTAAATCTAAGTGATATTTCTCAGAGAGTATAATACATCTCCTGATTTCAGACCTGTGAACAGAAGTTATTCCTCATGCTGGACTTGCTGTCCTCTACTACCCTCTATCTCTTGGAATCTCCAGTTCCATTCAAGGCTTAGTTCAACTGTCACCTCTTATAAGAAGTCTACTGCCATTGTATGTGCTCCATCACTGCCTAAAAGCACTGTATTTATTTTGTATATATTTAACATTTATTTAAATATATACATGCTCTGTTCCTTCCTCAAGAATGTAAACTACTTGAGGATAATGATAATTCATTTTTTGTAACCTTAGAGTCCATCAGAATATCTTGCACATCATAGGTGATTAAAGGTTCTAGTAGTGAACTGAATTTTAAGCATGGATCTCAGCTATGAAATAAAAGAACAGTGCTTTCTATTTGTGGCAGATACATGGTCCTTTGATAACTAAGAGGTTCTGAGATACATGTCCATACATTTTGTTCCACTTAAGTATTTGCAAATGATTATGAGATACATAATTATAAATGCATTTTCTCTGTACACATTTGTAGATTCAACAAGAGGTCAATTTGCTGTTGTTACTCAGCTTGGATCTTTTCCAACTCCAATGGTGACATGTCTGAAGAGATTTTAGTGTTAATCTAGTCCAACTCTTCATTTTATAGATAAGGAATCTGAAATCCAGCTACATTAAGTGACTTTTCTCAAGGTCACAATCACAAATTCCCTTCTCTAGTATTTCAGCTCCTTGAAAATCTGACTCCAACCTCTTTTTCTAAGCTTATTATTATATAGCCTATCTTGTCCCAAATTCTTCTGTTTCTTTGTATTTTTAAAGAATACATTTTCCTTTTACCATCCCTAGAATGTACTTTCCCCACATTTCTATTTGATGCAATCCTTTTTTTTTTTAATAGAACAGTACCTGTTCAACTTGTCCAACAAACCTTCTCTCATATTAGAAACTAAAAAAATAGACAGAAAAGTTGGGCATCATGACCAAGAACAATGGCCCAAATCAGGGATATCTGGCTTCAAATCTTGTGCCAAATATTCAGTTGTGGTATGACCTTGAGCAAATTGCAAGTTATGCATACCTCAGTTTCCTCATATGTAAAATGGGAATAACAAAAATGTTATCTTCAGAAAAGAGTTATTATGAAAATAAAATATCACAATATTTTAAAAATGTTTTACAAACATTCAAATCTATATACATATATTATTATTCTCTCTTCTCCTTCTAAGTTTCCCTAGCAGCCTTTGATTTGATTTATCCTCTGACCCAGTCATATTCTTCTGTCATATTTCTTTGTAAGAATGGTCTATTTCTTGTATCAGATGAATTCTTAAACTTTTCGGGTTATAGATTATTTTTTTAAGTTTATTTATTTAATTAATTAATTTGGAAGATTTTTCCATAGTTACATGATTCATGTTCTTTCTCTCCCCTCCTCCCATTCCCCTCTCATAGCCAATGAGAAGTTCCAATGGGTTTTTTACATGTGTCATTGATCAAGACTTATTTCCATATCATTAATATTTGCATTAGGGTGATCTTTTAGAATCTACATACCCAATCTTATCCTCATTGAACCATGCGATCAATCATATGTTTTTCTAGTATATTTCTATGCAAAAAGTTATTTCTCTGGATGTGGATAGTGTTCTTTCTCATAAGTCCTGCAGAATTGTTCTGGATTACTGCAGTGCTGCTAGTAGAGAAGTCCATTACATTCGATTGTACCACAGTGTATCAGTCTCTGTGTACAATGTTTACCTGGTTCTGCTCCTTTCACTCTGCATCAATTCCTGGAGGTTGTTCCAGTCTCCATGGAATTCCTCCACTTTATTATTCCTTTGAGCACAATAGTATTCCATCACCAACATATACCACAATTTGTTCAGCCATTCCCCAATTGATGGGCATTCCCTCATTTTCCATTTTTTTTTGCCACCACAAAGAGCACAGGTATGAATGCTCTTGTAGAATTCTTTTTCCTTATTATCTCTTTAGGGTATAAACCCAGCAGTGGTATGGCTGGATCAAAGGGCTGGTGGGACATAAGATTCTTTAGTCAATATATACCTATAAACAAGATCCAGCATGAGATAGAACTAGGATGATTTTTAAGACAGCATATGAACTATTAGACTTTAGACAAGTCATATGACCTTTCATTTAAAAAAAAAAAGATTAAAAATTGCAGAGAATGTATTCATCTACAGTGGGAAAGGGAGCTTTCTCATGCAGGAGTTCCCTATACAATTGAAATGATAGGTCTATACCCTGTGTGTGTGTGTGTGTGTGTGTGTGTGTGTGTGTGTGTGTGTGTATGCATCAACATAATTATTTCTGCTATGATAAACATTCTTGGAATATTACCTGAAAAGGAATTTTATAGAAAAGTTTAGTTGGCATGCACGTAGGTGTTTTTAGTATTTATAAAATTTATCAAGCAGACTTAATATCTTCATTTTGTCTCTCTATGGCAAAATTAGAATCACCAAAATGTTCATGCATCTTAATAAGTTGTTTTATATTTTCTTTCTTCCCTTTGTTTGGAGAGGGGAAAAAAAAACTTGACTTGAAAAAGTGAACAAAATGCAGACATTTCTGATAATACCTGCTTTTGCATGAGTTAGTCCAAATTTCATCACCATTGGATACCAAGTTACTAATAGGATATGAAAGACAAAGAAAAAGAAACTCTATGAATATGAAGAGTTAGAAAAATATCTGTTCTGTGTTTTCCTATATAAAAGAAAATACATGTTCTTTAAATATGTATTTTATTAGGATAGAACTCAATTTTTGAAAATTGATTCCTTCAAATTCACATTTTGAAAAGTAAGACCTTCCATACAATGCTTTGGTGACTTTTGTGATCACATAAGCATTAGCACACAATTCAGTATTGAAGATTACAAATATTCTTTCTCTTTCTATAGAACTCTTGCTCATTTCCTTCTATAAATGTATGAGATTTTCATCCCTCTAATTCATTGTGTGGATAAATATATACACATGTGTGTATATACATATAAAGAGTATATATATACAAATGTACATATATATCTAGGTGCACATACATATACAAGCAAAAGGTCTACGGGAATAAATATATATATATACATTTGTATATATACATTTATACATGTATTTATATAAATACATATCTACATGTATTGCTCAACATTTGTGTGTATTCTTACAATTCTTACTGCAAATCCTTTTATAGTGAAAGGAAAGTAGACTATTAAATGACTTTAGTATATTTAATTAATACTGGGACTCTCACAATGAAAAGAGAAAAAGAGGGGAGCTACTAGCATGTTGGATGGACTCTCTGCCCATGAACATGGAGAATGAGCAAAAATGTTTCGTAACTTAGGCAAGCATGGATGAGGTCTGATCTGGATATTGGAGAAAATACCCATTTTGAAGAGATCATTAATGCAATGGGTTACCTGGTACTGTATGTCAGTTAAAAAACTAAAATACATTCTTGGTAAAATTTTAGTAACATTTTATTTTTCCCAATTATATGCAAAAACAAAGACCTTCTGATCTGTGCTCACACCAATACCACCTTCCTTTCCTTATTTTCCTAGTAGTATACCATTTTCACAGACATGGAAGGGGACTCTCTGCTCCTTCAGCTATTTCTGTTCTTATATCTGAAGTTTATGGATTTAGTAAATGCTACCTGAGTTGACTTATTAGTCTGTAATGTGAGTGTCTTTTGCCTGATAGGGGAAGAGGTCAAACAAATATAGCCTGTCATTTACCTGAGCAAAGTACTGAGCTCAAGTCTATTCAGTAGATAAATGAAATAAAAGATAACCTCTGAATTAAAATAGTTTACATTTTATATTCTAGATGAAATCATACCCAGAAGAGGGATGCCAAGTCACTTCAAACTCTCATGACTGAGAAATAAGATCAAGGTGAAGGGACTGAGTTAAGACTTTGTCTTTTAGTGGAATACAAATTCTCTCATTTCCTCCTCTTAGCCTCTGACAAGTTAATCTCTAAGAATGAAATTTAAGCAAATCTTTTGAGGTAGAAGGATGAGAAGAGGAAGAACTGAATAGGCAATCTTATATCTACTTTGACCCAATGTTACATACAAGAAATTTAAAGTCAAATAGTCTTGTTCACTGTGAAACTGTGACAGAAAAAGAATGTCTGTAAAAGGAAATGAAAAGAAAAAATATTAATTCTTTTCTAATTATATATGTTAAACAAAGGTGCTAATTATATTGTCAGATTTCTTTTAAAATGTGTTTTAGAGAACAAAAATTAGAATTTTAATGACAACAGCCTATGTGATCATGGACATTCATTATATCTGAGTTACTAAATAGCACCTGTAATCAGAAATGGTTATTTCTAGCTTTAGAATACACTTGCTACCTGCTGAATATGTGTTATTAGCTTCTCCCCACACAACTCTGTTGCTGTGTCTATTAATTTTATGCTAGATATGAACCTGATGAGAGTTCCATACCTATTTTTTGCTAGCAAGTTTTCATGCACCGTAACTCGAGCCATCTTTCATGAACTGTTGCAAAGTTAATTCTAATTGATCTCCACTTTTTTCTGTTTCTAATCAATTTTACATAGAGCTGCAAAGTGATTATCCTAAAATACAAACCATTCCATGTCACTCAACTCCTCAAGAAACTTGGGTAACTCCACAACTTTGCTTGGTATTTCAAGCCTTTTATGATTTAATTCTATACAATCCTTCCAGGATAATAACCCCCTGCCCCATATACTGTACAATCCAATTAGTAAATTAATATTTATTAAGTAATCTACTAATCAACTACTATGGGCCAGTTACTGTGCTAAGAACTAGGTACAGGTATAAAATGTGATATATGTCCCTGCTATTTTGTTCCCAGACTAATGGAAGAGAATTAGCCAAAAATTCTGTACAAATAAGATTGAGACATGAGACCATGAGTCTAGTCTCAGAGGGAAGAAACTAAAATAAATAGGTTTGGGAAAGTTTTATTGCTAAAGTTGGGGTTTTAGCAAAGACTAGAAAGGCTCAGGAGGGAGCACATTTTAGGAATGAAGGAGTCAGGTAACAATTGTTATAAGTAACAACTTGTTTGATTTTTTAAAATTTTGTTTTGTTTCATTTTATACATTTTTTTGTTTCAGTTGTTTCATTAGGGGTGCTAATTATCATCATCATCATCATTTTTATCCCTCCCTCTACTTAAAGGCAACATTTTGTAGGTGCTACCTGAGTATTAGTTATGATGATGATGATGATGATGATGATGATGATGATGATTAATGCCCCTCCCCAACAAAACAATACCCTGGCAACAACAAAACTCTCCCAAAATATTTATTACATATCTTGAATTTTCCTATTACTATACAGATTGTAACTCTTCAGCAAAATAAGAACTTGAGTGCAAGGGCAATGTCATTTTTGCTTCTGTTTTCTCAATGCCTTGCATAGCAGGCTCTTAATAATTGTTTGTTGGACTAAATTGAATCTCATTTTCTCTAGGTTTCAAAAACTATTCTTTAGCTTTCTTGCTGGGGCTGATATCTAATCACATGATAACAACTTTTATGTGAAATTTCACCAGAGCATCTTGACCCACTCTGCTGCAGAAACATGAATCACAACTTTTATGTTTTATCTTTATGATTCTATAGTTACTTCACAAAAGGCCAACCTTGAAATATCAACTGTAAAATGGGGATAGTAACAACACCTTTCTCCAAGGATTGTTGTGCAGATTAAATGAAATAATATTTGTAAATTTCTCAGCACAGTGACTGTCCCAGCGTAGGTGCTTAATAAATATTTGTTGTCTTCCTTTCCCCTACATCATGGTATGATGGTAACCCTGTCCTCAAGGCTATAGCTAGTGAAGTGCCAGTTCTGAGATACTCTCAAGTACAAGGTACTTGAAAGGTACAGCAACACAGCATGTCCCTTGTACAAAGAGCAGCTAAGTGTGAATAGACTGATTACCCAAAGTTTAACCACCTGCTGATTATATGGAGGGAAGGAAGGGTTGGGGCCATGGAATCCAATAACTCACAAAGACCAAATACCAAATTACCAGGAATTTGGTGTTTTTATCTGTGGGAGGTGTGAATGCAGAAATGGAATAGCAAATAGCATTTTTATTTTTAAGAGATGGTTCCATAGGTAAATATCCCTTCACATTATTAGAAACAGCAAAAATGCTATGACAAGAATTTTGCATATGCCAAAGTATTTGCTGATTATTTATAGGGAAACTTTAAAGAATGAATTAACCAATCCATTCAAAACATATTAATATACAGTTAGGTTTCTATAACAAAGAGTAGGAATAAGTATTCATCTCTTCAGTCTCCCCAGTAATGATTAGGTTCACTTTCAGGAAATATTCCATACTGTAACTGCACTCATTACTTTCCTTTTGGTAGGGTGGGGAAAATGAAGTAGATTTACATAAATTCAATGCAAAACTACAGTTTGTACCTTGAAGCATTTCTTTTGGCATTTGAATAAAACAAAACAACTTTTAACAAAAAGAAATATTTATTAAGGCTTTATGTGTCAGGCGCTGAATATTAAAGAAAAGAAGCACAAAAAAGCACTAGTCCTCAAGAAGTTCACATTTTATGAAAGGAGAAAATCTGTACAAAATACATAATGTACACACACAACATATATATGGTAATAACTAAGTTGTAATAGGGCTTTAAGATATGTAAAGCTCTTTATATATTTAATATCTCATTTAAACATCACAAAAATGCTTTTAGCTAGGTATTTATTATTCTCATCTTATAGATGAGAGAACTGTGATTGACCAAGTGTGAATTTTAAAACTATTCCACCCTAATCAGACTGTTCTTTAGAAGATTTGATTTAGCTATTTGACATTTTCCCCACCCTCCTTAGTTTAACAAGATTAGGAAGCTCTCCACCAAACTGAAAGATTAAGTATCTGAGAAAAAGGCAACAGACATGTGCAGAAAGAGTGGACAGACCCCTGGGCTGTCCAAAGTCAAGCTAAGGGATCATTGGTAAAAATGAGATGCAGAAAAGTGATGTAAAACCATCTATATAAGGCATGTCACTTCCTCTCTCTTCCTCTTTCCCTGGAGAGGAGATTCTGGCTGGCAGTGTGCTAGGCAGTTCAATATCTTAGAGTGGTGGTGTTGAGTTTTCCTTGACCTGATTCAGGTTCAGGCATCTGGGTTTAGCCCTTCTTTTTGTGGAGTTCCAGCTGACTCCTTCCTCCTTCATACTCCAAACCCTTACTTCCTTATCTCCTGATAATAGCCAGGCAGGGGGTGGGGGAGAGAGGGAGAGAAAAAAACCTACTCCTCCTTCTTCCTTCTCTTTAATCTCCTACACTATCAATTAAATCACCATAAAAAATTCCAGTTTACTTGGGTATTTTATTATTTGGGATTTACCCTGTCGACCACTTAAATTTAGATTTTCAGTCTCAACCATAATTTTAACCTTTACACAAGTGACCTGCACAGAATCATATAAATAGTAATAATGTGAGGCAGGAATTGAATTCAGGTCTTCTCAGCATTCTAACAATTTCACCTTTTGAGGAAGAGGCTAGCAGAGGTCCTGTTCAGAGACTTACTATTTCATGGTACTAGTTAGAATAAGTATGTTATAGAAAGAGGATGAGTGAAATGAAGAAAGAAGTAGGTAATCTAACACTCCAAACTAGAAATGCATGGTCAAAGTAGGATCCTGAATAGTCAAAGTGACATTCAGATTCATGTTGGTTCAAGGTACAACTCTGCTTTCTGTTGACAATATATTAAATGGTAGTAACTTGTGGAACTATTTTTAAGGTTTAGCTCTAGACTAGAGAGGAAATTATAGGAATAATCAGAAATGGTCTTGAATATAATTGAACTTAGCTTAGTGGACAAACAGAAGGACAAGTCCAATCTATAGCTGTCACAATGGATAGAGGTTCTCTCAAGGAGGATAAATTATCAGAATTAAAAGTAGACTAATTTTTCAATTCTCTTTAAACTTGTAGATAGGGGTGATAACTCATACTCAGGCTAAGTCCAAGAAAATTGAAGATAAACTTTAAAATAAAAGCTCTGGTGATAACTTGAACTATATACACATAGGAATACATGATGGATCCATAGATTCCTATAGCTTGGGGAACTTCTGATATGGGAACTTCTTCTATCAATGTAGTCTGGCAACTCATTCATATTTGTGCATAAACATTAGATAATTATATATATTATATATATGTATTTTAGAGTGTTGCCTGAGGCACTGAGAGATTAAGTGATTTACCCTTGCCCACACAGTATTTGCTAAAGGCAAGAATGGAACCCATATCTCTTTTGACTCCAAATTTTGTCTTGTATTTATTTTATCTTGTTGGATCTCAGAAAACTATGTGGAGATTGAACAAAAGACAGTTGATATGTAGCCCAAAGTGGCTACTCCCTTGATGAAGTAATGAGTAGTCCTTTTCTATAGAGCAGAGTACTCCACAGGTACTATCTAGAGCTAGATCACTTCTACCTACTAGAGAAGTATAATTTATCAATCTGATGAAGACTAACTATAACTGAGTGAAAGGGCAACTTAGAGCAACAGTCCCATTAAGAGTGTATTGATCTCCAAATCACACTTGCTATAGTTTTATTTTCCTGTAATTCTTTGCATAGTTTATCTGAATGAGAACATGCAGCCAGAATATTTTGCATTCTTTCAGTTTAATTGTAGGAAGCTGTCATTTAAGTTTTAAACTGTTCTCTAAAACTATCTGTACATGTGAAGGATTTTTGAATGACATTAAGTCAGGATAATATGGAGAAGTTAAGTAAAAGACAATGTTGCAAAGTTGAAAAAGAGCCAGTTTAAGAGTAGGGAAGACCCACATTCAAGTGTCCCTTCTGTCTATCTTTATAACCAAGGGCCTTCACCTTTTAAGGTCTTTGTTTTCTTGTCTGTATATTTAGGGTTAAATTAGATCAATTCTAAGGTTCTTTGCCATTCTTTGTCATTCTATATCCTGCCTCTGACAAATGTTGTGACCTTAAGCAAGTACTAATGCCCACAATTAACTATCTAGACTGAATTACAGAATTTACAGATTATCACATAGATCAAGGGAAGGAAATTCCACTTCAGTCATTCCTTCATAGGGATAAAGAACAAATAAAAAAATACAACAGATAGAGTTAGCATTCACTATATTTTTCTAGTAATACCCAATTGCTAATTATATACGCCAAGAATTTGTATTAATTGGATGAAAGTTGAAAACAATTGATAGTCAGTTGACATCACATCTTTTCAAAGAAAGTGACTGAGAAACTTAAGTGCACTAAAAAGTGATGCCCTTAGAAAATTGTCTCTACTTTAAAAGCCTTCAGACAGTTACAGAAACCTTGGAAATGTCATATTCAGCAGGAGAAAATATGACAAGGAAGAAATGAGGGAGAAATGCAAGGAAGTATGTTAGTAAGAGGTAATGAGTTATACAATATTTGAAGAGTCAACCTTAAGGTAAAGGACAATTGTTTTGACAAATAAAGTCTCCTCTGGTTGTTTCACTGTCACTATAGAATACTGCATTTAGATTTAATGAGGGATCCAGAAATCCCTAGCAACTCTGAAATAAGCATAATGCTTGAAATGCTTTCTTTACATTTGTAGCTCAGGAAAAAAAATTGCTCTGTGACAATTTACAATACAATAAATAGAACCCAAATATTTAAAATGCAAAGTCAATATCTTAATATCACATATGGAAAGGGGGAAACAAAAAGAAGATATAAAATATAATAATTCAATTTCAGTCTCTCTCTGTGGGGGACATGGTGATATTAATAAATTAGGAGATAATCATTTTAAAGAAAAGAGAGATGAAAATAAAACCCTAGTGCACTAAGAAAAAAATGTCCTGTGAAAAGAAATTCTGAGTCAGGCAGACTGCTGCATTTTACATAATATGGATTTCAAATGTCAAAACAACTCTAAAGAATAATAAAACCTCTCCCAAATCAGGTTAGTTTTCTCAAGTATCATCAGCTACTATCTTCCAGAATCAATTTTCTTCAGATTTGCCCTAAATATTTTGGATCAAGATGATCAGTTAGATGTAGAGCTTATTGCACTAGAAAGCATACTAGATTTATTATGTTTGGATGAAAATTGGGTAGGAATTCTGCCCCTCTGGTACAATTGTTAATTCAATTAACTTCTCTAATCCTCAGTTTCCACATCTGAAAAAATAGGAACAATGATGCCTATATTTTGTAGTATCTATATCACAAGACTTATTGGGGCTTTGGATAATATATTTAAACTTTAAAGTGTCATATTTAAATATATTCTATAATTATGCTGTCAAATCCATGGGATTATTAGATGTACCCCTTCCTCTACATAATGGTGAACATGGAACTTATGTAGAAGGGAGAAAAGTGGAATCTGCCCTAAATGGAATGATGTGAGTGGATTGAGAGAGAAGGTAGGCTTATTCAATTCTTAATTTGCTTCACTTTTCTCTACCAAGGACAATAATCTTCAGGCAGTAACTGAAGAAAAATTATAAAGAGTCTTTTAAAAACTAAGGTAAATGGCAGAATAGTTGCATCAAAGGATTCAAGCCACCAAGCCCAGATTTAGTACACATTTGGGCACTAGAGGATTTGCTTTATCATTATCATCAAGATTTGAAAAACTGAAAATGGAGAGAGACTGAAGATGTGTAAAAGATGGACCAATTTAAAGTGAGGGTGAGGAGGTAAAATGATCAGTCCAAACTCATGAACTCACTTTTTAATTCTTTAAAGAAATAATTTGAGAGCATCAGCATGGATTTATCATTCTCAAACATATCCCTTTTCCTACCTATTCTTCCAAAGTTAACATCCCTTCTTGAGAACCTTGCCTAATCACCTCATTTGGTAAGAACTTTTCCTCTCAAATGCCATGTGATACTTTATTTTGTACTTTTTAATGTCATTATCCCATGAGACTATATATTACAGTTATATTTACTGGTTACTTAAAATCTATTAGGTCATAAACTTATTGAGGATAATTGAAATCTAAAATTTATCTCACTATAAAGTGTTCTACACAAAGAAAGTGCTTAATAAATGTTTAACTAATTTGTTTCTTGGAATAAGGTAAAGCAGAGGAATAAGTGTGGGCTTTTTAACTAGAATGAGATATAATCTATGATTAATCTTTAGCCTCTAATAGTATATACATGATGTCAACAAATCAAGAAAGCCCTACATGGTAGCTGGGCATCTTGTAGAGAATGTATAGGAAAACACACATACACACACACAACAAGAGACACAGAAGATGTACTATTATTGCAAAGGATCATAGATTTCTCCCAAATATTGAGATACTCTTAAGTCACAATAAAATAATTTCATTTATTGGAATAAACTATATTTATTATAAATCAGATAAACATTCAATTGATTGCACATGATTTCCCCCAAAAAAGTCTTCTAGAAGTTAGGATTCAAATATGCATAGTCTTCATGCTTCAGGTTGCTGAATAAAGTCATGACCAATAACTTCTCATTCCTCATTTGGTAGAAAAATACTGCCTGTTTTCCAGATTTTTTTTTTCTACATACTCAACAGTTATAGCTACAGTAGGGTCTAATACAGCTGAAAGACTTTTTTTTTTCCAAACTCAACTAGAATCTTAGAAGGAAAAAAGTGACCTATTTGTTTGTTTTTCTCTAATTTTTGAGAAGGTACATTTTCAAAATCTGGCAATTACTGACATTTATCAAGGTATTAAAAATATTACCAAGGATCTCTTGACCAAAGTTTTTAAATGAATTTTTAGGAATTTAGCTAAAAGAACTTCTAACAAGCAAGTATGCTATCAAGCACTTTGCAATATGATTCTTTTCTAGACTAAACAGAGCAGATGAGCAGAGGTCTCATTCAGATGGCACATGCATTGTTTTAGCAATCATATTTCCCCAGTTGTTATTGTTTGTGATGTGCATTTAAACACACAGAACATTTGCTTTTATGAGAGTTTTATTCTCTACTCAGTAAATGGCAAGAGGGTTTCCATTCAATTGACTTTCTCATAAAAGGTTTAATTCTCTATTCATTTTGGCGGAGCTTATATGTTCAATTTCTTACTCCAGCTTATATCTCAACTCTGAGTAAGTAAATTATGTTTTGTATGACGGACTGACCCTGTGTCAGGAGGAGAAGAAATTGTGCTCGTTAGAACTGAGGACATGGCTGGCAGCAGTTTAGACAGTCCTTAAGAGAAAATGACTCTAGGGGCAAATCTGTCTCATAGGGGGAAAAAATGAATGGCTAAGCATTATATAGAAATTGAATCCTTTATATTATGCTAAGCACCATCTCTGAGTACATGGTGCCAACAAACACAGATGTTACCATATTCTGTCCTCTGTCTTATCCTGTTATTTCCTAATAAAAGAAGTATGAATAGTGGCATATTAGAAATTTTTTATGATGATGTGCTTTTCGTGTCTTCCAGATACAGTTCCAAAATCATTAATCCTTGGAGAAAATTCACATTAAACTCATTTCCCCATATTTATGATTCATCTAATATAATAATGTGTTGGAACCATTAATAGGGTGATAGGGATAAATGAGCACATGTGGCCAAAATTTCCTTGGCATGAGAATATGAATCTTTCAAAAATGGAAACTCAACTTAGTAAAATATGAATAATTTAGAAAGTTCACATGAACAAAACTGCAATGTATATTACTAGATTTCAATATAATTCTCCTTAAAATAATAATTTTTAATGTTCATAATATTCACATAGTAAATGTGTCCTGGATCTAAAGTAATTTACAAATATTATTGCATTTGACCCTCATAAAAACCCTGCGAAGTAGATTCTATTATTATTCTATTTTGCAAAAGAAGAAACTGAAACAAATAGAGGTTATGTGCCTTTCTTAGGGTCACATAGTTGATAAACATCCAAAGCAAAATTTGAACTTCCTTACTCCAGGTCTGGGCTCTATTCACTGTGCAACCTAGATAAGCATCTTCACTTAGGAGCTGTTACTAAATTAATGACTAAACAGATCAGTCCCCAACTCCGAAGGAATCAGCTCTGTGTTTAGTTTTATGAATCTCATTCATGCTTGGATTATTCAAAGATGGAGTTTGAATAAACTTGAATGGATCATGAAACTACAGTCAGCTACCTCAGAATTAAACCTCAAATCCCCCTAATATCTACAAATTACCCAAATTTAGTTGTCAGACCTTAGTGGAACAAGATACCAATGATGCCTATGAAAAGACAGGACTTTTATTTTTATGGATTTGGTCAGAATGAGGCTTGGGATTTCAGTAAAGTTGGGGTGCATGTGCCTTTTAGTAAGAAGGTGTCTATAGGATTTATAAATTATGCAGTAATCCCTTAGATCAACCTAGTTTTTTCCCCTCTGTAGTCTTATAATCATGACCCAAACTAGTTTAGCAACTTTTAGAACATCCTGATTTTCATGTTGGTCTGTCTATCTATCTATCTATCTATCTATCTATCTATCTATCTATCTATCTATCTATCTATCTGTCTGTTTATCTATTGATCTGTCTATCTATCCATCTATCTGTATTCAAGTCCTAGAAAATGACTAGATATACATTAATATATTCTAACCATGAAGATTTACTTTAAGTTTTAGAGTATAAAATTAGTAATGCATTTAAGTTAAGGGTTAAAATAGGGGTTTTTACAAAATAAGAGTGTATTTTTAATAATTTAAGTTTTAATGAGAATAAAGTAGATTTGTTAATTAATATTATCCCTTTAAGCCAGAGAAAAGAAAACTTCTAGCAGCTTTTAACAATTAACAATTTAGTTTAATTAAAATTGAGATAGTAAAAGAATACATTAAAGGAAGGAAAGACAGAAAAGAGGGAAGAGATTACTAATCTTATACCATATAAATATACCTATAATTCCTAATACTATCTCTAACTGTCTTCTGAACGCAGCTTCTTATTGTCTGGCAAACACCAGGCCCATCTAACCTATGCTATCTATAAATGATTCACTAACTACCTAACTCCCTAAAATAATAGACAACTTCCACTCACTCCTTCAATCAGTTTTCTATAGCAGCCCAAACTGTCAGTAGCCAACTGATAGCAGATCCGTGCCTAAAAGACAGACCTCCTGCTCTCTAGAGATCTCAAAGGCTAAAAGCCCTCTAAAGGCTAAAGCCAAAAGCTCTCTCATTAAGCTCAGGCCTGCCTTTATATTCCAGCAACTAAACACCAACCCACACTACCAGCAACCAACCCCCAACAACCAACTCATGACAAACTAAAGCCCAGCATCCAACTTCTCTGCAATTGCCAGCCTTAACTATTAGCAACTCCCTGACCAACTGTCAGCAACTCTTCTGTCAGCAACTGACAGGCTGCAACTGACACTTGCTCATCATGGGGCTCCCAGGTTCCTACTTCCTGTCACTAAGAGCTGGTTAATCCCTATACATATCTATGGTAAGAGGACTTCCAGGTCCCCTGTTAGATTAAAGAATTCCTTTTTACAATTATGACTCTCACTTCTTCCTCCTCATATATTTGATACAATTCTAATAGAGATAATCACTATCCTACTATTATTTTTGCTTGATTTTGGCAGATTATTTGGTTGTTGAATAACATGATAAACTTTCTTTATAGTAAAATAAAAGCAGTGTTATAACTGTGTCAAAGATTGGCCTCTTCTAGTATGGTATTGAGAGGGAGTGAAGCAAACTTCTTGGAACTCAAAATATAACAGAAAAAAATAAAAGTAAACAAATATATTTTCAAAGTAGTACATGACTATAATGGGCTAAATTAATACAATACAGAATTCAAAACTTTTGAGATGTACTAATCTATGAGAAATCATTCAGTTGGTAATGAATCAACATTTTACACTTTATATGAAGAGAAATAATTTTTAATGTATGTTAGTGTCGATGAATATACTTATTCAAAGGCAGAAAATATTCTAAAACATGGCAGCAGACATTCCCAAATCTATTTATTGGAAGAGAAATTGGTGAAGCAAAATACTACTCTTGTGGGTATACTTCTCCTTAACCATTAGGCCTCTGTAGCAATTCATAGAGAATGTCTACATTCTGAAAACCATTTGGCTGAAAAACAGGGCATTATGTCATTTGAATGATTTGTCTACAATATCCCACATGTGTAGAACCACAGATATATTTGTTGTCATCAGACAAATCTTCAGTATAAGCTTAGTATTCACAGTGAATACAATCAAAGCATGAAATCAAATACAGAGTTTTCATTATCCTTAAATATCAGGGAAATTATTACATTTCCACACCTTAAAATGCAAAAATAGGAAAACAGTGTTCTAACTAGCTTCCTGGAAAGAAAATGTTACTACAGTGTTTCACTGAATTGCAAACAAATCTATACAAAGAAATGTGAATTGAACTAGAATCTATCTTCACTCTACTAAATTAAGATATGATTTTTAAAGTAAAAATGTTTTCTGTTCCATATGTAAATAAGAATTCTCAAGGACTTGTAAATTTATTGAAGGTTAATATTAATTCATTAAAGACTTAATATCATTCCCATATTTTCAATTTCTTATGTGTCTGTTTGAGACTTGTAATTTCATCAGTGTAGAAAACTTCCAGTGTGGAAATTCTTACATCAATGAGAATCATCAATATTCATGTAACTTTAATCTTAAAGAGTTAACTGCTATGGTAGCATTGAGATTAAAGGATGGTCACATTATTTGTCAGAGGCAAGATTTGAATCTAGGCTGCCATTTCAAAAGCTATCCCCTACATCATGATTCCTTTCAAAAATGATGCCTTTCAAGCCTTATGTCTGCCCTACAATTGCAGCTATAAAGTATTGAATTAAAAACTGTGAATTCATTGATGTATTAACAATCCCAGAAACAGTATCCACCCATCAACTTCCTGGCACTAGCTTCTGTTAAAGAAAATGAATAAAAGAAAATGATTGCCAAATATATCAGGCTTCATAAAAATTTAAGTGGTATTATATTTAAGAATAAAAGTACTAAAATCTCATTTATCAGTTGGCCCCTTTAAAGTATGTTCCAGTAGGCATTAGAGGGTATGTTAGGGCCTATTCTCACCTCATGCAATTAGGTGATGATCCATGCCGCAAGATAGCTCAATGTATGAAGTGTTGAGGGGTGGGGGAACACAAACAAAGACGTCTGAGTAGATATTAATTTTTTCAATGTATTTATAGCATGATTTAAAAGTAGGAGATTGGTTCAGGAGACTTAAATATTAACTCAAATTCAGAACACACCAAAAAGTTTACTATATTTGTTCTTTCAATAAGCTCATGACCTCAAAGGCAGGAAAACTATCTCAAATGGTATACCCAAGCCAATAACAATGACAAAGCAATTTAAAGGTGGTCTTCCCTAAGTAAGAAATATCTTATTAATTGGTGGAAATCTTGTATCATACTTTTATGTTAGAGTAGTATAGTACAGAAGATAGTGCTGGCCCTTTGTATCCAAGAAAACCTTCTTAGACATACCTCTATTATATACTAGCAGTGTGACTCTCCAGTCACTTAGAACTAATCCCAGGCCAAAATTTAAAATGCAGATTAGTTATAAACCTCAGGAACAGAGAGTTTCCTTGTCATGAAATTCCCTACCAAATTTATTGAAATGAAATGGAATCCTATTAATGATACCACAAGTCAAGTCTTATCCCTTTTCTATTTCCATGAGCCCCTGTAGTTTTAATTTTTTTTTTGGCTTCCTTATGCTTTTACCTTCTGAAACGAGGTCAAAAGATAACATTACAGAAGAGTCAATTATTCCATTTGAAGTGGTTTTCTCTGGGTAGAATTGTTCTGCTGTTCTATCAATTGACCTTGAAAAATGAAAGTTGCCTTGAGTGGTTCATCAGATAGCATGTTATAGATAAATTAAATACTCAAAGCAAATATTGGCCATGAGTTTCTCATGTGGCCACCATTTTATTCCAATGAAATTATAAGCTTATAAAGAGCAAGCCAGAAGGGACTCCAGAAGCCATATAGTCCAACCTCCTCATTTTACAAATGAAGAAATTAAGTCCAATAGAGATTTCATGACTTTCCCAAAGTCCAAAAAATATAAAGACTTGGAGATGAGAGCTTAACCCTTGTTTTCTGAGTCCCCAATCAACACTACGTCCATCATGCCATGATGCTTCTGAATAGATATAGTGTTCTTCTACTTTCAGATTCAAATACCACTACATTTCCAACTTAGGTCTTTATGCCATCATTTTCTCTGACCATGCAAAAGATGAATGGAGTGATAAAAGAGTCAAGAGATTACTCTCTTGAAACTTACCTTTGAAGAAGCAATCTTCATTGTGAACAATGGTTATTTTCTGTTTTTTCAGGCAGGCAGCTCTGTGTACTTCACAGTGGTTTTCATAAAATTCTCCATCAGATCCACACACAGGCTTGTAGTGAGGCTTGCAGTGGTCCATGCAGGCACATTCAGCTTGCCCAGTTTCTCGACTAATAACACAATGCCTTCCCAAGCCACAGTACTTATTTTCACAGGATACAAGTGGACCATCCTGACTTAGATACCCTGGAGGAGAAATTTAAAAAATATATATAGAGAGACTATGTTTGCACAAATAAGTAATGGACTTTTCTCAAGATTAAACCATTCTTTATTTTATGAAAATCACCATAGGCCATGAATTAAGCAATATTCAGATTCTAGATAAATCAACCATTAAATAACTTATTTAGTCCAATGACCCTTCTTGTCATCCAATGTGGCATTTGTGATTCATACAATTAGGACAGCCTACCCCAACTGCCAGTCCAGAAGTGATAGATCTAAGTAGGATTCAAGGATGTTACTGGACTGGAAGAAAGCAACCATTACCATGTAAACAGTCATCTGAGCAGAGGAGAGACTAGAGGCAGATGTAAACAGAAGTCATCTCCCATAACCTCACACAGGCTGTGCTCTTTAAGAGAATTTAAATATATATACATATCATTAATACTATCTACTCACAAAGAAAATAAAGAGTTAATTTGTTTCCTTTTATAAAAATCTGATCTTAGAGACTTTAGAATTCTAGAATTTTTTGCTCAGAGAAGTTTCCTTAGACAGGTTTCAATCTTCCTTTATTTATTTTCTCTTATCTTTTTTTTGAGAAGATATAAAATGGAAATATAATTTTATTAGTATAGACTATTCCTCAAGAACACTTTCTCCCATTAGCAGGAATCCTTCCAAAATACTTATCAACAGCTCTTCTGCAACTTAGACTCTTAAGAAGTTGTCTGGTTTTTATGTAGCTGCGAATTTTCTTTCTCAGCATCCCACAACAGTATGTGTTAGAGATGAGACCAAAACCTAGTTTTCCTATTAACTAAGAGGATAACTCTCCACTATGCCATACTACTCTCCGAGTTTCTAGAATATACGAGTTCCAAATTTTTTCTTCTCAGAAAACAAAAGTACACTCATTTTCCTCTGTTCTAATTCAGCCAAAGACACTTACTAGCTATGTGACCCAGGGCAAGTCACATTACCCTGGTTACCTTTTAAAAATTTCCAGAAAACAAAGTACTTCTAGGCTATGAGATTTAATCCATTATCCTTTGTAACAGAAGTTTATCTCTGCAGTAATAACAATAATGAGAATAATAAGATCCTAAGAGAACTTGAACCTATATATTATGTTATATGCATTCCTTTCTTTGAATCTCAGAACTCAAGTTCTTTATCATCCCACCTCATGACCGCTGATACTTTTCCACTTTTTGGTTCTATAATTTATTTTTATTCAATCAACCAGCATTTATTACACACCTATTGGTTTCTGGCTCTGTGTTAGAGGCAGGTGATATAAGACAAATATGAAATAGTCCTTGCCCTTGAAGGATTTATTTTTTATAGAAGAAAAGAATATGTACAATAATAAAAATAACTAATGAATTTTCACGGTGCTTTTTGGTTTTCAATCACTTTCCATGTATTACATTTTTTGTTCCTTAATAATACTAGGTGGAAAGTGCTTTTATCATGAATTAAATGAGATGAATGAATTAAATAAGATTAAGTATTGGGGGGTATTCAAATCTCAATATTCCTGACTCTAAACCAAGCATTCTCAGCAGGACTTCCTAATGCCTTCTTCCACATAAGAATGTATGGGAATAAGCAAATAAAACATATATCAATGCCAAATATTCAGTTAAAATCATCAGAGGATTCCTGCTGATTATAACAAAACTATCACTACTATACTTACTAAATCATTCCAAGTTCTTCATAGGGGTCTAGTTCTATGTAATAGGGTATCTAGGTGACACAGCGGGTAGAGTGGCAGGGAAGGAATCTTTCTGAATTAAAATCTGACTTCATACACTTATTAGCTGTGTGACCCTGGGTAAATCACTTAATCCTGTTTGCCTCAGTTTCCTCATCTGTCAAATAAGCCAAAGAAGGAAAAGGAACACCACTACAGTATCTTTGCCAAGAAAACCCCACATGAAGAATGGGAAATTACTGAAATGACTGAACAATAATAAAACATTATATAATAGAAGATTTAGAAGTCTGAAATAAGATTATTTCTTTTTTCTAAGGCTCATTGATCTCTAAGTTCCCTTTAGAAATTTTAGCTATGATCCCATAAGCCAATACATCTTTTTTTCTTTTTGTAGATCAAATTTTAATAAAGCACTAGGAGCTATCTGGAAAGCACACGAAAAAGAAGAAATATCACCTTGCCAACAAAGATCCTTATAGTCAAAGCAATCGTTTTTGCAGTAGCTATATGTAGCTGTGAGATTTGAACTATAAGGAAAGTCAAGCACCACAGAATCAATGCTTTCATATTGTAGAGCTTAAAAAGACTTTTGAGGGCCCCTTTGGACAGCAAGGAGATCAAATCAGTCAATACATAAAGAAATTAATTCAGACTATTCACTGGAAGGTCAAGTACTGAAGCTGAAACTGAAGTATAAACACTTTAGCCAAATAATTAGAAGGCAGAACTCAGTGGAAAAGACCCTAATGTTGGCAAAGGGGATGGCGGAGGATTAGATGGATAGATAGCCATGGAAACAACTGACTTGAAATTGGAAACACTTCCAGGGCCAATACAGACTGTGCTATGAAAAACTGGACACAGCTAAATAACTAAGCAACATAAACAATAACAGAAATATCTTTAAAAAGAGAACTGAAAAATATGATTAAATATTGATGATAATTTTTTTACTTTAATTTAGTTTTTATTTGGATTTTTTAATCTTAACAATAAACTTCCAAATAAGTTTTCTGAAGTTCTATGATCCATATTGTCTCCCTCACTTCTCTGTCCCTCCCAATCTCCTGGAGTTGACAAGAAATTAAATCTGAGTTATACCTGTATTATCACACAATACATATTTAAATATTATTCATTTTTAATAGTGAATATTCTTATAAAACCAAAATCCCAAAACATTTATCCAAATAAGCAAGTGATAAATCCTATGTTTTCATATTGATGGCTAATTTAAAGAATTTTTAAAATACTACAATAAGTTTTGCATAAATTATATTATGATTATCCTGGATCTTTATTAAAGATTGGAACAGTATAGAATTTAAGACTTGACCTTTGCAGTGTGCATACCTATTCCCTCCTTAACTAAATGTCAAAAATTAGTTGGAATTTGACTTTAGTTGGACCTTTAAATTTTTAAACCACCATCCAAAGTCTTAAAGCTAGTGATTCAGTTAAGATGGTTGTATTAGGAAATTGGCCATTTTCTAGAAGTTAATGAACTGTTTAATACAATCCAGAAGCTGCATGTTGCATGTAACTGTGCTACAATTAAAAAAAAATTAATTAAGTCATATGTGATCCAAAAGGGGGCTCATATTATGTAAATGAATGGTTAGAACATGTCCTTTTTTGACAATAATTGCCCATGACTAATGATAACCCCTAGTTCTGGATGAGATTAAATCAATTTAATCTGATTATAACATCAAGGTATACTTTTAACTACATGCAGTCCTCTTACATACTAAATGAATTGCAATCATCAACAAACTTCCCTGTATAATTTAAGTTGCATAAAATTATTGATTTTTCACAGCAAATTGTATCATCCAAAATTCCATGTAACTATAGTTGCAGTTCTAGAATTTGAAAGCATTGCAATGATTTCTTGAGTAGATTTCAAGGAATAGTGACACCTGAAGCATTAAAACAAGAACAACAAAAGGATACTAATTCAGAAAAAAAATAGGCATGCTTTATTTTTAACATGATCTTTTGTCCCTTTGTGCCATAAGTGGAAGTCTCTATAACATAGTAGAATTCACAATAGCAGACACATAGCAAGCCTCTTGAATCAGATTGGTATCTACACAGTGTTATCACTTCAAGTTCTGCATATCCAAAATATTCCCAATAGTCTCTACTCCCAAACTCATCCTTTTTCTGAATTTCCTTATTTCTATTTGGACAACCATCATTGTTTTGATTTGTTTTTAAACCCTTACATTTAGTTTCTTACATTCAATACTGTGTATTGATTCCAAGATAGAAGAGTAGTAAGGGCTAGGCAATGAGGGTTAATTAACTTGCTCAGGGTAAGTATGTGAGATCAAATTTGAACCCAAGACCTCCCATCTGTCCTAGCTCTCAAACCACACTAAGGCACTTTAGCTTCCCCTACCACCATTCTTTCAATCAGTCAGATTTCCAGTCTGTCATCTGTTCCTCATCTGCAATATCCAATCAATTGCCATGACTTGGTTCTTTACTTTTCACAATACTTCTTGGCTCTGTTCCTTCTTCTCCACTAACACAAGCACCATTGTAATTTAGGCTCCTATCACTTCTTGCCTGCACTATTTCAAGAGTTTCCTAATTGGGCTTTTTTCCCCCCTCAACTTTCTTCCCTCTGTCATCCACTTGCTACATAGAAACCAAAACAATGTTCCTTAAGTGGAGATCTGACTTTTCCCTGTTCAACAAGCACTCCTTACTCCCTATGTCCTTCAGGAGCTCTTCAAAACTTGGCTCCCATGGCTTTTCTAGACTCAGTATAAATTACTGTCCTTCGTATTCTATAAATTCTAGTCCAACTGGCCTCCTCAGTCTCTTGCCTGTCTTCATACCTTCACTCAAGCTGACCCCATACATAGAAGTCATTCCTCCTTTATCTTTGCCTCTTAGCATCTTAGTATCTAGGAATTTTCTACAAAGCTCAGTATAAAGCCTTTTACTGATTCTCCCAGCTATTAGTACCTCCTCCCAAACATGCACTCCTGGACTAAATTACCTCATATTGTTTATGTGTGTGTGTGTGTGTATGTATGTATTTGCTTCTGCTTCTTTCCTGATATACCTATGAAGCAGACAACAGAGATACTGTGAAGAAGATGTAAATTAAAGCTGCTTTGAAAATGCTTAATATTTTAAAACTCACAAAAAAAACCCTATGTGGATACTGTCTATCAAGGCATATTAAACATAATCACCTATGTACATTGTAAACCTTGAAATTTCTCAGACTTGTGAATGCTAAAAAATTTCCCCATTGGACTGGGAACATTCCCCATTTTGATGAGAAAAGTCCTTGCTATGGGAAGGACCTCTACTCCACCTGTACTTAAGACTGCTTTAGGGGAGAAAACTCCTTGCTAAACAAAGAAAGTACTTGGACCCATGCTTATAATAAGGCAAGGAGTTCTTTGAGCCAGGCCTGTTTTTTAGAATTGATACAATGGGATGCTAGGTACCTAAAAGGGTCGGGCAAGTTTTCTCTTAATGAGATTAGTTGACTCAGCTGTGTTTTCATTGGTTCAGACTTACTGAGGAGATTTGACTTAGCAAGAATTCAGATGGGCAGTCCATTGGAAAATGTCTAGAGTGATTGATAGATGTAAGGACTTAGGGGAGGTGACATAGGAGAAAAACCCCTATATAAGAAAAAGCAGAATCTCTTGAGAGACAATCCTTTTGGAAAAATCCTTTTGGAGGATCTCTGATGAGGATTGCTTGGGAAGAATCTCTTGAGAGAGGCTCTGGAGAAGGGAAGCTCTTGGAAGACAATCTCTAAGGAGATCTTGCTGGAGCTCCTCTGAGGGGACTCTGTCCCTCTGGAGGCTCTGGAGAGAGGCCCTTTGGAACTCTCTCTGGTGAAGTCAGCTGAGATGGAGCTGGCCTGGTGTCACTAGAATCCTTGCTTAGACAGACCTTGTGGTGAGTGTTAAAAAACTGAATGACTGATCTCTCTCTCTTAAGACTCAGGTCTAGGCCATGTTGGCTTAAGGCCCTTCATACTTATTTCCTTTTTCTCTCTTTCTCTCTTTCTTTAATTCCACATTTGTATTAATTAAATTCTCTATAAACACAGTTGACTTGGGTAATTGAATAATTGGGAATATTTCCCTGGTGACCACCTTATATTTGATTTAAAAACCAAGACACTGTAGTGAAACATATTTCTGCGGTCAAATTTACTCACCCTCTCTTATATCTATCACAATTTATATCTTCCACTATTTTAATCACTACAGTTTAAGACCTCAACCATTTTAAATCTAACAACATATGCAACTTTGGAGGCAGCTAAGTGGCATGATAAATAGAGAGCCCAGCCTGGAGTCAGGAAAATTTAAGTTCAAATCTAGTCTCAGACAATTCCTAGCTGTGTGACCCTGGAAAGGCATTTTAACAATATTGGCCTCAGTTTTTCTCATCTGTAAAATGAGCTGGAAAAGAAAATGGCAAACCATTCTAGTATCTTTGCCAAGAAAATCCTAAATGAGATCACAAAGTGTTGGCGATGACTGAAATGACTTAAAACAAGAAGTGGTATTTACCCAGAAGAATATAAATTCTTTAAAGGCAGGGATTATTTCATTTTTCCTAGTCCATAAGCATTTTTTTAAACACCTACTATAAGACAGATATTGTGCTAACAGCTGGAGATAAAAAAAATATTAAAAAGAAAAAGAAAAGAAATGTCCTTACTCTTAAGAAGCTTATAGTCTAAAGTGGGAAGTAAATATGTGTGTAATAATTTACAAAACAAGTTACATACAGGATAAAATAGAAATAACCTACACAAAGAGAAAGGATAATAAGGAAAGATTTCTGGCAGAAGATGGGATTTTAGCTATGGCAAGAAGAAAGCCAGGGAAGGTAAGAGTTAGAAATGAAGAATGAGAAAATTCCAGACATTGGAGATAGTAAGTGAAAATTCAGTGAGAGTATTTATATTGGATCCTAGATTGAAGGAGAAGGCAAGGTATTGGGTTATAGTTAAACCTGTATCTAACCACAGTTCCTTTCACATGCTTATTTTTAATTGTTTAATTGAATTAAGTTGGTCTAAAGAAGACAGAAAGCACTAGGTCTAAATTTAAAACCTTTTTAGTTTAGTAGAATCTACCAAAACAAGACCTATACTTCCATATATTTTCTGAGGACCCAGGAGAAGAACTGTAATGAAAAATTACAGTGTCAGCAAATGCAAATCAGCAGTTGTTTGTTAGGCACTTTGTGCAAAGTACCTTTCTATACATTAGAGGAAATATTAAAAAATCAAACAAAAATAGATGAAACATCCTTAAGGAGTTTATAGTCTATTAAGAGAAATATATGCATAAACTATGAAGCAAAATAGCACCTCATTACCTACTTCCTTTTTTGAAAATTTTATTTAAATGGATGGTTTAGAATATTTTTCCATGGTAACAAGACTCATGTTCTTTCCCTCACCTTCTCCCATCACCCTCCTGTATATGACATGCACTTCCACTGGGTTTTACATGTGTCATTGATCAAGACCTATTTCCATATTATTAATATTTGCACTAGAGTGATCTTTTAGAGTCTACATCCTCAATCATATCCCCATTGACCCATGTGATCAAGTAGTCATTAACTACTTCTGAGGTACAGACAAAATGGTATTCAAAGACTGAAGAAAGAAGCATAATTTTACTGAAGTTTAGAGATAAAATTTCATGAAACTACATTTGAAAAAGATAGAATTTGGGTCATTTCTTGCAGGATTCATAGGAGTTTAAGTGGTATAAAATGGGAATGATTTGTATTTTTTCTTATCACTAGATGTGAAGATATTTACTCTTTTTAATTGTGAATTAATTTTTATTAATAGTTATCATAAATATTTGAGATAGATGTACCAAACACTACCTCTCTCTCTCTCTCCTTGCATTTATATGCATATATACATGTATACACACATACATATATAAAACTATGTATAAGTATGTATATATTTATAGATATGTGAATGTATATATATATATATATGTATATATATATATATATATATATATATCATCCCTTCCTGATATAGGTAGGTAGAAAAGGAAGGAAGGAAGGAAGGAAGGAAGGAAGGAAGGAAGGAAGGAAGGAAGGAAGGAAGGAAGGAAGGAAGGAAGGAAGGAAGGAAGATGGATGAATAGATGGAGAGATAGGTGGATGAATGGATAGATAGATGGATGGATGGATGGATGGATGGATGGATGGATGGATGGATAGAGATTAGCACCACATTCATTACTGTGCCAAGAATTGGTGTGAGTAGCTTCTCCTAGAAAAGAGTCCAAGATTACATGGAGACTAACCTGGGAAAGCCACCCAAAACTATAGAAGACCAGCCAGGAGCAGCAGGCAGAAGGCAGCAAGAATAGTGAAACCCCAGTTTGAAACACATAAATCACACCCTCCCTAGTCTCTTCATTCTCCTTTACTTGCAGTCACAGGGACCCAACTTGGAGGGTCAGAGAGTAAAACAAGAGCAAACAATGTGAAAGGTGGCATGGGAGAAGGGTGCTAGCATCTCCACTGCCCTTCCTTTCCCTAGATGGCCCCACTATTAAAAATGAAGGGGAATCTGTGAGCAGATCAGAGTTAAAGTTAGGATTCCTGAGCTAAGTCCATTGTTATTGGAAGAATGGAACTTGGTCAACAGATTAAAGAAGCTATTCTGTCCTCCTGACTAAAAGTTGGACTCTATTGTAAAGGGACATAGATCTCTTTCAAGAGTGTGAGTAGAGAAGGACAATGAGAAAGCTGTGGCCAGGGTCAAAACTTACTTCAATGTAATTTAGGGTACTTGGGCTCCTCCACAAATCTGAGGGCCTACAAAACACTGAAATCAAATCAAGTAATCTGAATGTTCCTTTGCCTTGAATATGTGAGATTTGTTGGCAATGGAGCAATGTTAATCAGTACACCTTTTTTTGAGATGAGTCTGTCTGATTTCTTAAAGCATTTAGCAAAGACTTCTGCTTGTTTTTATACTAGCAACTAACTACAAGGATGGCCCTCCTGAGTATAACTACAAAGCTGCCTGAGTCTAACCCGATTTGTTATAGTTAGTCTCTAAACATGTTTTCTTCCTAAAATTGTGTTTGTGGATCCAGTATCTAATACTTGTTTCTAAAGTATTCTGTTTGAAGTTGTGAATATTGGATTTGGCTTTCTCCTAATTGTAACAATGAAGGTACTTAGCTCTTCCTTTATTGTGAAGACTAAATTGTAATCCTCTGTCTATTTTTAGATTTTAATCCCCAAAAGTATTAACTCAGTATTTAAAGTAGATCTATCCATGTTAACTACAAAAAGGTGTTAACTAAACACAAAAGGTGTTAACTAACCACAAAAGGTGTGAACACTCATTTCATACATTGAGTAGACAATCCTGGAGAGGAGCATCTGCTGTAATTGGTAGAAATGAAATTTAGGGGAGGTGACACAAGAGAAAAAGGTCTTTAAAAAGAGGAAACAGTGGCAAAAGAGAGAAGACTCAAGATCATTTAGTTACTTGGAGTTGGACTAGATTAGGATCAGTGACTTGGGCTTGGTTGGAGTATAGAAGAGTCACTCAGAGTTGGACTGGAAGAAGACACTCAGAGTTGGAGCAAAAACACTTAACTATGCAACTGGACCCCTGGAGGAGTTTGTGCAGGAGATCTCAGACTGCTTTCCTTTTAGATGGTCACCTTGGTGAGTGAAAGGCTGACTTAGTTTCCTTGTCCTTTCTTCAGGTGTGAATCTCTGAGACAGGCCCATCAGCTTGAGACTCCAGTCCCCTGCCTGGGGCTTAGAATTTCTACCTGACTGAGGAAGCCAGATCTCTCTCTCTCTCTCTCTCTCTCTCTCTCTCTCTCTCTCTCTCTCTGTCTCCTCTCTCTCTCTCTGCTTTTTCTCTCTTCCTTAATATCTTCCCTCTACTGTAAAAATAAACTACCATTAATTACATTTTACTTTAGTAATTCATTTTGGGATTTAGAAATTAAATTCCTGGTGACCACCAATTTAAATATTAAAGTCTAACCACAAAAATCTAACAAAGTAAAATGAGTGTATATTTCAGTCCCTTTCCATCTTCAGAGCTACTATCTTTTATAGGTGATAAGGGATATATAGAGTGATACTCTGCCCAGGATGTTCCTAGTTGACAGAGCTTGTCTACTTGTGCTTCCATCCCTTGTGACAGAGGCTGGCACTAGTGAAAAAGTGCCAAGCTGAAGAGTATGTGAAATTGATCACCTCAACAGGGAAGGGGGACCGAGGAGTGGAATCCAGAAGGAGGAGAGCAGTGAGGGTCTCTCTGATTTAAGTCTTCAAAGAGAGAAGGTGGGAAAAACCCTCTCCTGAGGGTTACCCACTTTTCCTGCTGGTGACTGGAAATACTTTCCCCCAACACTTCCCAATTGAAGGGACTTCTGAAGAAAAACCGGAGCAGACTTTACCTCAGCTCCTGTTGCCCAGGGGTGAGTCAACCTGACTTTCTTTCAGGGGGCTCAGGCTGCCAAGGCCTGAGTTCCCCTCATATACTCGAGGAGGGAGGGAAAAGGGTTTAGATAGAGACAGCAACCCCCTTTTCCCTTTCCTTTTCCCATTCTTCCCTGCCTGTTATTCTTTTGGATTACCTAATTGAGTTAATATTAAAAGTTATCTGTTACCCAAGCTGAGTGTGAGTGAATGGATCAAGGGGAGACCTTTTGGTCTCAAGTAGTAGAGGGGGGACAAGAGGGATAAGAGAGAATTGGGGAGAGCAGCTTTAGCTAAAGGAGGGAAGGCAGAAGGGGAAAAATCTTTAACCCCCCTCTCCTCTCTCTGAGCCAACCTGTTATATCTGCTATCTCCCCTAAACCTCTTTATGAGAAGGGAGTTCTCCTCTCTTTCCCCCTCTCCATATTGAAAGTCCAAGTTTCTCCTTCAGGATACATCCCTTCCCTCTTTTATTTTTCTCTGCATGTAATCCTGGTACATCTCAGTTACAATAGGGATATGACCAAACAATGTCTCTAATCTTTTATCAATGACTAGAGCATGTACAGGTTTCCTTTGGAAAATCAGTTTGGCACCAGCTTTGATATTCTTTAAGATGTTAGTCACTACCATGAACACAACATAGACTTGGAGTATGATTTGCCAAAGGTAAATTACATCTAGACAATTCATTAGCAACTATGTCCATTCCATAGTCATATTGGTTAATGTCCCCAGAACACTATCATCCCTGCCATTGTATTATAAATGATATAGTAGCCCCAATAAATGGCAATCATTCCTACCACAGTCGACTATAGTATTCAGTTGTAACATGTTTCCCATTAGATCTTTTCTAGGCTCTAACTGCCAGGATTTAACAGTTAGAAAATGGTTGTTGTCCCCACAAGCTTTGCTTCTAGCCAGATAGGATCCAAGATGGCTGGATCCTATAAGCTGACACCCCTACTACAGCTTCCCTTTTACAATAGACTTCCTCCCTCAGTATTGTAACTGACCAGAGAGGCAATTGGTAACTGACTTGTTCCCCACCCACCCCCCACCAGGAATCAAGAGGTTTTTGATCCTGTGTGGAAATTGCTAGGTAGAGTCAGTGACAAAGTCTACTCACCTCAGGAGTTGTAATTGACAACTTCACAACTGACAGTTGATGGCAGTTAGTGACAGTTATTAAAGGCTTTTTTTTAAATGGGGTCCTTTCAAATCTGGGGTGCCAACTGTTTTAAAAAAGTATAAGAGCAGTTTTTGGACCCCCGAGGGATTGTGGGTTCGGGTCCCATCTGGGGTGCCAACTATCTTAAAAAATAAAAGAGGGAAGGGATGTACCCCAAAGGAGAAACTTGGACTTTTCATATGGAGAGGGGGAAAGAGAGAAGAACCTCCTTCTCTAAGAGGGGTTCAAGGGGAGATAGCAGATATAATGGTTTGGCTCAGAGAGAAGAGAGAGGGGTTTGAAGATTGTCCCCCTTCTACTTTCCTTCCTTAGCTAAAGCTGCTCTCCCCAATTTGCTCTTTTCCTTCTTGTCCCCCTCCACTACTTGAGACCAAAAGGTCTCCCCTTAATCTGTTCACTCACATTCACCTTGGGGAACAGATAACTTTTAATGTTAAGTCAATCAGGTAATACAAAAGGAATAATGGGCAGGGAAGAATGGGAAAAGGAAAGTGGGAAAAGGGGGTCCCTGTCTCTATCTAAACCCTTTTTCCATCCCTCCTCGAGTTTGTGAGGGGAACTCAGGCCTTGGCAGCCTGAGCCCCCTGAAAGAAAGTCAGGTTGACTCACCCCTGGGCAACAGGAGCTGAGGTAAAGTCTGCTCTGGTTTTTCTTCAGAAGTCCCTTCAATTGGGAGGTGTTGGGGGGAAAGATTTCCAGTCACCAGCAGGAAAAATGGGTAACCCTCAGGAGAGGGTTTTTCCCATCTTCTCTCTTTGAAGTCTCGAGACTGAGATACCCTCACTGCTCTTCCAGCCAGAGTCTTCTCTCCTCAGCATTCCCCTCCCGGGGCCCCTCCTCCATCTAGGTGATCAATTTCACATACTCTTCAGCTTGGCACTTTTTCTCTAGTGCCAGGCTCTGTCATGCCCTTTGACACTAAGCACTTTTATAATCAGTGTTAATGCAAAGGGATAAAATTCCATGATTCATGGTCTCACAGACTTGTCTCATTGGGTATAGTTGAAGACTTATTATTATGTTACTTCCTTTTTTGATGCTTAAAATAAATATGGCCCCTTTGTAGAAAAACAAGTTACTTTTGAAAAATATACAACCTTGTACTACCTACCCACCTCATAATATCCTCTCTGAAATTTGCAAGGCTACGCTTCACATGACTGAAATGTATTGTGTCACTGGGTCAATGCTCGAAGCCTTTCTAACCTGGTAGGACTTCATAGTATTCCTTTTGCAGTGATGGCATGTGTAAAAGCCCACCTCTATGGTATGAAAAGGCTCTGAAATTGGATGTAGAAAGAAGCAACATCAAATAGTTGTCCTGTAAATTTCCAAAGTATGCCACTAGTTAATTCCCTTGGTTATCAGATGACTGGATTCTGCCCTGAGGAATCTGAATTCTGATAAGTGAATAAGCTTCAACCTCATCTAGCCCAGAACCTAGCCAACTTGTCACATTCGTAATCATTTTTAACTATGCTTCCATTCTTTATTTTTAACTCCCCTTAACTGTTAATTCTACAAATCAAGATTTTATTTTTTTGTTGTTGATTGCCTGGACTTAAGAATCTTAATAATTTAGTTTAACATTAAAAGTGTGTCAAGCCTTCTGGAGACTTAGTTGTTAAATATTCACAAGTATACTACAGCAAATATGTCATTAAAAATAAAACAAAACAAAACAAACAAAAAACAGATGCATTCCCTTTCTGACCACTGTCATTCCAGAGACCATACCCTGGGCAACAGTACTCTCAACTCTGGAATCCCACCACAAGATCTATGTGCACCTAATTGGTGAGTAAATGCATAAAGCTCACTATTTCTAGTCAAGCCCAGGAATGCTTCACATTCCACTTATTATGCGTCATCTGCCCTGTTGCCTATCTATATAGGTAACACATCTATATTTCTCTCTCTGATTTTCTTGCTGATCTTATCAGGTCCTATGGATATACTGATTATTCTTATATTGACTTATCCAGCCCCAGTACCTCTGTTGACATCCAGTCTTGTATCTCCAACTACCTATTTTGGATTTTAAATGAGATGTTCTGTATATATTTTAAGCTCAACATGTACTAAATTGAATTTATTCATTTCCCCAAAATTTGTCCCTCTCCCAAATTTCCCTATTATAATTTTTATTATTTTTCCCCCAGATTACATATTGGCACAATTTTCAAAAATAGTTTTTTCTGACATTTTGTGATCCACATTTTTTTCCTTCCCTCTCCATCCTCCCCCTTCCTCAAGATGGCAGGTAATATGATATAGATTATACATGTGGCATTACACATATATTTCCATGTTCATTATATTGTGAAAGAAGTTATATAACTTACACTAAAGAAACATTAGTGCAGGAAATAAAGTAAAGAATGGCATGATTAAGTCTACATTCACATCCTGTTAGTTCCATCTATAGCACTGGATAGGCTTTCATCATGAGTCTCTTGGAGTTTTCCTAGATTCTTGCATATTTGATATTAGCTTAGTCCTTTACAGTTTATATACAGTATTTCTGTTACTGTGTACACTGTTCTGGTTCTGCTCACTCATTTTGCATCAGTTCATATAAGTCTTTCTATGTTTTTCTGAACTCATTCTTTTTACCATTTCTTTAGCCCAATAATATTCCATTACAACCATATACCACAACTTGTTCAACTATTCCCCAATTGATGGACATCCCTTCAGTTTTCTATTCTTTGCTACCTTTCCCAATTCCTCTTAATTCCAGTAACTTCCCTCTGTTGAATATCTCCAATTTATCCTTTATTCATAGATTGTTTGTACATAATGATTTCCATGCTATATCTTCTTTTAGATTTAAGGTTTTTGAGGGAAGAGACTGTTTTATTTTTCTTTGTAACCCAGTGCTTAACACCATGCCTGGACTAGACTTGACCCTTAATATGTTTATTGATTAAATGAATTTAGAGTATAGTTAATCAACCCCTTAGTCATGATGTTTGACCTTCACAGTATCTTCAACCTTAAGTATGTGGTTTGTCATTTAAAGCTTCCAATGTTCTCTTAAAAACAAACATCATAGGAAATGATCTTGTGGTTTTCATTTAAAAATTAAAAATATGTTTTTTAAAAGGCACTAAGTTTGTCTTATAAAACCAAAATAATCTCTACCTCTAGTTAGCTCAGGGATTCATAACAGATGGAGAGATTTATTTTAGAGTATTAGATTATAGGAACTGAGTTCAAATGCTGCCTTTTTCACTTACTACCTTGAACAAGGCATATAACTTCTCTGGGTGTAAGTTTCTTCATCTATAAAATGAAAGGATTGGCTTCTGAGACCTCTTTCATTTCTAAATTTATTAAGATTTTTTTCATTTTGACATCTAATTCATTTTCTGGCTAATTATATGTGTTAAAATGTTTCAGATTATAATAAAGGCAGTGACAGTTCCCCTCCAGAGTGAGAAAAAAAATCTGCTTTTGCCCAAATGTTTTTTGCCCATTTTATTTTCAAGAGCAATGAAAATATTCACTAATCTTCTCGAGGACAAAGGATATTTAATTTTTGTGTTAGTAGCCCTAGTCAAATAGTAGTGATTCATAAATATTTCCTGTGTTTATTAAAAAAAAAAACTTTTCACAGTACATATATAATCTTTAGTCATTGAGAGAGGTGGAATGATGGAATTAGGAAGATCTAGATTGAAATGTGACCTCCAGCAACACATACTAGCTATATTACTATAGAAACTTAGTAAACCTCTGAGTGCCTCAAGCAAGTTAAAAAGGGGTCTTAAACTTCAACAATGAAGGAACTTTCAACATGAAGGAGTTCTTTTACACTGATGACATAACAGCTATGAATCTCCTAAAAATAAGTGAACTCAGAATCCTCTCCCCACATATACAACTCTTATTATCTCTAAAGATTTGTACCAAATGTTTCCTGGTATAACAAATCATTATTTGAAAATGTAAAGGTTAGATTTTATTATCACGTTTTCCTTCTACAAGCCATTAAAATTAAATGTTGCATTTTCAAGTAAACTGGACTACCATGTGGTTGCTCTGAAAGTTCCAAGGGGAAAAAAAACTCTGATAATATCAGTTGATATCAGGGCTCCCAGCTGGGCTCTTGGAGGGAGGAGGAATGGGGAGATCAGGGAAGTGAGAAAGAAAAATCCATGGTGATAAAGGTCACAATTAAGGTCAATGGTAGATCTGTGTTTAAGTTTTTATCTTCACTGATTTCATGCCTTCTCTATTAATTACTAACATAGCACTCCAGTAGAGAGTCAATGACACTGTCATTTTGGATTAGCAATGAATGCTGGACCACCTAACATCTCTAAATGATTAATGTAAGATAATATAAGCCTTTATGTAAGTGCACAGATTCCAATTCCCCTGAGTTACGGAGAAATTACAAGTTGAATTGATAGAATTTAATGAAAATTCCTTGCTTTTAACTACAATTCCTCTGTTCCTTTCTGCCACCCTTTTTTCTATTAAAAAATCAATTTCAGTTTACAAAGTTACCATATTTGAAGGGTTATCTTAGAGAAGCTGAAGAAGGCATCCTATTCACTAAGTCACTGATAGATGGACCCATTTTCCAATTGATTATATTTCAATAGTTAGATTCTAGACAAACTCATCCTGGTAGTCCATTTTAACACAACCTTATCAATAGCATCAGGAAACACACAACAGCCCAATTGTTAAAGGTTTTAAATGGTGATATTGAATTGACTCTCATGCTAGTATTGCAGTATTAGTAAGAACTGCCATTTGCCTTGATGTCTATAGGACCTCATTAGCTCAACAGCTTAACAGTAAATAAATAGAGTGAGACAAGGCAGATCTATCTACATGAGACCCAATGAATATTTGCATCAGATTCCCAGATGTAGATGCCTAAATTTCACCTTCAGAATATACTGGAGTCATTGACAGTCCAAAATAAGTAATTAACATAAAAGTGGAAGATTAATTGTGCAATTAATGTTTGAGAATTTATTTGATAGATTTTAGAACCACGGCATTTACTTGTACACTGGGTATACTTGAAAATTTTACAGATGACATTTGGGCACCCACACATTAAATAAAATGTGCCCTTTAGTTTCTTTCCCACAATGCTCACAAGCAAGCATTATGTAAAGGTATGTGTGGAACAAAGCTCTCTGTGTATCCCAAATCCCTTACATAATAATGAATAAATGTAACGTATAAACACTGCATGTGTTACACAGATAACTCACCCTAAAATGACAGAGGGGGGGCACTAGTCTTTTGAATATTTTAAAACTGCAGGACATTTTAAATTTTCCATTACCCAAAAAGGAAAAAAAAGGAAATCTAATAATTTGAGAGATATTGCTTATCTAAAGAAACAACCCAGAACTCTCACCCTACATATACAATTCTTAGTATACATGAAGATAGATATGTACTAAACAAATCAAGCTAGAAGGGCAGGGTGATAGAATTGATAGAATTCTAACTTCTGAGTGAGAAAGACCTAGAATCAAGTCCTCCCACAGACATGTCAATTGTATAATCCTGCATAATTCCCTTAGCTTCTCAGGACCCTCAGGCAGCTCACTAGAATTAGAATTTGCCAATGCTTTGCCAATTTACATAAGAGTAAGTTTCCTGGATCCAGAACAGCTGTCTAGTCTCTTCCATCCAGGACCCATCCAAGAAGACAAATAAGGATAGCGATAACACTTGTGAGGTTGTTGTGAAGTTCAAATGAGGTAGCATATGTCAAGTACTTTGCAAAACCTAATATGCTAAACAAATGTCAGCTCTCTCCAGGATAACTAAGTGCTGCTTATCTACATATGAATTAATGAGCCTATGTTAAAAAGGAAATGCAAAATTCAGACATGCTATATAGAGTATCCTACTTAGACAAGTGGAAAGAATGATTGATTGGGTGTTAGAAGACCTGGGTTAAAATGTCGTTCAACTATTTATTGCCAATGTCTTATTATGCCCTAGACTGTGAACTCCATGAGGCCAGGGACTGTCATTAGCTCAATTTTTTTTCTTTTAATATCTCCAGTACTTAACACACTACTGGGTACACAAAAGGCACTTAGTAAGTATTACTTGATTGACTGAGGTTAATCAAGCTATTTTAAGATCTTTAGGAATGAGATTACTTCTCTATAAAGCAAAGTGATAGGTAACAACAGAGGTTATGATTGCCTTCCAAATTACAATCTATGGCATCATGGACATTTACTAACTAAACCGACATTTCAATAGATTTCCCAGTTATATTTATCATGCTCTCTGGAGGGATATGCTAGAACTTAATTCAAGAGGCTACCAAGTGCTGGTCATTAAATTTTCAAGGTAAGCATTTACTCTTTGGTAGATTACCAATCAAGGCTTGATTTGTCATTGTTGTTATTTTTACTGTTTAGATTTAAGTACCTAATGGAGAAAATGTTAATCATGTAGATTAAACTAAAGTATTTTGAGTAAAGAAATTAAAACTATCTTTAGTCATATCAAAAAATGTTCCAAATCATTATTAATTAGAAATATGCAAATTAAAAACCACTCCAAGGAACCATCTTACACCTATCAGAATGGTTAATATGATAGAAAAGGAAAATAATAAGTGTTGAAGGGGATATGGTGTAATTGCAACACTATTGGTAGAGCTGTGAACTAAAAGGCAATTCTGGACAGCAATTTATAGCTATGCCCAAAGGGTCATAAAATGTGTTCATGTCTTTTTAGGCAGGAATATTACTATTAAGTTTGTATTCCAAAGAGATCAAAGATAGAGGAAAAGGATCTAATTGTACAAAAAACATTTTGATCAGTTCTTTTTTGTGGTGGCAAAGAATAGGAAACTGAAGGATATCCATCAATTGTGGAATGGTTGAACAATTTGTTGTATATGGTCATAATGAAATACTATTTTGCCATAAGAAATGTACAAGATAATCACACACATACACACACAAACCTTTAAAGACAAGTGAAGTGATACAGAGTAAAGTGATAGAACCAGAAAAATGTGTATACAGTAACAACAATAATATAAAATAGTCAATTTTGAATAACTTAACTATTAACAACAAAGCAAGGATTCAAGACAACTAGAATTCATATTGAAACAAACCAGTTTTCACTTTATTTTCTTCATGAGTTTTTTTTTCTTATATAAGTAAAATATATTTTCTTTCACACGATTAACCTGGGAATGTGTGTTTTATGATCATGCATGTATAACCTATATTATATCATGTGCCATCTAAGGGAGGAGGGGGAAAGGAGAGAGTGAGGGAGAGAAAATAGATCTTGGATCACAAAATGTCAAAAATGATTATCAAAAATTTTTACTTTCATGTAATTGGGAAAATATAATTTAAAATATATTAAGTACAATTTTCCCTGGATTGCTAAAAATTTATCAGTATACCTCTACATCTATGAAATCATCTTCCATAATCTCCTCATTTTGTAGACAAAGAAATACAAGTCCAGATAAGTTCTGAGGTAGCTCAAGGTTCATTTAAAATTTAGGGATTAAATCTTTATTACTATTCATAAGCAAGGCTATTTCCACTATTTTGTTATTCTCTAGACTGTCATATTTTTACATGAAGAATGCATGCATATGTTTATAGCTCAATTCTACTAACAGGCACATTAACATTAAAAAAAATCAGAACATTGTGTCCTTATTGATATTTTTGTTCATAACTTAATTTACTTATTTCCCATTGGTATCTCATAATCCCCCCCCCAAAAAAAATCAAAAGAGTGTTTTAAATAAATCCAGTAATCATCTGTAGGAACAAAGTAGTATATTTATGCATACTTTTATCACTTCATTCAGTTAAACAAATAATCCCAAAGAGGACCATAGTCAAAACCTCATGAGAGTATTGAAATGAGTGTCAGCATAACTTCATGCTCTTAATTGGCTCATCACTGATTAATATTAACTGTTTAGGAGTTTTAAAGCTGTCTCAAATACTCTGGCCTCTTACTGGTAAGAAGTCCAAAAGCAGCTACTCAAAAAAAAAAAAAATTCCAAACTTAATCAGGGAAGATGTCAGACTATCCTTGATTTCTACATAATGTATTGGTTTGCCTGCCACTCCTTTCTTAGCAATCAGTTTCTGTTTGGTTTCCAGGGTAAGTGTCAAACTGGAAAGAATAAATAGCAATATTGATTATGGTATTCACCTTCAAACATTCACTAGTCATAAAATAATATTTATTAGAGATAATTATTAGCACATTATATTATGTATCTCTGTAATATTCCAGACACTTAAATACATAAAAATAAAACGTTTATTTAGGTCAGAGCAAATTAAGGCATTCATTGCCAAAAATTAGAACTGTATATGTTGTTTTCTAATAGGAAAATGGGTCAATGGACATGATGAGGAATATTACACTAGGAATTTACTTTGAATTATCCTTTCTCTGGGTGATAACTTGGTCACCTGATTTACCCAAGTTAAACTAGAAATGCACCTTCTCTAAGTTTTATTTTATCAGTAAAATGAGGTTTTGGATTACATGTCATATGAGGGAGGATAGAAAAAGGAGAGGGCAGAGAAGAGAAGAAAGGAAGTTAGGGAAAGGACAGAGGGGAGAAAAAAGAATGGAGAGATGATATTGGGAAAATAGGAAGAGTGGGAGAAATGGGAAAGGGGAGAAAATGAGAAAGAGAAAAAAAGGGGAGAGAAATTGATGAAAACGACATAATGTTTATTTTGGAATTTTAAAAAAAGCCTATTGCTGACAGTTCAAACTCCAGTGATACAATATTTGAAGTGATCCTTAGATTATTCATGTTGTGCTCACAGTCCTGTAATTATCACAATAAAGTTACAAAAATTATTGAGGATAAAATGGATCTGTATCACACAATCCCTGTTACTATGTATATAAAACAATACATACTTTTAAATGGCTAAGTGAGAAACAAAGCATATAAAAATACATACAACCAAAAACATATTCAAACAGTTGTAACTCTTTAAAGACATATGGATAACTGAGTATTTTGGAGGAATGAAAGGAAGTTAGTTGGCAAGTCTTCAAAAAGTGTCTACAAGGAAGAACTAACAATTGATTTCTTTAGAATAGCCCCTCTGCAACCAAAATTTGGGGCTTTTAGATATATTTTTTTATGTATGTCTCTAGGTTAATTTTTATTTCACTATACTTGAGCATTAGGGAGAGATACAGAAATTCCTTCATCCAATTGTTCCTATAGTTGGGAATGGGGCATGAGTTTAAACATGATTCAAAATCATTAGTAGCATTCCAGCAAGGTTAGGGCTACCCAGAGAGAGCACAAAGTAGTAAAGAATACTGATTGGTTATGTACTCCTCCAAATGTAAGCTTCTCATTTATTTCTTGATTCTAGACTGATACACTCTTAACCTTCTGTTTCTAACCAAGATTCAATCCTCCCTTGTGCTACTGGGGGGAAAAGAAAGAACAAAATATAACAGACAAAAATAATAAATTAGATTTCTATACAGTCATCAGGAAAGTTTGGGTTCATGTGACCCTGTGGGATTTACTGGACCTCTCAGTGTCTTAGGTAACTAACTTTCTAGGGCTGTACAATGAAGAATCAATCCCCATGAGCATTTATGAAGGGAGTATTCTCAATAGAAGTTTTCTATATTAAAAAAATCACAGTCCAGAAAAAAATGCACAACCTACCCATATCCCCAACAAATACAAGCTGCACCATAAACCTGACCTTTAAGTCTCAAATGTTATACACAATACGTTTAGTTTTATGAATAGGATACAAGAAAGACTTCCTTGATACAAAAATCATCCCAGTGAATGAATAATTTATAGAAAGAGATTCCAGTATTTCTATGTGTGTGAGAGTATATAAAACAAACACAAACACACAAATATTTGGCAATCATCTTCAATTACTTTTTTTCCATCAATAATCAGCAAATTAATGAAATATTGTATGCTGCTTATCCTGACAATTCTTCCTATAATAAGTTAGTTGACATCATTAGAATACAATCTACCAAAAAACTTTTTAAAATGATCTGTAATTGGAAATCTTGTGCCTTTGAACTACATTAATCAGGAGCCCACCGACTTCCTATTGTTACATGCTGACATAGACAGGAGATAAATTGGATGGTCTTCCATGGCTAGCTCTTCTTCCTTGCTAAAACAGGACATTGGTGGAGTGGGCTGTTTGAGCAGGTAGATTAGCCATGGGCTCATGATTTTATTTTGTTACTTCTAGTGATTATTAATAAATCTTGTAAAATATAATATTTTATGTTATATATAATATATATAATATAATATATATATAAATTTATGTTAATTTAAAATTTTATGATTAGTTATAGGAACAAAAGAATGAAAGCAATCAAATATCTATTACATCTCTGCATTCTGCATATGAAACTTGTGGGGAACTTGGATGCATACACACAGGTACATACATGTATGTAGAGGCATATAATATATTTTATATAAAATATAAATACTGTATACTTGATTTGTTAAGATTATTGAAACAGAAGAATAAAATAAAAGGTTGTAAAGACAAGATCTAACATTTTCTGTGTTAATGTGTCCACAGAAAATATGAAGGAATCCAGCAGAATGAATTAAATACTTGAAATAATATTCCATAGCCCAAGCAAAACTTCATCAAAGAACTACTCTAATATTTTGCTCTTTGCCGGAACAAGTTCCTGGATTTTGGAAGCCAAGTCAACAAAAAAGTAATAAATAAGCTGATAAATCTCTAAATATGGGCCTAAAAAAAGATTATAAGTTTTTGGTAAAGATTGAGTCTTACTAAATTGTAAGGAAATTCTTGTTATAGAGTTGACCATAAAACAATGTAATTTTTTCAATCGTATCCAAGCTTGAATTCTATCTACTAAGGGATTGATGGACTCCATTTTGTGTTGATGGTTGAAAGACTTACAGAGGAAAAGTCACAGATTCTAGAAATACTGAAGTATGCAATTTGAAATAAACTTTAATAAGGACAGAATTCACAGCATTGAGCTTTCATTTGCATGTGCTAAAATATAACAGAACACTTGATATTATAATGAAATCTCCATAAATGTATACTTGTTAAAATGTGAGAACACATTTGCTGTGAAGTCACATTAAAGAGATTTAACTGTATAAACAAAAGTGACATTTTTTCCTCGACAGCATTTTTTGTGAATATATTTCTTCCTTTCTGATGTTTCTCTTATACTTAAAATAATTGAATAATTGAAGCAAAGGATAATAAATGACCAAAGAACTCTTCTGGTTCATATTATCCCTCTTTTTTTACACTAGGTTTTTTCTGTTTTTAAACCATTACAGTAAAGACAATTGTATATTTTAGGGCCATGAGTCTGAATGTTCATCATTAATCACTTTCAAGAAAGTCTAACTTATAATTAATTACCAAAATGTTAATCTATGATTACAAGATCCCAGAGATAGCAGAAGCCACAGTGACACAAGTTGTGTTTGAAATGAAAATACTTTAAAATATAGGTAATGTGGATAGTCAAAATGGCCTTGAATTTGAATTCATAAAATCTAGCTTTAGTTCCTAGGTCTAAAAATAATAAATGATTATCCAGCCTCCTGTTTAAGACCTCCAGTTCTGAAGAACTTACCACCTCCTTAACATTTGATTTTAGATACATCTATTTATTAGGAAATTCTTTCTTATATTCCTAAACATTAAAGGCAGTTGGGAAGTAGATAGTTTTAAATTTAAGGTAAAGATTTGATTTAGAGGACTGCCTCAGACATTAATGGCTGTTTAATTCAGGGCAAGTCACTTAATCTCTTCCTCCTTCAGTTTCCTGATTGGTAAAATGAGGATAATAACAGTGCCTGACTGAGAAGGTTCTTTTGAGGATCTAATGGGATTTTATATGTAAAATCACTTTGGAAACCTAAGTGTAAGACTTTATAATGATCCAGTTTAAATGGCATCCTGAGTTGACGTTTAATTATCCTTCCAAGTTTTATATAATTTGATAATGTGATAACCATGTCTTTAATGTCTTTATAGACATCATTGAAAAAAATCTTGGATTAAAATAAGGCCAAAGTTAGAACTGTCTATTTCTACATTAGAGACCTTCCTCAAGAATAGCCTCATTCTGCAAAGTATCACTCTGGAGTCAATCAACTAACATATAACAAATCTTTTAATTTTATCCATTATATATATACATACATACATATGTATATGTATGTATGTATATATATATATCCATCTCACCTACAATGATATTTTGAGATATATTACAAAATTCTCTCTGAAATCTAAGCAAAAATATAACTATAGCATTTCCTTTATCTAGTTTATTAAGTCTCTTAAAGTAGAAATTATGGTTAGTCTAGCATGGAGGATTCATTATTTCCAGTCTTAAGTGCTTACCCACACTTTCTTCAAGAATTTCAGCATTTTTTCCAGGAACTGAAGTATACCTCATTAACCTGTAAATTACAGGAACAATCATCTCTATTTAAAAACTTAAAAAATATTTTTTTAAGAGGCATCATTTGCCAGTCTCTAGTTTTCCCATTCTTGAAAGCTCCTTAATAGATAGCAGCTAACTGCTACTAGAGATAGCAGTTCAATAATCCTATATTTGTGTCTTTTATTAAGCCCAAGAAAAAAAGGAAGGCTCTTCCTCATTTTTCTTGCTCCTTCTGCATTATCTAATTTCCCCTTCACTTTCTCTGAACTCTTGTCACCACTTCCTCAAAGCATGGCTCCTTAGAAACAGCAGGGTGGAATAGTAGATATAATCTTGGCATAGAGACAGGAAGGTCTGAGTTCAAATTTGGCCTGAGATACTTCCTAGCTTAGTGGCTAGCTAAGGAAGTCTTAACTCCAATTGTTATTGGTTTCTTCACTTGTAAAATGAGGACTATTGTGAGGATTACATGAGATAATGTGTGTGATGCACCTGACCTATAGTAGGTGCATAAATGCATTTCTTTCTCCTGAGTCTCAGTCTTTAGACTGTTCATGACCATCATAATACCTCTGTTTTGGTCAGAATGTGTGGCTTCCTCATTCTGAGAAATTTCCAATGTAGAAATAGTCCTTCCAATGAAGAGCTTCTACCCATCAACTCAGGAATTTTCCCAAGGCACAGAGAAGTAAAATGATGCGCCACATTTGAGAGCAGAGGTACAAGGTAGCACCTGATCCAAATATTTTCAGCTTCCAAAGATGGCCCTTTATCTATGATATAATTCTACCCCTCTGAAACCTATTCACATATGTATGGCTTTTTACAAAAAAAACAAAAACAAACAAACAAACAAAAAACAAAAAAAAAACTTCCCTCAATAATTTGCATGGTAATGGAATTGTACTAGATTGGAGGAGATAACAATTTTCTAGGATACTAAAATAAAACAGTTCAGAGTGAGAAATATAGTGAGTATCTACTTCCTTCCAGGAACCTTCCCATATGATTAAACAGAAGCAGCCACTTGCGGGTATAAATTATGAGACAGGCACCACTATTCCTATGCTTTCACCCTCTTTCTGAGTCAGTGTTATATTCACTAAGAGCTCTGATAGATAGTGTAAGATTTTGGTTCAGGAAGACCATTAAAGCAAGTCCCACCTCAGACTCCTACTGCATGTTGGATCTGGACAAGTCACTTTATTCATCTCATACATTGTTTCTATATTTATAAAATTGGATCAAAAATAACTGCATCAAAACATTGTTGTGAGAATCAAATTTGCTGTATAAAGTCTTTTTCAAGCCTTAAGATGCTATACAAATATATAGCAGGATATATGACACATGGAGAACTCAAAGACTCTAGATAGTCAGGATTAAAAGAAACAGTTCTAATAACAGTTTTGTGCATCATTCTAAAGAGATGGTACAGAAAGAAGTACACAAAGATTTTTATCCTTTGAAATTCCCACATTTCAGCATTAAATATTTTTTAATTCAAAATGGCAATGTGCATTGTTCAATGTTCAATGTTGGTTATGCCAACCAAGAATGTCATAATTTCATATTTACTTTGACAAAAAATAACTCGAATCATCTATTTCTCAGAAAAAAGGCTATAACCCCATACTGAGTGTGATTCTTTCTTTAATTCATCTCATCACTTTTCTTCTTTACACTTGACATACAATCCATACTGCAGTTACCTTTCTCTAAATTGTGTGTAAACTAGTCTTATTTTTACTTCTGTGACCTCTTTTTTTCTTGTGGTATTTCAACTTTTTTTTGATTTATGACCATGTCTGGTTTCTTTTGAGTAATTTGTCTATGTGATTCATTTGTCCTCCCAACTTGTTGCTTCTCCCGATCTTCCTTATTTATGTGTGCTTTCTCAAGGACTCCAAAGTTTTAGATAATTGCTACAAGTTGTAGAATTGGGTGATGATGCAGAATTTCCTTAACCTAGATCTCACAATTAGTTCCAAGCTACCACTTTATTCTGTGTGATTTGTATTTTATTTTCACAAAGAGGAATTTAAATTACTGAATACATACAAATATTTGATGTTAGTCAAATCAGTTTTCTCCAATTAGTGGTGTTACTTCTTGAAGCAAGAAATTATCCTCTAATGGTTTCCTTTTACAAAAATAAAATTTGTTCTTTTTTTTACTGCCCAGACATAAAAAAATACTATATATATATTTCAGCTCCTTTTGAAAAAGGATAGCTTGTTTTGCATTCTAAAATTATATTTTATATTATTTACTTTTTATAGGTAAATGATGCAAAATATAGTCTATTCCTCAAACCTTCAACATCATGAATGAGTAACTATACTAACAAGCTATCTTCATGAGTTGCAAGCAAACCTTTCAGATAGGATCCCATGGCAAATACATAAGTATCAATGCCTCTGATTATTACTACTTTTTGAGAGACATTTTGAGAGAAGAAAGGAATGATTTAGTTGAATTGCCTAGAAATACTTATATGCTACTTATAGCTCTTAGACCCACTAACATAATGGAATCCATACAATAGAGAAGGGAATAAGGATTTAATAAAATGATATTGACTAGACAATGACATGTCAGGTTGGTGTTGTTGTCCAAACTGATTTGGATTTAACAGGATAGTATGAACACAGGAGTCAAATGCCAGGTATACAAAAGGTCTTATGTTTTAGTCCTTTCTAGTTTCTTTATGTCCTTCAGAGTTCAATTATTGCAGAACTAGAAAAGAGGTGAAAGTCTCCAACTCCCTTAACTTTCTAACATGTAAAGGACAGAGGATGATGAAAGAACTTCAAGGAAAGACATCCTCCCTTGTACTTGGCTCCCCAGATCATAAATGGTGTTTCCTGTGTTAAATGGTTGAGTTACAGATTACCACTTTAGATGAAAGGCAAGCTCAGTTGTTAACCCTACTGTAATGGTTCCAAAACTTTGTCTAAATAAGCTAGGGATAGCACAGTTGGGCTCTTCCTGAAAAATTGGAAGGTAAATTCTTTTACAGATGACTATCTACTCAGTGCACATAGAAAGTCTCTTATAAATTTGTAAGTTTCTTACAAATTAAGTCATCAATAAGCATTAATTAAGCACCTATTAAATACCAAGCACTGTGCTAAATGCTAACAATACAAATATAATCAGAAGGAAAAGACAATTTTTGACCTGAAAGAAGTATACATTTTAATGGAAGTATATAACACAGAGAGCTGAAAGGGGTGGGAGTGAAGGAAAATATGAAGGTACTCAAAAACATGGGAGAGTTAAGAGTACAGACTGAGGAGAGATGAAGACATGGCTGGACTGAGCTTCTTCATAAAACTGAACATTCTAGAAAAAATCCCTCAATCAGAAAGGGAAGTCATAGAGATGGAAGATACTTTGAATGTGTGAAGTTTAGGGGCAGAATGAGCTTCTAGCTTGAAGAGAATTCTGCAGCATTGTAGAGAAACTAAAATTGAATTAGAAGCTCAAGGTGGAGGAAAAAAAGCATTTTATTCTCATTCTTTTTTGTATTTTGAAATGCTTATCATTGACTAAAAGACATTTTAAAAAGAAAATTAAAATTAATCATCAAATCAATCATATAAAGCACCAATGTTATATATAGTATAGACACGGTAAGATTCATAGGGACCCAGATGGTAGAGTAGAAGCAGGGAAGTTCAAAACCACCAGGAGAATGCCCTCCAACCAATATTAAAATAATGCCACAGAAAGAATGCAGGAGTGAAAGAACCAATAAGGAGACAGAATGAAGCAACTTTCAAGAAAACAAACAAACAAACAAAGAAACCTGAAAGGTAGGCAGAGAACATCTGGGATGCTGGGGTGAAAAGGGAACACTTGCTCAAAACTCAAGGTGGAGCCTAGGGCAGGGCAATCAGCTGTGTACCTGACCTGGTCAAGCACAGAGGGAGACCACAAGCCATTACCCAAGGCTGGAAAAATTTATATGAAGTGTTTCAAAGTGAAGTGAAGAAAACCAGAAGAATGTTGTACATGGTAACAGCAATATTGTATGATGATCAGCTGTGAATGACTTTATCATCAAAAAGGCAAGGATTTAGGGTAACTCCAAGAGCTTTATGATTAAAATAAAAGGATATCCAATTTGAATACAGACTGAGACATATTCTTTACTTTATTTCCTCTTTGAATTTTCCTCTAGTGTGAGCAATCTCTTCTTTGACAACATTATGAAAATTTAAATATGTGTTATATGTCAATATTTGTAATATCTTTATCAAATTACCTACTCTCTTGAGAAGGAAGGTGGGTGGGAGGGGAAAAACAAGGTTTGCAGAATATCCAAAAATTAATATTAAAATTGAATTAATGTGATAATTAATTCCTGAAAAAATATTATAATTTTAAATAATTATAATGTTATAATTTTTTAAGAGGGAGGGAGCAAGTTCTAGAAATAGACAGAGTTTCAAGAGGTGAGTCCTTACCTGGTAGAACAAATAAGAACTCAAGGAGGAAGTCTCTAGACTGTGGAGCAGATGAACTGACAAGCTGCTGGGAATTGAGGGATAATGATGAATCATTACACCTGCCTGGAGTAGGCAGCTAGAATATCAAGGTTTGTTTTAGATATACCAGAGGGTTATGTGGTCCTTAGCATTTCCATGACTCTATAAAAAGCTCTTACTAAGGACTTCTCCAACCTGCTAATTCTTCACTGACTGTTGGTCACCTACAACTCCACTTGAGTACCATCTCCATGGAGAAAAAGGGATACAAGGAAAGCTATTAGAACTCAACTCAATCAGAGCCTGAACTGAAAATATGCATCCTTGCCCTGAATTTGACAATAATTATTTTTACAAGATAAGTAATTTTTTTCTTTGGAACCCCCTATGATCTATTGGGTCATTTATATTATCCCCATTACCTAAGGTTAAGATGCATTCCCACAATCCATGCTTGAGTTTGCAATCCCAAACATTTTAAAATATGTATATATATGTATATATATATATACATAAACACACATATAATATATATAAAGATATATTTTAAATACTTATGGTGGGTGAGCCAATAAAAAGCATGTTTTAGTATTGAATTTTACTTCTGAGGAGAGAATTCTTTCTATAATATAAATATTCAGTCATACATATATAATAAACATATACATATGTAAAAATTCAGATATCTGGTTTCTTTAGGATATTATACAGGAGGATAATCTGCTTCATGTATACTTTAAAATATGCTTTAACATATACTCTCTCTGATTTCTAAAAGCCTTCTCATACTAGTCAAATTAATATATTTTAAATAAATATATCTGATATGTTCATAAAAATACTAAATTTAATCAGTTTATTTAGGTTGAAAGAAAAAATGTAAGAAAGTGTTCAGTCTAATGACTCTGACTGTTCATCTTATGAGAAGGGCATATTTCATATAATTTCAAGCATTCACTGAAGCTCCAACTTTGAGAGATTACCCAAATGGAAACAAATAGCCATTTAAGGATTCTATTTCAAGAAAATGATATAGAATGACAGGTGTTGCCCTACTAGGTCTCTAAATTAGAAATAATATGTTGGAGAGAAGAAATTTTAGGAAAATATAATCTACTTTGACAAATAACTAAAGGTGTTCAGAAGTTGTAGGTGGAGAAAATAAGGCATCTTCATTTTTCCAGTGACACTTTGTATCGCACCAGCTTTGATAAGTTTTCAGCATTTTATTCTCTCTTCTAAGATGGAAAAGACTTTTGACATTTGTCAGACATAATAAATAGTTTTGTTTTTGACCATAGTAAAAATATGACTCTGGGGAAATAGAGATGGAAATTTGGGGACCTAGGTGCATTGGGATAGGAGGAGAAGAGAAGATTTTTTTTTTTTAGTGGTCAGAGGAAAGAAAAAAGAACACAATTTTGATATTATCTGATTTGAAGTCAAAGGAGAAAGCTTAACTTATTATAAAATAGAAAAAGAAATATTGTAGGACACATTTACCCTCAGGTCCCAAGAGATGCCTGAAACTTCTCATTAAATACAGTATTAAATAAAGCATGGCTAGTTAGGAAAGGAAAAAGAATAGCATTTTTCTGTGTTCCCTGCCCTGGAACACAGTGAAGAAATGCCACTTTGCTCTAAAAATAAAGAGAAGATAAAAGCAAAAATCTCTGCTTGCCTTATTGTTTTAGAAAGCCTGCTTTGGAATTTCAAAATGCTCTATATTCATTTTTTAAATGAAACATATAAGATTCCAATCAATTAGGAACTGAAACCTTTTATTAGAAAACATGCAACTAATAAAAGACCAAAACATGAACCTCAGGTGTTTTTTTTTGTTGTTGTTCATATCAATTTAAATTAAGTTTTACAAATATTTATTAAGTGGCACTATATGAAGTCATAGCATATACAAAGAAATCTAATCAATATTTTCCCTCAGCACCTTCAACTGGAGAGAGAAGGGGTATAAAAAACATAGAGGATTAAATATAAATTCCATACAGAGGTAAAAAATGTATGAAGATATACAGGTATATAGGATATTTCAAGGCATTCAAATTAATTTTAAGATGGAGAAATTACTAGATGAGGCAGTTGAAGGAAATCAGGAACAAGTTCTGGTATGAGTTGGTACTTGAGTCAAGTTTTGAAAGAAGTTGGGGCTTCTAGGAAGAAGAATATTTTCCAGGTGTGGGTAACATTATAGAAAATTGTTTCTCTTTTTCATCATCTGACCCTGGTTTTCTCACTTTATAATAATTTTATTTCTGTTAAGTCAGGGTTTATTAATCCAAATCCATGGGTAGTTTGTGAGGAGATGAGACAATATTAACTTGATTGGACAAAAATATCTGCCCCTTCATTTTCAATGGGTTTAAGTGAAATTTAGTATTTTGTTCAATTATAATTGTATGCCATAAATTTCATACTATGATAGGGTTAATAGACTTCCCCATTCCAGCAGAGGAGTCCATAACAATCCCTCCAAAAGTTAAGATGCTTTACCCTAAACTAAAAATTAGAATCTCTAGTAATATTATTTTATTATATACAAGTGGGAAAAAGGCATGTTTTCTATTTCACCACAAGGAAAATTAAGCATGAATGTCATTTGAAAGATCCCAGGACCAAAGACAGAGATTTGGTTTCTGGGTCTAACTGACTGTATAAGGCTGAATAAATCAACTAACCACAGTTTCCTCATCTGTGAAATGCATTTAATAACACCTTTCTTGTCTACTTCACAAGTCCATTTTCAGAATGAAAATTAGCTAATATATACAATGTAAAAATCCTCTGAAAGACAAAAATAAATGTAAAATGCTCTCATTTAAATGTATAGGGACAGAGAAATGAGAGACAAAAGAATAGGAAAGGTAGAGATTATCATTCTTTATTCTTGTACCATTAACCTTTTCTACAGTGCCTGTCAAGTAGTAGCCTCTTCCTAGGTACATGTTGATTACTTGATTGACCCAGCTCTTGACTCAGCATGTTGTTTAATAATACATTCTTCTCTTTCTAAAATTTGGAGATGTTTTTTGTTCGTAGGTCAGTCATTTCTAGATAAATTCAGCCCTCAGACCCACCACGAGGGCCTTCCTTCATTACAGAACAAATTAAGTAAAGACATATGATGTCTGGAAGCATAGGCAACATTTTCACCCATAGTTCTCCACCCATACCAGTTAAGAAGGGCAACTATATTCCCTCATCCCTTCTCAGGGACACAATTGAGCATTATCATGACAAAACATTGAGTGGTCTTTTCATTTTTATTATTGCAGTCGTGTTTAATACTATATACTCTCTTGATCACTCAACTCTACCTTTTTAAATGATTAAATCACACGTTCAATCAGTTCTCAACTATTATTTCAGGGATTTTGTTATCCTATTTGATGATGAAACTCATAGGCTTTTTCATAAAAAAATATCATAAATATGTGTTTATATAGTTTAAATACTGATGAAAACTGTGGCAAAAGATCATTTGACTTATGGAGAGAAAGAGAATTTGTGTGCGTTTACACACACATACACACACACACACACACACAGAGGACAGAATGAGAGGACAGACTTTGCGCAGATCCTCTAACTCTGCAAGCAGAAACTTGTTTCCCAAAAGCAAATGTCACCTCTTCATTTTCTCACGAGATTTTTATCTTAGAAAAGAGTTGCAGAAAACATCATCAGGGTAATAAAGGGCTGAGACATAATATCATGGAACTTCTATGGGTGAAAGGGAAAACAACTGAGCGTGAGAAGTTTGAGAAGAAAGAAAGGAAAGACTTAAGATGACCTGGGCATAAGTTAAGGAAGGGAAATAAACACACCCTATTCCCCTCTATGTTAATAGCACTCATCCTGATGCGGAAAGGATTCATTTGAAAGCCACAATTGAATATTTTATAAAGGATTCTTCCCTATCCAGTCGCAGTTTTTAGAGTACTTTAAGGGTTCCAAAGAAGCCCTTTCTTCACCATAACCCCGTGGGATTGTATGAGCATTATTATCTCCAATCTGCAGATGAGCAAATGGCTTCTCCGGGAAGTTAAGCATCCTACGCTTTATACCCCAGTGGCTCAGTGTCACAGACGCACAGCCAGACCTCGCCTCATTCCAAGTCCAGCATTCTTGTCACTGCATCACGATATCTCTTTCACTAAAATCAAGCATCTGGAGTGAGTGTAATTAGCACTTTTGACACCTGAGGCAATTCAGATGATGAGGGTAATAAGAGTCATTGTAAAGAGGGAAAGGGAGGGAGCCGGGCAGGATGGAGGATGACACAGAGGAACTCCCCTGTGCTGAACCACAGTGGGAAGGAAGCACACCATCTGTTAGCCTATTTTAACTTATTATTGTTTCTAACTAGGTGCTAAGTAGTTTGTTTTTTAATGCTGTGAAAGGAATACGGGCAATATCAATACCATCTAAATGTTAGCACCTTTTGAAGAAGACTGTTTATCCTCGTCCTTTAGTTACAATTTTATAGTTTCAACAATTACAATGGAAGAAGTTAAAAACAAAAGAATATCTGCTTGAGTTGAAGAAACCCTGAGACAGTGATGACAAAAATCTCCCAGAATAGCCCAGGATTATAACTGACCTAATAGGAGAGTATGTGGATGAGTACAGAGTCCAAATGATAGATCCAAAGCCAAGGAGAATGAGAGAGAGACCCAGTAAGGCAAAGAAACAGGAGATAATCCAGAGGAAATCTATAATGGCAAGAGAAAAGGAAGGGGCAGCGAGGTGGTGAAGTGGAGAGAGTATCTAGCTTAGAATCAGGAAGATTCATTCATTCCTGAGTTTGAATTTGCCCTTAGATCTTGGATAGCTGTGTGCTCCGTAAGCAAGTCACTTAACCACATTTGCCTCAGTTTCCTCATTAATAAAATGAGCCAGAAAAGAAAACAGCAAACTGCTCCAGTATCCAGTCTGATACAACTGAACAAAAACAAGAGGAAGAAAAGGGAAGAGTCAACTAGCTTAAGGCATGCAGTACAAAATAAACTCTTTGGAGGCAAAGATTTTTTTTTTGGTAGCTCAAATACTGTACATCATTTAATAGGGACTCAAAAATTCTTTCTGAATGAAATTAAACCAGGTAGAATTAAGAAAGAGTGTATGAAAAGAAATAATTACAATAACAATTGGTAGAACATCTATCAGAAGAGATAGTTGAAGAAAGGAATCAGATATTAAAGGAAAACCAAATAATATAAGGATAAAGGGGAGGCAAAACAATAAATATTATACTAGCCTAGAAGGGCACTGTTGTGTCACACCAAAGACAGACTCTATCAATAAAAGAACCAATTTCATGTCAGTGTTTGTGAAACTTAGCAGGATAAAACAACCTTTACTTTTTTTGTCCAATAGTGGTACAGTAGAGAGGACCTTATTAGTAGCTGTAGATGGTAAAAATAACACATGTTAATATTCACAGTGATTCAATTTTTATTGTTTTTTTTAAGCATTAGAATAAAAGTCTGGGTTTCAAGTCATGTCATGTTGGGACTCATCCTCTCTAAGGAGACATGTCTCATTACAAGTTGGGATATCTGCTGAAGTTTGATTCTACGAAGTCATTAGAACAAAATTAAAACTGGAACAAATACAGAAACTATATTGATTAAATAATATTTAATTAAAGGTAACTGTTTAGTTAACATTATTAACATTTTATATTTAATAATATAATAAAAGTCAGTTCTTTATAGTGAAAAGACAACTGTCAATATCTAGAACTATACCCAGCTTAGCACAGGTCCTGGCACATAGTAGGCACCATATAAATATGAATTCCTTTCCTCTTCCCTATACCTGTAAATAGATATATGGTGTACTGGATAAAGTACTGAGTTCAAATATGACCAGACAGTAGCTGAGGGACTTTGGGCCAGTCACTTGATTTGTGCCTAATTCAAGTTACCTTGTAAATAATGTAAAATAATGTAAAATATGGATAAAAATAGCATGTGAATCCCAAGGTGATTGTGAGGATCCAATAAGAATATTAAATAAATAGGATCAATTAGTTAACAGTATTAAATATTTGATATTTAATGATACAATAGTATAAATGACATCTATAAATCACCTGGCACATAAGCACTTAATAAAGATACATTTCATACCTTCCTTTGTATATGACAATCGTATAATAAATAATAGAAACAAATGACATGTTGGGCAATTTGTTTAGAAACATACATAAAGGTCTGTCCACAAAAGAAGGCATCTTCTTTTCTCTCTTGCAGAATAATTTCCTAATTATACTCAGAGAAGGTGGAATCTGCAACGAAACTTGTTGGTTGGCTTTTATGAGTATTGCTCCACTCTATTTGTGTATTCATAACTGTGCAGTACAACATATCATTTTTCATTGATTCCAGTCATGTCAAGAATAAAGCTATTGTTTCATAGCTAGCCATGAAGCAAGAGAGATTCACTCTTCCTCAAAGTGCAATTAGAGCCCTAGATTATGAATTTGAATATGGGCTTGAATCCAGGCTCTAAGGCTAATTATAAAGCATTGGACATTTCTCTTAAACACTCTGGGGTTTGTTTTCCAATCTAGGAAATGAAGGAATTGCATTAAATAACTTTCATTTCTAAATGTTCTGATCCTTTGACTGCAATTGTTTAACCAGGATTGTTTCTAGCTTTATAAAATTTTTGAGAATTTATTAAAATGCAATTGTATAACGGGTCATTTTTCTTTATACACAGAGTCCAAATGATATTACTCTCCCATTGCCTCTCTGCCCAAAGGCAACAGCTTTCTGCCTTCTTGATATCATCAGTATTTTTTTTGGGGGGGGGGGAGAAGTTTTTGTTTGTTTTGTCTAAGGAAGGGAACTCTGAGAAGGAAAGAGATTTATTTGCAGTCTTTCTTCTCCAGCTATCATTCATCTTCTATGGCTATATAATGGCTCCTTAGAATGTAAGCCTAACTAGGGCAGGAGCTAGTCCATTTTAAAATTTTATCCCCAGGGCCTGATACTCAGCAAATGCATAATAAAGGCTACTGATCTCTGGTTTTTGCAAAAGATTGGTTGACTAAAAATTAAATTGACTTCCTAATGTCTGAAACCCCTCTTCCTTCTCTCTACATGAAAGCCAATTAATCTACAAAGTGAATTTTGAAGAGTAAAAGCATATAGTGTTCTCAAAAAAGAGGTGGGGGGAAGACCCTATACACTTCATCAGAGAGGCATCACTGCAGGCATAGTAGCCATAGGACAATTATGCAGTATTTGAAAGGGTAGAGGCATTTTGTGAAATTAAGTTCTACCCACTTTATAGTTTATTCATTTTGATGGTGCCCTTCATGCATTCATTTTGATGCTATTGAGCTACCAATAAATGATGGAATTATGGAATTATGATCAGCATATGGTTTATAGGAGCAAGGAAATATTTTCTGAATATATTCTCATATAAAAATAATATACTAAACTTGGAAGTATTACAGTGGCTACAGTGACTCCACAGTTTGGGATGTATCTACAAAAAAGTATTTACCCTCAAATAAAGTGGAGCCATGTTAAAGTTTAAAGGAACTCTGGAAATCACCTGCCCCCATTTTATTTATTTATTTATTTTTACCTTTTTCAAGTGATGATATTGAGGCCTGATCAAAATCAATAACTTGCTCAAGATCATATATCAGGAAACAAAAATGAAATGCTCTAACTCCCATCTCAGTGCTTCTCCAAAAATAAATAAATAAATAAATAACCCCCCCCCCAAAAAAAAAAAACTTGTACAGCTCTAATGTTGCCTTCACTCTTACCAATTCTCTCTTCATTTGCAACAACTCATACCCAAGGAAAGCATCTCAGGGTGACCTCATCTGGCCTGTATTTTAGACAGTAGACAGTAGGAAGGTTGTCCTTATAGCCAGCCTTTTTCTACTCCTTGATCATTTCTACTCTGTTCCAATTTTCTGTAAATTCCTGAGGTCAAATATGAATTCACAAAGAAGAATCTTCTTGATTCCAGATCTGGCCATCTATGCCCTGTGCCACCTAGCTGCCCAATACCAACATGCATGCATATATACATACATAGGAATGATACAGATAAATTGAGAATCACATAGATAGAGAGGATATAGATAGATATATGTACAAGAAATTTCTCTTATGGAATCAAATTACCAGTATCAAAAATGAAAAGGGTGATTGTACCTCCACTAAGAGGAAATTAAAGCAATCATTAGGAGCCATTTTGATCACTTATATGAGGATAAATTTGATAATCTAGGTGAATTGGATGAATATTAACGAAGACATAAATTGCTTAGATTAACAAAAATGGAAATAAAATCTTTAAGCAATCCCATCTCAGGAAAAAAAAAAAAGAAGTGACTCTAGACTGAGTAAGATGCCTCATTTCTGTTCCTCTGGAATTGATCATTGTGTTGATTACAGTTCCTAATTCTTTCCAAGTTCAATAGGCATTTCAAGCATTTGCTATATTCCTGCTAGAAACTCCTTCCAACAATGCAGATCAGCAATTTTGATATGATTTTATATTCTTAGAGATCTTCCTGAAGGCGCTAAGTGGTTAAGTAGGACATCTGACTATAGTTTCTCAGTATGCATGAGATAGTGTTTGAACACCATCTCTTTAAGTCTAGGACTCTTCCTGTATTCACTGTACCAACCCTCTCCTATTGAAATATTCAGAAAAATATTTGAATCTCCAAGTTTTACACTACTGACATGTTATTGAAATAACCCTTTGCCTCTAAAGTACCCAGCAAAATATTTTGCATGTTAATAGGCACTTATATATTTGTTGAATTATTTAATAAACCATACCCTGATTGCCTGAAAGAAAAAAATACCTTGGATTTAGATTCAGTATTTTACACAGAATGTTGACTAGAGTTGATGTGATCAGCAGAACAAGTCTACTTTTCCAAAGTGTTACCATGCTAATGAACTCAAATATTATTGGAATACACTATATAAAAACATGATTACACAAATAAGTATTTATATGGCATCTACATAATTCCATTTAAAAGAATATTTTTGTTGATCTGCTGTAGTAGATTAATATGCTTACCTTTTTCTTAGTGGAATACAAAAACAAGAAGATACTCAACCAGAAAAAAAAACCAATAATGTTCTAATCTATTTCTAGCCAATATTTATAGCCTTTAATAAAAACAGAACACAAAAATAAGTAAGGAGAATTTATGCTTTCCTCTGGAGAAAATAAATGGTCTTATGTAACTGGTTAAAAATATTTCATTCTTTTGTTAAGTTTGGGATATGCTACGATATTGCAAACTCAGAGGTGGCTCTTTTGAGACTTCTTTTATGAGACATAGTTCTGGCCAAAGGCAAACATGTCTGACACCTTTGGTAGAAGCTGAGGATTTAGCCAACAATTTCAATTGGGTTATAAATTGATCTGCTGTCACTGCAAGGTATAAAACCTAAGAGAAGAGAGCTAGGGAATGGCAATGAAGTTTGGGACAAAAATAAGTCTAGTGGAATTAACACTGGACTAAGCATTACAATTCAGAACGAGGAAATCAGGATTCTAGTTCCAAGTCTGCCACTAACTAGTTTTAGAAAATGGAATTTATTAACGTCCCTGAGCCTGAGTTCATCATCTATAAAAGGAGAGAGTTGGATTAATGGGTGTCTACAAATCTTTTTTGGCTTTTAGATCCTATAACTAAGGAAAATGACTTTTTTTTAAAGGATCACAATGCCTCTGACTAGGAAAAAGGCAAACAAACACCACCACCACCACCAACAGCAGCAACAACAAAAGCAAGGCTAGGTAAGGAAACTGGATAACTGTTACCATTTTGTTCAATTTTATTTCAAGGTGGCCCAGTGGAAAGAGCATAGGTCCTAGAGTCAAGAAGACTCATCTTTGTGAGTTTAAATATGACCTCAGACATTTATTGGTTATACAAACCAGGAAAATCACTTAATCTTGTTTGCCTCAGTTTTCCCATGTGTAAAATGAGTTGTATAAGAAAATGACAAACCACTCCACTATCTTTACCAAGAAAACTCCAAATGGAGACACAAAGTAGGACATGATTGATATACCAGACAACAACAACAAAATTATATGCTATAGTGGATAGAGAATTAGACTTGAGGTCAGGGGGGTTCATGACACCAGCTATAAAATGACATTGAGAAATTTGCCTTGAACAGCTCTATAGTATTTTTCCAATTCACAGATTGGTTTCAGCCTCCACAGGGGGAGAAGTTCCTGTCATAATATCATAGGTCTTTCTATATAGCTCTTTCTGGTTTTTAATGATTTATGATGCTAACTTAGAAGAAATTAAAATGAACATTTAGTCACTGAGTAGTGACTGTTCTAAATTCTCAATGCAAATGCAATACCTCACAAAGCTTACCAACTTTTTTTTTTTTGATGTAGGGATTTTTCTTAAAGATCTTATCAGTCAGTCAGCTATAGGAAGTCATAAAAATTTCTCATTCTCCAAGAGTGTAGTGAAGAGGATTAATTCATAGTATCACCACAGAATTAAGCCTTTAAAAATTTACAGGCAGCATTTATTCACCATCACATTCTATTAAAATGCTTGTCTGTCTTCAGAAAAGTTTTCATTTAATCCTTAGAGTGGAAGCCATGGATAGTATTTATATTTTATAGACTCTCGTAAATCTACAGTGTTGAAAATTCAGTGTTAACAACATTACTTGTGTTTTAAGTATGTACCAAACACCTTTAAGAACCACAAAATTAGATCCACCAACTTATTATCATCTTATGAATAAGGATATATAATCTCCTAGATGCATAGAGAGGAACTGATCCAAAGTTTTACAAAATGACCATGGAAGTACTGATTTCCCTTTTGTTCTGACAAAAGTGAAGAACTTTGACAATTTATTGTAAAATTGCTCATTTCAAGGTTTTTATTTTCATGAAAAATATTTACACTTATAAATAGGGAAAAATTCCCTCAGGTCATAAAAATTAAAAACTCCAAAGACATATTAGACTCTAAATTTAACAGGATAACCTGAACTAAGTTACATATATTTTCATATCTATATAACATAATTATCAAAATGTTTTCTTGAACATAATTATGTATTATTATTAAAGCAACCACTTTGTGGAATGGAGCTGTTCAAATATTCATTATCACTAAGGAAAATATTTCCATAGATACCCATTTGTCCTTCAAGTACTTGTTCAAGAATATACATATATATGTTTATATATATATATATATATAATACACACACAGACACACATGCAGTCAAAGCCACTCTACTTCTCTCAGGTTATAGCATTCAGGATTTAGAGTACATATCTGCTAAATTTTTTTTTACTAGATTTTGCTAATTAGTGCATATTAATGCAAGTTCTCATCCTTAGTTTCTTAAAATACTATAAGGAAACTGAGAACAAGAGCCACATTTACACTTCTGATATGTTCTTTCACAGTGGCTTTTACACCTTGGTATTACAATAAAAATTTATTCATCTATCTGCATTCCCATGTAGAGTCATAGAATTTTAAGTTGTTAAATCTGAAAGCAATCTTACAGATCATCTAGATAATCTTTATCTTATAGATGATTAGAATAGGGCCTAAGGAGGATTAGAGATATGCATAAATCAACAAAGATATTAGTGGCAGGATATTATAGTTCAATATTTCTATAAATCTATGGTATTTAAATATTATTTGCAACAAGTTTTTTTCTGATAATGGTCTCATGTCCAATATACATAAGAAATTATTTCAAGTTTATAGGAAGAACAATTTTTCAACGTACTAATGTTTAAAGGATATGGACAGATAGCTTTCATGCTATAAACAATTATATTTAAAATCCTACAAAGTTATTAAAAATAAATACAAAATAAAACAATTTTGAAGCAGATTTAAAGTAGATTGATAAAGATGATTAAAAGAAAAATGACATGTTAGAGAGACTGTGGAAAAACACACATGCCAGGGCACTGTTATATAGAGCATTGAATGAATCTAGTCATTCTAGAAAGCAAATTAAATTATAGTTATAAAGATACTGTACTATAAAAGACTCTATATACTGTGTGTACTTTTTGACCCAGCAATATCACTATAAGCAATATCAGTATAAATAAAGGTTGAAAAAGAGAGAAAGGATATGTTAAATGTCATGTTATGTTAAAATGTTAAATATTATGTATACGTTAAAAATAGAGCAGTGCTTTTTGTTATAGGGAAGCCATTGAAACTAATGGGATATTCATCAGTTGGGTTATAATGTATCAATTTATTTCATATGATTATAATGGAATATTATTGAGCCATAAGAAATGATGAGACGAATAGTTCCAAAAACCCCCAAGAAGATAGTTATAAACAAATGAACAGGGCTATTTGTACAATATCAACAATATTTGGAAGAAGAAAAAAAACAAAAACTTGGGATTTAAGAATTTGGATCAATGTAATGTCCAATAACAATTCCAGAGAACAAATGGTGAGATACCCTACCCATACCCAGAGAGAAAATTGATTTGTGGATTCAAGATGAAGAATAAGATGTACATTTTTGGACATGGCAACAGTAGGAAATTGTTGTTTTTTTGTTTTTGTTTTTTGTCTATGCACATTTGCTACAAAGGTTTTGTTTTTCTTTTCTTTTCAATTATTTTTGTACTTGGGAAGGGGAATAGTTGGGAGAAAGTGACACTAGAGATAGAATAGAATAAAATAAATGAGAGAATACTTGAAGCATTTTAAACACTCAAAAGAGAATAGAAAGAAAATAAGAATCACAGGCTACCTTTGAAAGTTATTTCTTGAATTTATTATATATATATATATATATACATTTGTATATTTGTATATATCTGTATATTATGTTTATACATAATAAATTAAAGTGCATATTTTTTCCTAACCAGGAAGACAGAGACGTAAAGTTTCATTTACAATCTTGGGTTTTTGTTCCTCCCTGCCCTTCACCCCTACCCCCCCCCATGACTTTACTAGGTATATAGAAATAACATTTTATTTTCTGTTAAAGTTTAGAGTTTTTAAAAAAGAACAAATTAGATCAATGATTCTCCAAAAGTTGTAGATCCAGGTAATCTGGATATTTTTCATCTTATGCAAATCTGGGCATATCTTCATTTTAAACTTCTATAGGAGAACCAGTTACTCAATAAGATTTCTTGATGTTCCAAGTGCCTCTCTCTCTCTCCCTTAAATTTCTTTCTTTCTTTTTTATTAATAGACTTTATCCACAATTGTCCCAGCCCTGCCATACCCTCTCTGCATGACAGAAGGCATCATCTGAATGACAGATATGTTCATACAAATTATGTCTTTCTTTTTTCCACCTTCCAGTTAACTCTCTGAAGGTAACATTCACAATTTATTCTTCAAGAATTAAATCTTTATCTATGTATGATTTCTCTTGGTTTTATTCATTTTGTTGTTCTTTATTCCATGCCATTCTTTCCAAGTTAAAATTAGCCTGCTCATCATTTCTCATGGTATGGTAGTATTCTTTCACAATCATATCCACAATTTGTTTAGCAATTCCTAAAATTGATGGGAATCCCCTCAATTACCAAAGAGAGCTGCTATACATATTTTGGACATATAAGTTCTTTTCCTCTTTCCCATTCTCATTGCAAAATAGACCCAGTTGGGTCTAAGTGCATACACAGTTTTATAACGCCCTGGGTATGATTACAAATTTCTCTCTAAATTATTTGGATCCACCAAGAGTGTATATATCGCCATTTTTACACATTCCCTCCAAGGTTTCTCATTTTTCCATTTTGTCATTTTAGTCCATTTGATGGATATGAGATGATATCTCAGAAATGTTTTGGTTTGAATTTCACTAATTAGAAGTGATTTAATATTTTTCATATGCCTATATATGGTTTGGGCTTCTTTATCTGAAAACTGTCTATTCATATCTTTTGTCAATTTATTGATTGAGAGATGGCTCTTATTCTTATAAATTTGACAAACTTCTCTCTATATATTAGATATAAGACCTCTGAGAGACTAGCTATATTTTTTCAATTTTCTAATTTAATTCTAATCTTGGAAATATTTGTTTCATTTTTTACAAAAACTTTTCAATTTAATCAACTCAAAATTGCCCATGTTATATTTTACAATGCGCTCTCTGTCTTATTGATGCATAAATTACTCTCCTATCAATAATTCTGATAGGTAATACATTCCCTGTTCTAATTTACTTATGGTATCTCCTTTTTTGACTAGATCCTTGTATCCATTTTGACCTTATGTTGTAAAATGGTGTAAGATATTGGTCTGTACCTATTTTCTACCAAACTACTTTCCAGTAATCTTGACAATTTTTGCCAAATAATGGTTTCTTGTCCCCACAACCTGGCTCTATCATTTTCTCATATCAAGGTTACTAATACCTCTTACTACTTTTTGTTGTTTGTCTGTCCTGTTCTATTGATCTACCTTTCTTTTTCATAGGCAGTACCAGATAGTTTTGATAATTATTTCTTTATAATACAATTTTAAATCTGGAACTGTTAGACCTTCCTTACAATTTTTTTAGAGTAATTCTTTTGATAGTCTTGATATCTTTTTTAAAAAAAGAATTGTTATTTTTGTAGCTCATTAAAATAATTTTTGGTAATTTGATTGGATGCCATTGAATAAGTAGATTAATTTAGTAGTATTGTATTTTTTGTTATATTGGCTTTGCCCATCTATGAACAATTAGTATTTCTTTAACTGCTTATATCTGACTTAGCATAAAAAGTATTTTATAATTATGTTCATGTGATTCCTGTGTTTGTTTTTTTCAAGTATACTACCATGTATTTTATTCTATCTGTGGTTATTTTAAATGGAGGACCCCTTTCTTTGTCATTTCTAGGACTTTATGAGTAATATATGAACATGCTAATAATTTATATGGGTTTATTTTATATTCTACTAACTTGGCAAAATTTTTGATAAATTTAAATAACTTTTTAGTTGAATCTCTAGGATTTTCCACTTATACCATCACATCAACTGAAAACAGAGATATCACCCCTTTGCCTATTCTGATTTTAAAATTTTTTTTCTCCTATTGTAATATTATGCTAAATAACATTATTGGTAATGGGCATTCTTATTTCACACCTGTCATATGAGGATATAGAAATGGTGTGGATCATTGGCAATATACACCAATGGAAAAAGTATCCTTACTGAGATGATCATGGATTCACTTATGTATTTAGTTGTCCATTGAAATTAAAAGCTTTTTTCTGTTATCCTCCCTTCCTTCTGCTTCCTTGTTACTCTTGTGGCTGGTCTTTAGTATCTGATACTTCAGGGAAATTTGGGAGGGTAGGAAGTATGGACCTATGGTTTCCCCAGTAGAATCTTCACAATAGTTCTTCTCATCCCAGAATCTGGGCATATCATGCAAGCAAAGTTTGTATTTCCCTTCTTTACACAATTAGAATAGATCTCGTATAGCTATATAAAACTACCTGTTAATCTTTATTAAGCTAGCATTGTTATTTCTATCTCATATGAACTCATAATTTTTTCACTTATGTAATGTTTTATGTATTTTTCTTGTTTATACACATTTCTTTTCTCTCTCAGATTTTCATATGTAGAATTGTATAGAATGAGAACAGTGGTGAATTGAGATAATTCAGGAATATTCTCTTCAAATGAATTACCTGCTTCTACTAATGACTACCAAATGAGGAATACTTTGTAAGATTACTTTTTTAAAAAGTTAGTAAATATATCATGCCCTTCCTAATCACTCTCTTGAAAAAATGGCTCAAAGCACTTAAAGAGGATTGTTGATTTGCACAATTACTATCACTGGTATTCAAATAAATGACATCTCAATATCAATGAGGAACTTTGAAAAGTACAATATTCATCAAAGAATTTTACAACTTTATTAGTTTTCAAAAAAGGAGTCATAGAAAGGGTTTTGGATTTAAATAAGGTGAAATTCTTGTTCAAATCCTTCCTATAACATGTATTAATTTTACAATAAAAATAAATAATTATTATTAACAATATTTGGAATATTGCTATTCATAAGTTGTATAATAACTAATAATTTGCTTGGATGATCAAAATGAAGAACTATATATAAAGTTTAATATAAAAGAAAAAAAGACTTTTTTCAGAGGGGAACAGAAAATAGCTAACTATTGTTAAGGTCCATTTATGTTATAAAAATGGGCAAGATATTATTCTGAAATATAGATTTTTATGGACATCAACTCAAAATCATGTTTCAAAAATTTCTATAACTATCATGCTGTGTTCGAGAAGGCAAGCACAAAAAGTCATTAATATTTATAGAATGAGAATAAAGCAAACATTATAAATTAAATATACACTATTTCAAGGAAAAGCAACTCAAAATGGCCAAAATAGTGTAGGATCATGTCCTCTGGTAAGGCAAAACCATAGGGGACATTGAAAATAGTTAACCTTTAATAGTGTTAATTTCCTTTTTGCTATTCTGCAGGCAAATAAAATATTCTATCCTACTGGTCCCATCTCAAGTTGCAATGCTAAGGTTCTGTGGGCTAAATAATAAAGTGACTCCTTGGGACCCGAACAAATTAACCAATACTTCTTTCTGCAAGTCAATGTTTGGTTCCCATGCATTATACAATTCTGGGGGCCAAAATATAATATTCTAAATACTCTTGCAAAATCCAAATCAGGAAAGCATTCTCTCTCATCTTGGAACCTGAGAGGAAGTTGGAGAATTGTCTGTTAATTCTATAATCAAAACATAATTTCTGTGAGCAAAACTGTGAAAGCATCATTTTCTGCTAGAGGTGAAATCTGCCTAGAGATTTTTCCGCAAACATCAAATGGTTACCAATCCAGAACTCAGGCTTAGTGACATTCATCAGAGCACAATAAAAACCATATTTGATAAGGTGACTTTATTTATTATTCAAGACACTTAAGGGTCACAGAGGGGTTTAGAATTCACTGGAAACATATTGCCATACAAAAGGATTCATAATGTTTGAATAAAATTGGCAGAAAAACATGGTTTTTTCATACTTTCCAAAAAGATTTTTCCTTTAAAAAATGCCATATAAGCTGTATGTCAAAAATGACATTTATGTTGCCTTTTGGGACCCAAACCAATGTATTGTAAACTTGTATATAATACAGAGTTCACACAGACCTATTTCTATATTTTCTTGGCATTTATTCTATTAGCCACCTCTAACTTGCAAAGCCTTCCTTTTGGGAGCTCAAACAGTATTATAAGAATTATAAATATATATATATATATGTATATATATATATATATATATATATATATACATATATATATATATCACTGTTCCTGCTCAAGAGTATATATATAAATATACTCTTGAGCAGGAACTTTTCCCCTTTAATTTTTTGTTAATAGCAGCAAGGACTATACTGTGGAAATGTAGGAATTATTAGCAAAATTCACTGCATAAATAACTATGCAATAAACCCATCCATATGGTTTTATGATGTGTCTTAATCTGAAAAAGACTGATGCCTTATGCCTGATTAGAAAATGAAAAAAAAGTAACCTTCCAAAATAGGTTTTTAAAGTATTAAGTTTATCTTCAGATAAAATACAATTCTTTTTTATAAATGGAAGATTTTGATTGGATAAACAGATTATAAATTGGATAAGTGAATTATATGATTAAGAAATGATATTTTAGTATATTAATACATAATTATATAATATATTTAATTATAGTATACACCATAATGATAATTAAATATATTATACATAATATAATAAATTATTTTATGTCATATAATAAATACAATAATGTAATAAATAATATGAATACATAAAATACCTTAACATCTGCAACATATTTTTCATATATATCTCACTTGAACTTAATCAAAACACTGTTAGGTATATAATAGAAGTAATTTTTGTCATCCTCACTTTAGAGATGAGGAAAACTGATACTTAGAGAGGGAAAGTTATTTACCCAGGATCATACACCTAGTAAGATTTAGGAGGACTCAATCTCAAAATTCCTTGATTTAGAGTCCACTCAATTAGTATACTACTAGGAAGATGGAAGTCTGGATGATCTAGAAAAGAGCAAACCCTCTACTACACACACAGACACAGACACAGACACACACACACATACACACACACACAGAGTCCCAGTAAAATTCTAAAGAAAATGTGAAAAAATCCATGAGAAAGAAAACCAAAAATAATCACCTATGAATTCCTCTCTCCATTTCAGTACTGAGCAAAATGACTGCCAGAAACCTACTAAAAATACTGAATGGCACCAAGCCATGGTATTTGGAAGGTATAATTCTAGGAAGGCTGTCCCATAACACAAGACATCAGTGGCAGGAGAAAGAACCTCAGCAGTATCCAACTTAGGGTAGCTCCAGAGTCCCAGCGTTAGCAGGAGACAGGCCAAAAGTGAAACCCAGAAAGTCATCAGTCAACCCAGTGTCCAGGCTGCCTTGTCCTGCATTGAAGCAGTAGTACAAGCCAGACAATTCCTGAAAAATTCCAGTTGTCCCCAGTATATTCAGGTCCAAGCAGGGGCTATAGAGGTACAAGAATTTAGGCAGAACTCCTCATCTTATAATATGAGGCCAGAGATAAAAAGAAACAAAAGAAAACCCTCAATTCAATTAGGGAAGTCTAAGAGATAAACCAAAAAGAAAGCAAGTTGAAAACACATCCAAATAGTCTCAGAGAAAAGATTGTTCTGGTGCCTAGAGATGCTGAGCACTGCCTAGAGGAATTCATGATGCTGTGTTTCATGGGACCCATGGAGATTCTTGAAATTTAAGCTATTGCTCCATAATCTTATTCATCTTTGCTTGACTTCATGTATCATCTCCTCAAAGATTTAAACCTTCTCTCCAAATTTTCATTTACTCAATTTCAACTTGACCACTATTTCTCTGGAAAGATGACCATATTTTCTGCTTTTCAGAGAAGATTGGTCATTTCCCTTCTCTTTCCTTACACTTCAAAACCCGAGAAAAAAGTCCCCAAAAAAGAGATGATCCTTTTTCTTGAAAGATAACTGTTGGTTGGGTCCCTCAACATTTTTTTTCTGCTTCCAGATGATGTTCCCCTGGCCATGCTTTCTCTATAACATCAAAATCTTTTAAACTGCATTTCCATATCTCCTCTGTTTGTCCTTGCCCAGAGTCCACAAGCAGATTCTTAGTGTTTTCCATAATTTAGATAGATAATTCACTTGTTACCCCTCAATCTCTTCTCACCTTTGCTAAGAAATTTCAGAATGAAGAGTTTACATTCCTTTCCTCCACTTTCTTATTCCTCATTACCTTCCAATCTAGCTTCCACACTCATCAACCTTTAGAAACTACTCTCCCCAAGTTCACCAATGACCTTAATTAACATATTAAATTGTTTTTCCTCTGTTTGACATTCTTCTTAAGCTTTCTGTAGCCATTTACCATACTTTCCTTCTTTCATGGCTTTTGTCATAGCGTTTTTTTTCCCCCTATGGATTTTCTTCCTATCCCTTTGACTACTCTTTTCTTTTTTCCCTCCATTGTTATCATCTCATATCTCTTATCCTGATCTCTCCTTCTTTCTACATTCTCTTCATTAATATTCTCGTGTATTTCATCCCATGGCTGGAATGATTAGATGATACCCTGACTTATTTAATTGTGACAGTCTTCTAATTCTTCTTGCCTTTAATTTCTCCTAGTTTTGTTTCTCATAACTGCCAGATTTCCTAAAGGAGGGGCTTCAAACCACCCAAAATCCCTCAGGGTGGTTTTTGCTCCCTGAGCAAAACTGCTCCCTGACTAGAAGATAAAATGAAAGCATATTACCTTGGATTTGAAGACTTGACACCATCTTACTCCACCCTACCTTTTCTGCCTTCATTCACACCCTTCCCCTTCTGATGGTCAAAGCTTTAGCTGAACTCAACTACTTGTTGATATACAACAGTAGGATGTCTCCTGTACTCATGATGCAACCTCTCCATGATTGGCAGCTATTGAATATTCAATATTGTCAATATTGACGGCTATTCAATAAATGGCTATTGAGAGCTGTCTTCTTTCAAGGCCTGCTTCAAATATAATTTTCTCCATTGAATCTTGCTTGATTCTCAAAGTCAAATGAGATTAGTTCCTTCTCAAATTTAAAGGATGTTCTTAACCCTTCTTTGTACTTAAGACATTTCTATAGCTTCTATGTCCCTCTATACCCACTACTCCCATTATATCAGAGGACCTTGGAAAGCAGCAATTCTTTTTGTCTTTCTTTTGTTTGTTTATATATCTATTTTTATATTGTATGTAACCGCAGCACTTACCTGTGCATTACACATGGACAGTATTTAAACAGGTTTTTTTTGAGTTGTTAAACTACCTTTTTTTTTTTAAGGTTCAAGGGAAAGCTGAAAAACAATTCTATCACTAAGACTGTGCAATAAGGAATGAGATAGTGATTGAGAATAGAGATGGTGATAAAGTATATAGAAAGTAATGAAAAGTAATTTTTCTGTGCCTTTTTAACATAATAAATTTGAAAATAAAAGATTAAGATAATAGCTTAACCTCCTGTGCTAAATAGAAAAGTGACAATACAAATCCAGGCCATAGAGTTTAATTGTATTTAAAGAACTGATGATCTTTAATGTTAGCCAGTTTTCAATGAGAGGTAAGCAAATAATTTTTGGAAATATGAACTTTGACATTTGGCATTATTTTGCATGAAACTATTAAAAATCATTGATCTCTTCATGAATTTGACTAAAGTTTTACATAGATTAAGTGACAAATGTCACAACATTAAACTACCTGCCCCCTCTATTTTTTACATATAATAAAAATGATTTTAGTAGAGTTTAGGGAGTCCTAAATTTTCTCCATTTTATATAAAATTTTATTTAGGCATGACATATAATAATAAAGTGTCTTTCACAGTGAATAAGACCCAGAAAGGGTTCACAGGTATAACAGCCATTTTCTGTGTATCTTACTCGTAACTTAATTCTTAATATGCAAAGGATGCTTAAAATTTAATGATGGAAAGAAAAGGAAGGAGAAAGGATGAAATTTGCTAGACATTAGGTACAACTAGCATCAGAAATAACACTTTTGAGACAAACAAATCAATTAATAAAGTTGGACCCCATCCAAGCATACAAAAATATTTTACATACAAAATTATTTTATTTTGAAAATATATAATTCTAAAATGACACCTGGACACATGCATAAAGACATCTATAAATACAGCAAGAATATATTAGGAACATAATCTGGGACATAAGAATTAATGTGTTTTCTTATAACAAAAATTAAAGAATAGCACATATGTGTTATAAAATGTTAAGAAAATTTAAGATTGTTAAAAATAGTGTCCATCTCCCTTGATTCCTTATTAATTGAAAAAAAAAACTTTTTAGAGGAGGTTTTTTATTTCCTTTTTTAATATAAAAACAAGAAAGAAAGAAATTGGGTAATTTGAGGCACAAGAGAGGTATTGAAACATTCACGTCTTAAAGAATAAACTGTCCATAAAAATAAAGCATTAAAATTAGATATCATCTTGTGTAATTGGAAACCTTGTGCCTTTGAGCTACATTTCCCCGAAGCCCACTAATTTCCTGTTATTACATGCTGACTCTAACCATTATGACTCTGCTGAAGTAGACAGGGGGATATATTGGGTGGAGTTCCTGGTCTTACTCTTTTTGCTTCCTGTCAGCAACTGTGGTGGAACGCAGGGTTTTTGAACAGGTAGATTAGCCATGGGCATGTGGTTTTTATTTTGTTACCTTTTTGATTCCTTTTCTTATAATAATCTTTAATCAATCTTATAAAATGTAATATTTTAAATAATTGCATATTAATTCTTCATTTTTATCATCTAAAATCCCTTTCAACCAATTTATTCATTCCTATGACCCCATTCTTGAAGACACTGAAAAAGGTATCATGAAGAATCCAGAGACAACTGAAAGAATTTCTTTCTTCAAGGAATATATAATCTACTCAGGGATATGAGAGAACAGAAGCATAATATGGTTAGAGTCAATAGAGTTGCAAGCATTATAAGGAGGCTAGAGAAAGAGGAGCACTCCTTGATGATAAGGATAATGGAACAAGCAGATCCAGAGTGAGTGAAGTAAAGTTACACAAGGAAAGTGGTATAAATTGATTGGATGTGGTCATCACAATGTCACCAAGGTGATGACTGCTGAGCAATCTTCTTTAATGATAGGGGCTTGAAAGAATAAATATATGATTCTGAGACTGAATCCACAGGACAAATCAAAACCCCTTAGAGTGCTTATTGGATATATTCTGTTTTCTGGATCCAAAGCAGCATGGGGAGTAATCAGGAAATAGATACACCCACCAGGGAAACATGATTATATATTTCCTGTATTCTCTAGAGGAAAATCCACACACATCAAAATTGTGAAACTGCTTTTGTGCTCTGATACAGAGTTTGAATAATGTCTCTTGTTTCTAGTCACAGCAATAGCAATGTCACCTACTGCCCATGTGGGTCTCATAACAAACTTTCGCTTTCACTATATCTTCTAAATGCCGCCACTTTTAACTAAATGGCAGGTGTGACTGAAAAGTTAAAAAGGACCATAGCAATCATTTATAAATATTTCTTTCAATGTCCATATAAGCTCTGCTGAAAGAAATCAAAGAAGGGGACCTCCCACCAAAAATATTATTATATATTATAATGTTATTAAATTTAAGTAAAATAAATTTTATTTAAATTAAAATTTAAATAAAATAAAATTTTAAATTTTAAAATTTTAAAGCTGATTGAGAGGAAGTTGTGATTTTATCACACTCTGACATTAAGTACACTTTTCCCTCCCTGAAACTTCCAAAATTGTCCCTGGATGAACCATTTAAGACCAAACAGAACAAATCTAATCCTTTTTTAATCCTCTTGAGCCTCCTCTTTTCCAAGCCATACATCTCCTCTTCCCTCACCCTATTGTCATATGGCATCAATTCAGAGTCCTTAACAATGCTAGCTATCCTCCTCTAGATATTCTGCAGCTTATCAATTTTATTCTTCAAATGGGGCACTCATGATTGAAAACAGTCCATCAGATGAGGTCTAACTAGGACAGACCACACTGGGATTATCATTAGCATGTTCCTGGAAGGTATACCTCTCTTAATGTAACCAAATATAGTATTTTTGTTTTAAATTTGTATATTTTTCTGATTGTATTATGATGCAACATTTAATATTAATTTTCTGACTTTTGCAATCTATGTTCTCTCCCTTCCTCCCACCACTTGTCAAGAAGTCAAAAAATATGATATAGGTATTACATATATTATCATTAAAACATTTCCATGTTCATCATTTTGTGAAACAAGATATATATTGCTTACACTAGGGAAAAACTCAGGGGAAATAAAGTGAAGAATGTACACTTCAATCTATATTTGGATTCTGTCTCTTCCTTCTAAGGTGGTAAATATTTTTTGTCATGAGTCCCTTGGAGTTAGTGGTTCTTGTTGATAACATTTAAGTAATTCACAACTGATAATTATACATTATTGTTGTTACTGGCTATAATATTCTCCTGCTTCTGCTCACTTCACTTTGCACCATCTTATATGGTCTTATATACCGTCTTCCAGGTATTTTCCTTCAACCATCATTTGTCATTTCTTATGGCAAAATACTATTCCATTACAATCATGTACCATCACTTGTTCAGCCATTCCCCAATTGATAGACGTCCCTTAAGTTCTCACTTTGCCACCACAAAAATTGCTGCTATAAATATGTTTGTACAAGTTAGTTATTTTCTCCTATCTTTAATCACTCTGGGATATAGATAGGGTAATGGTTTTACTGGGTCAAAGTGTATGCACAGTTTTATGATCTTTGGATCATAATTTCAGATTGCTCTCCAGAATGGTTGTATCAGTTGAGCTTGACCAATACTGTATTAGCATTCCAATTTTTCCACAGTACCCATTCTTTATTTCTTTTCTTTTTTACTCTTCAGGTGATCCTTATATTCATTTGTTCAGAAGCTATAGTGTCCATGACTTACCATTTTCCTTTTTTGTTATCTTAGCTAGTTCAGTGGATATGAATATGGCATTTTTAAAACTTATAGCACACTTGCCTGACTTTTGTCAAGTATTTTGGAGGGGGTGGTCAATACTGTCAAATGCTTTTATAGGAAGGGAAAGAGGATGAGACTATTATATATTTCAGTTAAGGTTAATATTGCCCTTGAACATAATAGTTTTCACAGAATGGAAACTAAATTGTAGGGGCTTGAGGTCTGAGTTGTGGAATTCTGAATAATTTACAAAGGACAAAACTAAGAACTCCAGGGAGAAATTATATGGAAGCAAAATTTAGATCATTATAAAAGTTTGTTTGTTTTATATAGTCAGTCAAAAATTACTTAAAGCAGATTTAGAAGGTAGCAAATTCCCCATCGTTAGAAATATTTAAGGAGAACTTTGATTTCTACCTATAAGTGATGCTATAGATGATATTTCTTTATTTTATGGGATACAGAGATGGATAACCTCTTAAGTCTCTTACAATCCTAAAATTGTCATTTTTTTAAATGCAAAGGCACATGTTAAAGTTTAAAAAATCATTTTCATGGCAATTTGGCTTGAACCCTGCTCATATGAAACCAATAAGAGAATTTAATTGAACATAAGTCTAATGAAAAGACCAAAAATATGGCATGACTCACAAAAGCAAGCCTGAACATTCATGCACACCAATTCTCTATAGATATGCATCCTGATGGATGTGCACCCCCTCCAGAAATGTATATTGTAATGGACATACTGCATCCTGTGTAATTCTTGGCCACATTATCCTATAAATGCCCTCTAGGGTATTTCTCCAACAAGGCAAGGTACTTCTTTGTACTCAGTAGTATGAGAATACCATGGAAGGATGTCTTCCATTAGTGGGTTATCTCATTCTAGTGTCATTTAGCCTCCAGTCACATTTCTCTGATGACAAGCATCACTACTTGTCCACATAATTCCTCCTTTGTAATTTTTTTGATGCTGACTACCATTCTCTATGACCATTCTCTATTATTCTATGGGGGATCCTTTTCTACATTTCTTCAAAAACTATAGTGTTCAAGATTCATGACACTGCATAACCAAAAAGATCTTGATGCTAAAGTGATTGGTCATTTGTTTCAGGGAAAAGTTTGAGAGCACTAAAAACACCATGAAATGTTCAAGATTGCATGATTTTAAACAATTAAAATTATCATAGATTTAGAACTAGAAGAGATTTTAGAGGCCATTAAATTCAATGGTCTTCAATTTATAGATAAATGCAGTTCCTTCATTTTATAGATAAGGAAACTAGAGTCATGAAAAATTAAATTAATTGCCCAGGGTCATTCTACCAGTAAGTAGCAGAGGCAGAATTTGATTTCCAGTCTTTCTGACTGAAATCAACATTATAAACACTATACATCACTATTTCACAATGACCTTGACTCAAGGGAATTAAGGATCATAATCTCACTTTTGTTTAGTGTTATTTTCATTAATGATTGACACCAATTGTCCAAAGTGTTCAGAAAATACTGGAGCTTCACAGATATAGAAACTTTGTATGAATTAAAGTGACTGTCTCATTTGTTGTTTTGTCATTTCAGTGGTGTCCAATTCTTAATGAACCCATTTTAAGTTTTCTTGGCAAACATCCTGGAATATTTTGCCATTTCTTTTTCTAGCTCATTTGACAGATAAGGAAACTAATAAAAAGTTAAGTAACTTGTCAATGGTCATATAGCTAGGGTCCGAGGCTAGATCTGAACTCAGGAAGATGAGTTTTCCTGACTTAAGGCTTGGCACTCTCTCAAGTGCACCACCTACTTGCCTCATAATATTATAGGCTTAGAACTGGAAGTCACCTTCACTAGTTTTTATAGAGGAAGAAATTTAGGCCAACTCAGACAAAGATCTGATAGGGAACAAATGTCACAAGTATAATTTAAACATAGAATTTCCTCTCTGAATTTTTCTCTAGTGTAAGCAATATGTGTGTCTTCTTTAACATGACAAACATGGAAATATATAGTACATGATAATATATGTACCACCTAAGAGGAAGGTAGAAGGGAAAGAGTGAACATGGAATGCAAAATATCAGAAAAGAAATATAAAAATATTGTAATTATATGTAAAAAAAAGTATTTGAACCTAGATCCCTTGACTTCCAAAACGATGGCACTCTTTTAATTTATATCACTAGAAATATTCAAATATAGTAGAAATGTCCATCTCTCAGAGCTGATAGTTTGGACATTACTGCCTCTTCTGGGAGTTTAGACAAGAAAATTTAATTAAGCAGAATAATCCAATGTCCAGAGGGCACAATATTTTATTCTATTTTGGTTTTCTTTCAAGGTTTTCTGTTTCTCTAATACAATATCCCTGAGCATTGTTCTCAGTGTAAATATGAATGATAATGAATAAACAGTAGTAAAGAATAGTCTTGTCTTTATGTTTGGAATCTTTATACATATATTATCTCATTTTGATCTTTAAAATACATAGATTTAGCATTATTTTTCATATATATATACATATATATAAATAGTTGGATAACATTTAGAAATAGAGGGAAGGGGGGCAGCTGGGTGGCTCAATGGATTGAGAGCTAGACCTAGAGATGGGAGGTCCTGGTTTCAAATTTGGCCTCAGACACTTCCCAGCTGTGTGACCCAGGGCAAGTCACTTGTCCCCCTTGCCTAGCCCTTACCACTCTTCTGCCTCAGAACCAATACACAGTATTGATCCCAAGATGGAAGGTAATGGTTTAAGAAAAGAAAAAAAAGAAAAAAGAAAAAATAAAGGGAAGGTAGAGGCCAAGTAGAACAGCCCCCTCCTTCTGTGGAAATCTTACACTAGATATCACATAACTTTAGTAAAAGGCAGAGCCTGAACTCAAATCCAAATGTGTCAACTTCCTCTCTTGGGTTCTTTTTCTAGTCTAAAATTATATGGACATTAGTGTCAATTCCTCCTTCACCTTCTTCTTTTTGACTTGTATGAATAATTTTATTACAATAGGAAACTTCTGATGAAGAACATATTTTCCCTAATTTTAGATCAGAAATGGATCTGTGACTTTTTCCTTCAAGAAATGCTTCCTTGGATCACCTAGAGGCTGTAATTTTTCCAAGGTCACTCAGTAAAAAGAAGAGGTAAAACCTTAATTTAATTGTTCCTAATTTTAAATGAGCCCATCATTTAAACATCCCTCCTCCGCCCATCCCAGCCTTCCTTTTATAGATCTATAACATGTGGCTTTCTATGATCTTGAGCTAATGTGTGCCAAGATAAATGGAAATTCCATCAGGAATGTGATTTGTTGCATTGACAGTTAAAAGTTGTTCCAAGTCTCTATGAACTACTATTACTACTGCTGCTGCTGCTGCTGCTGCTATTAGTACTGCTACTACTATTGTAATTGTTATTTTTTTCTCCAAGAAACATGGACTCAACCCTCCATAGTACTGGTCTATATATTGCTGCAGAGGACAAGGAATAGGTAGGAATTTCATTTTTCCTATGCAACATTTTAAAGTTGACCCAGTAAATATATACCAACAAGTTTCTGATTGGTCTTTTTTGGTTACATGCAGAATAGAAATATCTATCTTTACATTAGGGCAATGCTATTGAGAGCTGTCCCTCTAGAGCCTCAAGGAGGTAGAGTGGACTTGGATTCAGTAAAACATGAATACTTTAATTCATTCAAGTTTTAAGTCCTTAGTGAGAAAAATACCCTAGCTACTGATGACCAAAGTAAATGACTCCCTGCTTGCCTGGAGCTTACAAGTTAGCAGGAGCTAAGGCAACAGAACAAATAATTAAATGCATACTACCAAATAAACACCTTGAAAGTGACAAAATAAAATTCTATCTAAAGTCTAATGGGCAAACAAACTGGGAGAATCAGGAAAGGTGATTCAGCACAAAGTTGGATAAAGAGAGATAATTCTTGTACAAAAATGGAAGTTCTGACAGTCAAGTTCAATAATAATAACTTTTAGCTTTAATATCTTCATTTTAAAAATTTTAAAAATCCCAGAAAGTAATACATTGAGATAATTTGATATTTCTCATATATTTAGCATATGTGAATCAGTAAGGAATAATAGTCTTGATATAATTAATTGAAGATAATTTGTAAATGAGTTGTCAAGGAAAACACACTATGTTCATATGTTCTCTATTTTTCTAGTGTTTGTATTACTTTTTAAAGAGTAAAATGGTAGGATTAATAAGTGAAAACTGTTCCTAAAATTTAATGTGTAGGCATGTATGAACATATATGTGTGTACAGACATGTATATACTTACACATATACACAGAATAAGGATACATATTTATATATATTCTTTTAATATAATATTAAATTACATATAATTATATAAAGATATTTATATGTTCTTTTCTAAATATATAAAATATATATTAAATTTAGCAATTTAATATAAATATTTCAGATAAAAGGAAATAAAAAGACAAAAAATTTTAAGCATATTGAGCTGAGGTAGAAATATATGTATATATTTGAGTGTATTTGTATCATCTATATGTGTCTTTATTTCCATCTGTTTATTTTTCTATACATCCATTCATCCATCTATTATCTATACATCTATACATCTATTCAACCATCCATCCATCAGTCTATCTATCTATTTATCTAAAAGTTTTGTGTACCTACATGTACATATGTATGTGTATATACATATGCATAAATACACAGATAGATAGATAAATAGATAGATGCTGTACTCAAACTTGATAAGTTTAAAATAAGCGCTTACCCCCTCAATTTCCTTTTTAGTTGATTTGTCTCATAATGGTGTTTATTATTATTTTTTAAATATATTTTATTTGATCATTTCCAAACATTATTCGTTAAAGACATAGATCATTTTCTTTTCCTCCCCCCCACCCCCCATAGCCGACGTGTAAGTCCACTGGGCATTAGATGTTTTCTTGATTTGAACCCATTGCTTTGTTGATAGTATTTACATTAGAGTGTTCATTTAGAGTCTCTCTGTCATGTCCCCTCAACCTCTGTATTCAGGCAGTTGCTTTTCCTCGGTGTTTCCACTCCCATAGTTTATCCTTTGCTTATGAATGGTGTTTTTTTCTCCTGGATCCCTGCAAGTTGTTCAGGGACATTACACCGCCACTAATGGAGAAGTCCATTACGTTCTCTTGGACCACAGTGTATCAGTCTCTGTGTACAATGTTCTCCTGGTTCTGCTCCTCTGGCTCTGCATCACTTCCTGGAGGTCGTTCCAGTCTCCATGGAACTTCTCCACTTTATTATTCCTTTTAGCACAATAGTATTCCATCACCAACATATACCACAGTTTGTTCAGCCATTCCCCAATTGATGGGCATCCCCTCGTTTTCCAGTTTTTGGCCACCACAAAGAGCGCAGCTATGAATATTTTTGTACAAGTCTTTGTGTCCATTATCTCTTTGGGGTACAGACCCAGCAGTGCTATGGCTGGGTCAAAGGGTAGATATTCTTTTGTCGCCCTTTGGGCATAGTTCCAAATTGCCCTCCAGAATGGTTGGATCAGTTCACAATTCCACCAGCAATGAATTAATGTCCCTACTTTGCCACATCCCCTCCAGCATTCATTACTTTCCTTTGCTGTTATGTTAGCCAATCTGCTAGGTGTGAGGTGATACCTCAGAGTTGTTTTGATTTGCATCTCTCTGATTATAAGAGATTTAGAACACTTCTTCATGTGCTTGTTAATAGTTTTGATTTCTTTATCTGAGAACTGCCTATCCATTTCTCTTGCCCATTTATCAATTGGAGAATGGCTTGATTTTTTGTACAATTGATTTAGCTCATTATAAATATGAGTAATTAAACCTTTGTCAGAGGTTTCTATGAAGATTTTTTCCCAATTTGTTGTTTCCCTTCTGATTTTAGTTACATTGGTTTTGTTTGTACAAAAGCTTTTTAGTTTGATGTAGTCAAAATTATTTATTTTACATTTTGTGATTCTTTCTATATCTTGCTTGGTTTTAAAGCCTTTCCCCTTCCAAAGGTCTGACATGTATACTATTCTGTGTTTACCCAAATTACTTATGGTTTCCTTCTTTATGTTTAAGTCACTCACCCATTTTGAATTTATCTTGGTGTAGGGTGTGAGGTGTTGATCTATTCCTAGTCTCTCCCACACTGCCTTCCAATTTTCCCAAAAGTTTTTATCGAATAGTGTATTTTTGTCCCAAAAGCTGGGATCTTTGGGTTTATCGTACACTGTCTTGCTGAGGTCGCTTTCCCCCAGTCAATTCCACTGATCTTCCTTTCTGTTTCTTAGCCAGTACCAAATTGTTTTGATGACTGCTGCTTTGTAATATAGTTTTAGGTCAGAGACTGCAAGGCCCCCATCATATGTGTTTTTTTTTTTCATTATTTCCCTGGATATCCTTGATCTTTTGTTCTTCCAAATGAACTTTGTTATGGTTTTTTCTAAATCAGTGAAGAAGTATTTTGGTAGTTCAATGGGTATGGCACTAAATAGATAAATAAGTTTGGGTAGGATGGTCATTTTTATTATATTGGCTCGTCCTATCCATGAGCAGTTAATGTTTTTTCATTTGTTCAAGTCTAGTTTTAGTTGTGTGGCGAGTGTTTTGTAGTTGTGTTCATATAGTTCCTGTGTTTGTCTTGGGAGGTAGATTCCTAGGTATTTTATTTTGTCTAAGGTGATTTTGAATGGGATTTCTCTTTCTAGTTCTTGCTGCTGAGCTGTGTTGGAGATATATAGAAAAGCTGATGATTTATGTGGGTTTATTTTGTATCCTGCAACTTTGCTAAAGTTGTTGATTATTTCAATTAGCTTTTTGGTTGAATCTCTAGGATTCTTTAAGTAGACCATCATGTCATCCGCAAAGAGTGATAACTTGGTCTCCTCCTTGCCTATTTTGATGCCTTCAATTCCTTTATCTTCTCTAATTGCTACTGCTAGTGTTTCTAGTACAATGTCAAATAGTAGAGGTGATAATGGGCATCCTTGTTTCACTCCTGATCTTATTGGGAATGCATCTAGTTTATCCCCATTGCAGATGATATTAGAATGGTGTTTATTATTAACTAAAATATACACATATTTCATTGTTTATAATATAATTAATTTAATTTAATTATATATGATATATTAAATTAATATGTAATTTAGAGTCATCAAGATGCTCAGGCCAAAGACTGAGAAAATGGCTCCTCATCCATTGCCAAAATGATGTTAAATGATGTTAGAAAGTATAACAGAGCTCTAAAATGTATTGAAAAGCACATTGATTTAGGAGGAAGCAGAGCAAAGAAGCTGCAACTGCTTTAGAGAAAAGGAAAAATGAAAACAAAGCGTAGACAGAATACCTGCTTTTTTGTATTTTTCTTTTCTGAAACATTGCATATTTCCATTTTTCTAGGTTTTCCTATTTGCAAACTTCTGTTTTATTGTAATTCACTTTTATATTGTTTTCTTTTTCCTTCCTCTCTCTCCATTTTCTTTTCACTAAAACATTTGACTATGCTCTCATTTGTTCTTTGGGCTATAAATTAAGGTAAGAATACTATATTTATGCTCTGAAATCCAGTTCTATGCCTTTTCTTTTCCACGTTCTTGGGTCCTAGGCTAACACACACACTCATTCACTTTTTCAAGGAAATTCTCCAAGAAATAAAAATCTAATCCCATATTTTCCAAGGAAAATAAGGTTTGCACCATTTAAAATTGAAATTACATGCATTGTTGGTATTATTTTCCAGGCAAAGGCAACAAAATCACATTTTCTGAGAACAGATTTGACCAGGTGAATAGAAGCCACTTCTATTATTTATCTGTTAAACACACAATATAATATAAACAGAGAAAAACTAGCTTCTCCAACTCAGAATCATCCACAACACATATTCTCTACTGGAAGGTAGCTTCATTGTATATGATTTTATGAGTATGAGAAGTGGTGTAGGCACTCCTTGCCAAGACTTAGTTGTAAATCTTAGTGAAATCTGGAGGCAGTATAATGAGGTTAAGAGACTTAGCTTGCCTCACACAGCTGATATGTATTTGATGTTGAATTTGAATGCAGTTTTTAAAATCTCAGGATGGAAGGTGACATCCTCATGTTGTCTTATAAGACAAATAAAATACAATTGTGAGCATTGCAATGATATGGTTTTATAGCATCTTTACAATGTAAACATCATATAAGTACAGAGATTATCTAGTCCAACTCTTCCTTCATATAGATTTAAAAGCCAGAATTGGGAATTTTGGAGCCTGGATCAATCACTAAAATCTGCATCCAAGGCAAGTAGCATAAGGTAGGGGAGTCAATCCAACCCACCATATGGTTGTTTGCTACCTCAATTTTAAACTATTTTTTCCTATATTGACAGAGAACTCTCAATGCCATTGACATGCTATAAATTCAGTATCCAGGATCAAAATGATAGCCACTTCAGCCTGGATGTGGCTGGTTTCAACCAGCCTTTGCAGCTTTATTTTCTTCTCATTGTGTAACCTATATAATAAATACCCTTGACTAGAAAAGGAAAGTCAGGTTCACCTAAAAAACTGACTCAGCTTTCAGTGTTCTTGAATTTTTTTACCAAAATTCCCCATTTCTTTTTTCTCTCTTACAAGATTAAAAAACTAAACAAGTTCTTTGATAGAATATTAGATTCTGCCCCACCCCTTCTAATATCAAGGAGACAGTGTAGAAAAAAGGTAGGAAAAATACTTGATTTGAATGTTGAAATATTTTTTTCCTGTTCTTGCTAGCTGAAGGAACTTACAAGAGAAAATCTGATTGATGTATATATTTTACTTAAATTGTCCCCTCCCCAATTCTAATGTCTGTGATTGTGGAAGGCAAATGGGATCATAATATTTAAGAATTTCTTGTTCTCTATAGGAAAAACAATGCTCATCTTAAAATCCAAATTTGAATTTCATGAGTTTTTAGTTGTATAGCAAATGCTATTTGGAATTGTCAGATGAAATATCAATCTACTAAAATATCAGATAAAGAGGAAGCCAAAACTCAATCCAATTATGGTCATAATAGAAATAATTTAACATTTAACATTAAAACTATTTCCATTAAAATATTCCTAATTTTATTCTGTTTAGAATTATAAATTAACTTAGGGTTTTATAATAGTAAGAAGTAGTCAAATTCAGGTCACACCAAACAATCTATAATTTTATCTATAAGAAAATTATTTTTGCTTAATGTGATTTTTTCAATTTGGACCAAAAATGCAATAGAATCATATTTATAACATTTGTGCAAAAGGACACAGATAGATCCTACCGAGAAGCTTTGTATATTCTACAAGATTAAATCTATTATCCTATTTACCACACTCATTAACTGTCATTCTTTTATATATTAGTTAAATCTGTAAAATGAAATCTCTTTGACAGGAAGAAAATTTATAGGAGGAAATAGAAAACTACTTCTGGTTGTTCTAATTATATATTGAACCTGAGTTTTACACAGGGCATATTTTGCAAAGTGGATAAAATGGGGAAGGGCTCTATTACATGACGAGTAATATTTAACTAATAACATAAAAGAATTCATGGGGTAGTAATATACATTTTAATAATTTATATTCCAATATGTACAACCTCTTACCAATTTGGGAATTAAATGACTTTTGCAATACTTTCCTATTTACTTCAACTCAAGACAGTAGTAGGAAAATAGTAACAACTGCTTGATCACATGGTTCAGTGAGGATAAGATTGGGGATGTAGACTCTGAACGATCACCCTAGGGAAAATATTAATAATATGGAAATAGGTCTTGATCAATGACACATGTAAAACCCAGTGGAATTGCTCTTTGGATATGGGAGGAGGATGAAAGGGGGTAGGGAAAGAATCGTATAACCATGGAAAAATATTTTAAATTAATTAATTACATAAACTTAAAAAATAAAAATAAAAAAATAAAAAATAAAAAAAATTCTCTTTTAAAAAAGAAAGAAAATAAATATGATCTCGGATCTTAAAAGCTTTAGCCACCCCAAATGGACTCATAGAGAGTTGCATATGAATGAAAAATGATTGGACAACATGTCAAAATATTCCTGAAGCTAATATGTCTTTTTTCCATGAGCTACCTTCTTATATAGATACTTTATACACAGTGTAAGCCTCTTCAGGATCCTGCAGGGAAGCAGCAGGTTTGCCTTCAAGGTGTTCACTGGCCAACCTTGCTGTGCTGTCCATCACAAACTCAACCTGAAGCAATCTAAGACAGCATAAACCAGCCTTGTGGTCAGCTATTACTATCAGACATCTTGAAATGTCCTGCTTCTGTTTTCTACCTATCCTTGGAAGAGACTACCTATCCTCTACTATCCAACTAGACATTGTCCTTAGCCCTCCACTCTGGATGTCCTCCAATGTGTGTGTTTTCACTTTCTATTTTAATAAATCATCTTTTTAACTCATCCGAGACTCTTCAGTATTTGAGGGATGGGTTTATCATAACTAACAAAAAAACAAAATATGCATAATAATTGCATCACCCTGTGGGGATGAGGGGAGGTTTGGTGCAATTAGTGAGCTTCTTGGCTCTATATCCCAATTTAGATAAACAGAACAACATGAAGAAAGAGAAAACAAAGTTCAAAATATACTTGGAGAAGAGTAAATGGACCAATTTCATTTGAATATAAGGAAACAGTGTGAGATAATATTTTGAAAAATAAAATGGGGTCAGAAGGGAAAGACTCTCAATGGAAGATGAAGAATTGAGCTTGGATTTTTTTTTCAGTAAGCATCAATGGTACAGTGACGTACAGATTAGTGTGAATAATGAGTCCCCTGGACCAGGCACATGTATTTAAGAACATACTTTTCTAACTTATAAATGTATAACATGCTAATTGGTTCCTGCCCAATGGAAATATACAGTGCAAATTTATATGATGTCTACTTCAAGAGATTTATTATTTGTTCTAATTGGGACTTAGATGCAATAGTTACCTCTGTTTCTGAAGGTAATGAGATATTCTTTCAAATGCCTTAAAGAAATCTTTCCTATTGAAAATTAAACCCATGTTCAGCTACAGTAGAACACTGTTCAGTTGTACAAAGACTTATTAAGCTTCTATTTAATCTTTTCTTCTCCCAGTGTCCTCTTAAGTTCTTTAATTTAGCCTTAAAGGGTTATTTCTATACACTTTCATGAATTATGTTCATGCTTCCATAATTATTCCAAGGTGCTCTTTTATTATTTAAGTTGCAAACCCCAAAATAAACATAACATAATAACTGCCTGACAGAGTCCCAGTGAAATGGGAAGGAGGCAGTTGGGTCTCACATGATTTGCTTTTAGAAATCCCATAACATGGTTATATTTCCAATCACTCCATCTCACAATAATATTTATATAGTCAGTAGGAACTAATGAGAGCCTTTCTAGCCACTTAAGGAAAATGGAAGAATTGAAGACATGTTGTTTAAGCCCTGCAATGGAAATTAATTGCTTAGAAATCACTCTGGCTTTGTTTAAAAGTAGGTAAGGATTGATTATAGCTTTGTTCTACCTGGTACAGTAGAAGAAGCACTGCATTTAGCATCGAAAGACCTGGGTTCAGATCCATTTAATTTCTCTGGGGCTGAGTTTCTGGGTCAGCAAAATAAATGGATATTAATAAGGGATACATTTATGATCCTCCAACTCTAAATCTTTGATCTATAATCTATCAGGAGATTATTGGGTCTTTAATTTGCTTTTTATCAGTAAGCCCTGTTGTTTTATGATTGAAGGGAAAGAATCCTGGTGAGGAATGTCTTGTTACCAATGTGTATTGGCAATTCTTTAGTAATTTATATCCTTAAAAAAAATCACTTTCTGTCTTAGAATCAATACTGTGTATTGGTTCCATGAGGGTTAGGCAATGGGAGTTAAGTGATTTGCCAAGGATCACAAAGCTAGGAAAGGTCTGAAGCTATTTTTGAACCCAAGACATCCCATCTCTAGGCTAGTTTCTCTCTCCACTGAGCCACCTGCATCATCAATTTTTAACCTTATCCAAGGTCTCACAGCCATCATGGAGGAGAAGTGAGTCTTAAACACAGATCTTTCTGTCTGAGGTTCTCTTTATAATAGGAAGATTCAAAGGTTAGCTCTGTTGAAAATTAATTAGGTTCATTTGCGAAAAGATGTATGATAGTGGGTAAGAGATACTAAAATTTCAAGTTAAACTGAGGACTAGTTTTAGGCAAAATAGTGAAAGAAGAAAAATGGTTCTTAACCTGAGAGTCTATGAAACTTGAGAGAGGCTGAGACAGAATGAGAGGCAGAGATAAACATGTTCCTGTGTAATTGATTTCCTTTATAATACTATGTATTTTACTTAATCATTTTAAAACATTATTTCAAGAAAAGAATCTATAGGTTTCAGTATTTGTCAAAAGAATCCATCTCACAAACACACTCTCTCTCTAGCTGACACTTGGAATAGAGCTCATGAAGTCATTCTTATTAGGGTTTTAATAACATAGAGTAACTTCATGGTTTACTGCTCCAAAGACTGTATCTGCTGTACAAGGAGGGACTAAAATGGCCCAAAGGATGCTCTATTTTAATAGGTAGACTCTCAGATATCTATAACAAACCAATGAGGGAGATTAAGGGAGGGAGGGAGGGAAGCTCCAATGGCTTAAGGGATCCATCATACTATATAGAAAGACACTTTTTTCAGATATAGATGAAACTGCCTCTATTTACGTCCCACAACCTAACAGTACAGGATGAAGTGAGAAATAAGGTAACAACTCAGAGATTCTCTTTTGAGGTTCTGACTTACAGGCTAATACATGGAGGACCTAGAAAGAAGTTCACCAGCAGAGGAAATAGCTAGCTGAATGGCTTGTAAACCATCACACACCAGAATATGTCCTCTCTTCATATTGGTATTCTTTAGCTAAATGACTCTCAAACAACTCCTAAATACTACGTGTAGACAGTGAACAATCACTAGAGCTAAGATTAGATATTCAGCCCTTAAGAAACATAAATATGCAGGAATGAGAGTGGAGATTTGGGAATGGTAAGATATGGAATATGTATATTTGTGAAGTAGTGAGTGTAGAAACTGAAGAATGAACAAAAAATAATGGAGCCCTGATGTTTCAATTCCAATATTCTACATACTACCTGGATGATTTTGGTTCCATTAATTAACCTTTTAGTACTTGCAAGGAACTTTCTTAATGAATTATCAAACAATTAGAAATCTACATTCTTAAGTGGAAATTCCTTGCTCAAAGTTACCAACATTGATCTTCATCTCCCCTAACCCCCCAAAAAAAGGAGAATCACTGGACACAAAAATGATTAGTGCCTCGATAGTATAGATATAGATAATATAGATATAGTATATATATAATATAATATAGATACAGATCTATAGATATAGTATAGATAATATAGATATATTTAAATATCTGAGATTTTTTATGAATACTTTGAAGAAGTTAAGGAATAAGATAACCAAGTCTCTATCATATGAAAGAAACACAATTATTTGATCTTGAACAAGCCATTCATCTTCCAAGCCCTCAGTTTCTTTATCTAACAATAAGGAAATTAGACTATGTAATTTCTAAGGTCAGTTCCATCCTTTAATCATTAGTTTTTACTATCAAGGAAGAGAACTAGCTTTTTAGTTAGTGAATTGAAAACAGTATAACTTAATGAATTAAACTGAAGCAGAGAGTTAAGGTTTTGAAGAGGAAAGCTGAGCAGGATATCTTACCTATACACAAGATATGAAAGCCATGGAGGCTTCAAGGTAGCTGTCTAGTTCATAGATGCAGACCACAGGAAACAGTAGAGCTTCTCTAAAGGGCACTAGAAAGTTGATGCATCAATTAAAACACTAAATGACTCTACTATTGTCACTGAGAAGCAAGCACCACTTCACAAACTGCCTTAGACTTAGAACTAGAGGACTTGGGTTCCAAGCCTTGGAGTTTGGCTGTGTGCCATTGGCCAAATTATTACCAGGTTTGAACTTACTTTTTAGGTCCACCCTGAATGCAGATGATTAGATGATCTCCAATCCATCTCACCCAGCTATAAAATCTATGATCATTTGAATACCATTCCTAAATGTCTTGAAATATTTTAACTTTGGCTACACACACTACATCAGTGATGGCAAACCTTTTAGAGACTGAATGTTTGAACTGTAATCCTCACGCTGCATGTGAGCCCCCCACCTTACCCAAGATAGGGGAGGGAGGGAGTGCTCCCATTGGAATGCTGGTTACAGGGGTGAGGCATGTAAGAAATGTCCTCAGGCTTGCATGGAGAAGGGGAATAGAGTAGCCTCCTCTAGCATGCTCTGGCACATGAACCATGGGTTCACCAACATGGTCCTATATCCATTTAGCTAGGAACATTTCAAAGAGTAGCTTCATATTTGCTCTTATCATTTTAGGAACAAAACATCTTTCTTTTCCATATTTCTTTTGGATGCTCTTCTAGAGCCCTAGTGTAAATTAGGAAACATAAAATGCAAAGGCTGTTAATTTTAAATGGCAAAAGAGCTAATTCTAATAATGAAACAACCCCTTATAGCAAGTCTTTGAATCATTAGAGGACTTGCAGATAGTATCTTCTGAATGCAAACAAGATAATCATACAAGTGCATACATCAAGTAGCCCTTTCTCCAAACACTAGTGGCCATGCATATTCAACAGAATGCAAATATTGACTTTTCTGATAGTAACCAGATCAGATTGCTAAAGTGGGAAACTGCAGTCTCTGCTTGAGAAGCTGCAATGACCTTCATGGCCTCCCGGGCTGGTGTGCTGGGGACTTGCCTTTACAATTCTGCTAACCTTTAAACAGTTGCCACAATCGGAGGGGGAAAAAATAGACATCTGGAAAAGGGCAAGTCTCCCATCAGTACACAAAGAGCTTGAGAGAAAGTAAACAGGCTTCATGTCTCATAATGTTTCTCCAGAGATCTCAGGCAAGAAAACTCCAAGTTGAGATGGACTTCTCATCTCAGAAAGGAAAGCTAAGACATGAAAGGAACATTTTATCTGCATAAGCAAAGGGGAGAATAGAAAAGGTCACATTATTGCATGTCCTGATAAATGTGACATTAATGAGTTTGACTATTTAACATTTTAAGCAGCATGCAAAATACCTTTAATCTAGACATAATAAAGCGCTGCTATTTTAAATACATATTGATATTTTCTATCATTTTATTTGTTACAGGAATTTGGATGGAGCCTGGGTCATCTAGTATCACTGTCTTCATGTTGCACCTGCACCCCAAAATCCTAGAAATGGTACAAGTCCCAACCTATTACCTTTTGATCATGGCCCATGGAATGGTATAATGGGGCCTTGTTAAACTAAATTAAATTATCCTGGAAAGAAAATATTTCAGAGACCTTGTATTCAACATTTTCATTTAATTTCTAATTAAAGCAATTGCAGAGTGAAAGAAGAAATCCTGCCATACCCAGGAGGATTTTTCTTTGATTTAGCTTTACCCACTACTTTTCCAAAGCATCAGGGGATAGGTCTTTTAATTCTGAACACAACAATTTTGCCCTGTTTCATAATCTAGTATACTTGTTTTGTTTCAGTGTCATTAGGACATGGAAGAAGTGCCTCTGTATAACCACAAGAGTCTAGCTATTTCTCTGGGCACTTTATTCCTACAATTAATAGTAGCTGACAAAGCACCAGTGACCAACTTTTATTGGCTACTACTATGAAGAGGAGTTAACACTAGAGAGGACAAACATCTGGAATCTGGGCCATTTCAGTGACTCCATTTGGATGACTTAATCAAAACTCTGTTTTGATGACTAATAAAGTCTCTTCAGGAATCTCTAAAAAAGGGAGAGCTTTGTTTAATTCCTAGAGTATTATAGAGTAAATGAAACTATAAACAACTGAACTTTTCCTGGGACCGATTTTATACTGGGAAAAAATGGTAACGATTTGCATCTGATTTCATATATACACACATATACATATATACATATGCATATAATATATGTGTGTATATACACATGAGTACCTATATGAATATATATATATACATACATGTTATTGCATATTATGGTCTAGTATACACACATGTTGCTACCAAAGTTATTTGGAAAGGACTCATATAGAGGAGACAAAAACATGGTTGTTTTAACTTATGTTTGCAAAAAAACTATATAGGTATATTAAGTATATAATTATATATTATGAAGCTTTAAGTATATAACTATATATTATGATGCTTTAAGAAATATTATTAATATAATAAAAACAGAAAACCATGGAAAACCCTACCAGAACTGATGCAGAGTAAAGTAAGTAGAACCAATAAAATACCTCACATAATAACTACAAAAACATAAGCAGAAGGAAAAGCCACATATTAAATGAAAATGAATGGTATATATTTATGAAGAACTAATTATGAAGAACCAACAAAAAGATATCTCTCTCCATTTCTTTGCAAAAATGGGGGAAGTAAAGAATTCATGGCATCCCACAGATATGGAACCCTAAACATGTTGCTAGATTTTTAATATATAATGAGGTTTCCTTTTTTTCTTTTTTCCTTAGAAAATATTTGCCAAAAGGGATGGGTTTCTAGGAGGGATACATAGGCAAATTTATGTGACCTACAAACTGGGTATTAATAGGAAGATTATATACATAATATTTCTACAAATGAGAAACACTGAATCTGCCTCAGATATGTTAATAATGAAATAAGCAAAATTTTAAAAATTGTCTATGTAACATCAGATAAACTTACAAGTCCCCAAACTATAAATTCATCACCATATTTATACATCCTGAAATTGGATAGACTCTTACTTAGATGCCTCATAATAGTGTCAAGATGTCTAATAATAGTGTCAAGTTTTGGCAGATGCTGCAAATCTAGAGGCAGCTAGGAAGCTTGGTGTTATGTAATTTAAAAAATAGTAAATAAAAGTTCCTAATTTGGTGATTATCTCCTAATTTCTTATATAATATAATAAAGCATCTCACGATCCAATTAAAATAAGACTATTTAAACAAACAAATATCAAAGAGAACATGTAAAAATATTTTTCCCATATTTTAAAAGAGAGCTATAGGTGAAAAGTTCTGATTTTCTCATCAGTATTTTATTTTTTACCAATAGTATACAGATACAACCTCAATTGCTCCAGAGATCCAGATTCCACCAACCTTCTGTTGACCAGTTCCTCAAGAATGCTATTCAAAAAGCATTGCTTATATCTCCAAAATAAAACACCTCATATCCACTTCCATGACCCATCCACCTACCTCTCTTCAAAACCTTTCCATATATCCATTCAGGGAACAATTATATTTCCAGTTAACAGGCTCATAAATTTAATAGTCATCATCTGTCATTGCTTCCTCAACTTTTATATGGAGTTAGTTTTTAAGACTTGTCAATTCCAACTCCAAAATGTATTTCAACTATTCCCTTTTCTTTACACAGTGCCTATATTTATTCCAGCCCCCATCACCTTTCCCCCTTTCCTATTGCTATAGCTTTCTAATTGGTCTCCCTGCTTCCAATCTCTCCAGCTAGCCTTCTACTCCACACTAATTATCCTGAAGCAAAACTTTGACAATATAGTCAAACTGCTCAAGAATGGCAAGTGATTTCCTATGACCTTTAGGATTAAAAACAACAACAACAACAAAAAATCCTAACAAATGACCCTCAACCCTTCCTCCCTTAACCTCCAAAAAAAAATCCAAACTGTACAGCTTTCCTTCTTTTTTATACAGTTTAAATTCTGGATCCACACTACATTTCCAGGCTTATTACATATTATTTATTACTTTGCACATATTTTAAATTCCATCCACACAGATTTATTTGCTATTCACTTAAACTCAACATCACATCTTTGACTCTTTGACTTTGCATTGGGCATTAACCATCACTAGAGATGCTTATGCATGCCCTCCTCACCTCTACCTCACAGAACCTCAGATTTCTTCAAGGCTCATCTCAAGTACCACTTCTTACAGGAATGGGCCTTTCCTCATCCTCCTTATTGTTGGAGTTCCCTACTTTTTGCTCCAAAGAGGTAAGATCTCTCTCTCTCTCTCTCTCTCTCTCTCTCTCTCTCTCTCTCTCTCTCTCTCTCTCTCTCTCTCTCTCTCTCTCTCTCTCTCTCTCTCTCTCTCTCTCTCTTTCTCTCTGCTTAGTATCTAATACATTAGGGATAATAAATTAAATTGAAGTATGAATTTCATATGGAATTATCATGGAATTGCATAAAGTTAATTAATGGGCATCAGGACATCATTATGTAGTAGAGGGATGCCTGGAGTCAGCAAGAACTCAATTCAAGCCCTACTTCTTTTACAGACTACTTGTATGACCAAGGGCCAGACACATAACTGTTCAGTGAGTTTTAAAGTTATGCTGACAATGAGTTGTTCATCTGCCTTAGTTAGGAGAAGAGTATCAAGAATCCCCACACATGAAATGGCAAGTCCAGCACAAAACAAAGATATATCATATAAGAGATTTAGTTCATCTTAACCAGCAAATCCAGTACTGACATTTCCTCAGTAAACATTTTCATCAAAATCCCCTTTGAAGTTCTTGGAGCTCACTTGGGACTAGGTTGAATCAACAGCATCACTCTGCCCTCGACCAATAAATAGAGTATGTGAGACATAATGCACAAGGTTTTAAATTGAATTATACCCATCTAATAACTGTTCTCACTAAGATTTAGAGAGGCATGCCCAAGCATGCTGTTTTCATGCAACAGCCTTTTGGCTCCACTCACTTGGGGACCAAACAACATGAGCTACCAGCAGGGTGTTAACAATGCCTTCCTGGAGTAAGTGAATGAAAAGAAGTTGTTCTATAAAGCATTCCTCTAGGTCAGATCAAATTCTTAACACTGATTTTCTAATACAATTCATCATCCACATTGGCTAGAAAACAAGGTAGAAATAAAGAAATATGTTAACCTGAACACATTGTATTCTCTTGCCTGACAATGTCAAGCCTTGAAGTTTGCAATTTATAATCAATTAGTAATTGTAGAATAGTTTATTAGTTTTACATTTATTTTGCATTATCCTCCATATGATACCCCTTAACTATTGGTGTCCCCAGTTATGTATTTGGTCCTCTTATCTTCTTTCACTCTACAATCTCTTTTGGTGGTCCTAGACTCTACTGTGATCTAATTGTCATCTCATGCAAATGACAAGTAGTCATTCCCTTCTCTCTCCAAGTCCCAGCACTGCATCACTAAATGCCTTTTGGAAATTCTGAATTGGATGTTCTATAGAGATCTTCATTACAAAATATTTCTAACTCAGCATATTTTCACACAAATTATATCCTTCTCCCAAAGTTCCCTATTTCTTTTGAGAGTCACATCCTTTAAGTTGGCCTTTTAAAAATAACTATCATCTTTAATCTGTCATTCTATCATCTGATATCTAATTGGTTCCCAAGTCTTGCTGCTATCTCCATATTTCTTCATCATCCTCTTTTTGCTGCACACTTTCAGGCACCGCCATTGTTTAGGCTCTTCTCATTTCTCACTCAATCTATTGCATTAATTACAAATAGTTCTCTGCATCATGTCTCCTCACACTCATCCATCCTCCACAGACCTGCTGAAGTTATTTTTATCAAGTAAAGGTCTTCACTTCTGTGGAAAGGAAACAAGACTGATAGTTGGTGGGGGAAGGGCCAACTGGGAGTGGCAGTTGGGTCTTGTGACCAGCACTTCCTGCCTGCTGGGGTGGGACTTCCTTCCTGGTGTTGGAGGAAAAAGGAGCTTGTTCAGCCCAGTTTAGTGTGGTGTGCCTCTTTTGGTTCAGCCTGAAGATTCAGGACCAATTACTTCTGAAATTTAGAACTGTTCTTGTTTACTTTCTGTCTACTGCTAAGATTCTGAATTACACAAAGTGAGGACTGATATAGAGTAGATGGGAGTGGGAAAAAACCTCCGCTAGCCTCTGTTCTGAAGCTAAGGAAAAAACTCCAATCCTAACTGGTTATTCAACTTTATATTATTGAAATCACAGTCAGATAAGTGGACTATCTTTTCTGGTCATAGAGGGAGCTGAACTTTAATTCAGTCATTCAAAGACAAACAGTCCTTATCAGACCCCTGCTGCTTCCTCTCAGCAGGGGGCATCTCTCTCCTTTGCTTCACCAACCGATATTCCCTCTCTCCCCTCAACACCTCCATACCCCATACAAACCTCCCTATTATCCCCCTGTTTTCCAATCCCATTTCCTTTCCCAATAGATGTTACACTTTGAAATATCAACAGTTCCTTATGTCTTCAAGGAACAACTTTGAACTTTTCGAATTGGCATTCAACTTAGCACTTAAATATCAAGATTCATAAGATTGATGGTCAGTGCTCATGGATGAGTTAATATAATAAAATTATAATAAAAAAATTTTAATTAATTTATGAATTTAGCAGTATATCAAGTTAAAGTGTCAAATACTATTTTGTAAAACTAGACAAAAACAAAAATAATATTTGTAGGAACAAAACATCTCAAATCTAAAAGGAATTTATTTAAAAGTAGAATAAAGGAGGAATAATTTCCAAATCTTAAAAAAGTTACAAATCAATTAATAGTCATCAAAATGGCTTTCAATTGGTTAAAAATAGAAAAGAAGATCACTGGAATAGAAAGACTAGAAACATTCAAAATCTATGATGATTCAATAAGCTCAAGAACAAAAGTTCCTTGAGAGAATGCCCTATTTGAAAAGAACTAGCAAATAGTACAGCAGAAATAAGCCTTAAATCAACATTTAATATCACCTAACACAGCTCAAAATGGTTATGAAACCTGAATATTAAATATTATGCTTCAAAAATGTTCAAATGTTCCAAAAGGAACCATCTTAGAGATCTTTTATAGCTCTAGCTAGGGAGAGAATTGTTAAATAAATAGGGGTCCAGAGGCAATAACAAAAGATAAAAAAAGAAAAATTTGACTTTTATTTGTCTTATTTATTTATTTATTTTGATTTCATGAAAATTTTTGTTCATGAAGTCATGTACTTTATGCTAAGAACTAGATGTTGACAGTGGGGAGAAGAGGGAGAGATTTTTGAATCTAACATTTTTTTCCTAAGACCTGAAATTCGAGACTGGTTTAAAAAAATAAAAAAAAAAGTCTAGAATTTTATATTAAGAAGTCATTGGACTCACAAAATACTTCTTTGAGCTGGCTAAATACAATAAGAATTTTATCTTATTTCTTTCTTGTTTCTTTTCTCTTATTTTATTGTGTTCATCAGCATATTTGGCTAAATTGAGTAAATTATTTTTGTTCATCCTTTTAATTATTTAACTAAATCACTAAAATTCCTCTCATTTCTAAATCTGTGATCTTATAGATGTAAGGAATAGAAATGTGAGGGTTTTTTTAATAGAATATTTTACTGGAATTTCTCCATTTCTCCAAATTTACTGGAAAATCTCCAGGATTTTAATTAATTCCAAAGAGATTTATTTTAACAATTTATTAATAAAATAAATGAAGAGTGAAAGTAAGAAAATCAGAGAGAGGATAGGGTAAGATATCTAGGCTACACACTAAGTATTTTGCTCTGACCGTGGCTCAAACCAGACAGGGCTAGTTAGTCCTTAGCCAGAGGGGCCTTCACCTTGAGCAGAGGACCTGGGGATGCAGGAAGCCTCTCTCGAGAGCATAAACCTCTCCTGAGACTAGTCCCTTCAGAAAATCTAGGAAAGGAGCCAACCTTTATCACTCACCCCATGGTAGTCCTAAAAGGGAAGTACTCTGAGTACCCAAGCTCCTCCAAAGTCAAGTTGAAGACGAAAGACCAAAGAAAAGCCCTCACAGGAAATTCTTGGCATTTTTAAAGATCATTACCTTTTGTCACTTCCTGTGACTTTTTCCCATTTGACATCTACCAATTACAGATAAAGTTTTGCTTAGGACTGCCCAGGGGGCAGTCAGTTAGATCTGATACATCACCCAATATGTCACATGTGGGTCACAGACTTCTTCCACTCAAGTGTAAGTAGCGTGTATAAGCTTTTGGTGATTAAATCTAAAACTGGGCAAGGGAGAGTTAATTTAATCTTCACATAACTAAATAGGCAAATAAACCTATAACTACAGAGAAGGAAGGATTATTTTGAAAAAAAAAGGCAATGTGAAAATATTAATTCCAAAATTTAGCACATTTTTAATAAACTCTTTTGCACATTAGATTTTTGTGTATCTTTCCCCAGTTGACCAATTTTGCTTTTTAAGCTGGTTTTTTTTTGTGCCTAACTTTCATTTTTTCCCATTTTTCTTCAACCAGTCTCATTTTATTTTTAATTCCTTTTCAACTTCTTCTAGCACCTGAGAACAATTAGCATTTTTCTGTGCAGTTTTGCATGTGGTTGCTTGGATCTCACCATCCTCTATAGGCTCTTTGTTCTTTGTTGCCATAGAAATTATCTAGGGTTAGGTGTTTCTTTTACTGTTTGCTCATTTTCCCCAGTCTTTTTTTGCCTGAGGACTGGGAGCTCTGAAAGTTGCTGATTCTGTCTCCTCTGCCTATGGCTTACAGGATGTAGCACTCTGAATTATTTTTCTCTTGGGCCAAAGGCTTCAACACAGCACAGGTTTAAGGAAATTCCAGGCCTCACTGAATGCTGGTGCCAAGGACTAGGACTTAAAGGAGTACATGTGGGGCATGGGGTGCTCTGTTGTTGTATAGGCAGGGTTCCAATATCCCAAAGTTGACTTGTGCACAGGTTTGGAACTTGGTGCAGTAGGTGGTGGGGGGTGATCAGACAACACTCCTCTTTATGCAGTTTTGCTTCCGATTCCCCCTTATCCCATGAAAATCATCTCTTTCTGGCAACCTTTCAAGTTGTGTTCAGGGGAAGAGCCCCCTCACTCCATCTTAATGTTGGTTTTTTATTCCTGTCATTTTGAGGAACTTTTTAAATTTGGTTTGGAAGAATAGTCAGAGTGGTTTCAACTTTTGCTGCTACTAAACCACCATTTTGGTTCCACCCCTCTTAACACATTTTTATAAAATAAAAATGAACTTTGTAGCATGAAATTTTTCAGTGATATAGCACAAAGGGTAATATGTAAAGTTCATTTCATAGCTTTATGTGTGAATATATAAGAATTAATGTTCCCTGAACTTTAAGGAGATTAAAAAATTCACAATTTTATAATGTCAATATTTCAATGACACAGTTGATGAACACATCGAATGACTTCATAAGATTCCTTTAAAATAGCATTATTTAAAATATTAATTCATTGTACAATTTTAAAGACTTATGATGTAAATTTTCTACAAATACTACAATACAACAAATTTACAAGGCATTTTGAATCATCCTGACAACTGAACATAGAATATTATAATTTTCCTTAAAAATCTAAAATACTATAACTTCATATTTTGTCCTATGTCCTATGTCAATAACTTCTGAGATATTTATTAATCTGGTTCCAGCACAAACAATTACTATAAAAGTATAAATTATAAAAATGAGATTAAGAGAAGATATTAGTAATTCCTATTTAATCAGCTGTGGAACAACTCAAACTAAGGACCACCATTGCAACCCTGGACATGTCCTAGGTTATTTCTGACTTTATTCATGAAAGATGCTACTAAATCATTCTGCTTTGTAAAATGGGGATTCACTAAATAAAATCCCTACATTATGCTGATTTAGGTAGAGAAAATAAGAAAATAAATGTTTTATAGGCTTTTCTTGAATGATTTTACTTTTTTCCCCTAAATGCACTAGGGCAGGAATTTTTAAACATGAGGTCTCTGAACTCCCAATGAAACTAGTGAATAAATTTCAGTTGGTTGGTTAATTTGAATAAGGAAAAATATCCTATCTTTATTTTCACTAACCTTGGTTTTCTTTGTAATCCCAAATATTTCATTTTATATAAAAATATTATTCTGAGAAGTTTTCCCTATGGTTCATCAGACATTCAAGATACAAAAAAAAGTTTAAAACTCCTGTTCAGGAATATGTGATTTGATCTGCTACAATTCAAATATGTTATTACAAGACATAAAGAGATCTACTATAATGAAGCACTGGCTAAGGCACAAGAATGGATTGTAACTTCCTAAGATGAACATTCAATTTTATATTAATGATGAAGATTCTTTAGTGTTCCCCAGTCTATGAATTTTTCTAAGGCAATGAAATTTTCCAAAAGATCCATTAGATTTTCATAATATCCTGGTTTTATACTCAATATGCCATTTAAGAAGAGACAACTCCTCCTTCTGGCTCAGTCTATATGATGGTTTGCATATCCATGCAAACAATCAGATCAGCCACCATGGTCTTTAGGTCTGTTAGCTTACTTATCCTGACTTGTCATCTCTGATCAGGAGTTACCATAAAGGTATTAAATTGAATGTACAGTGAATGGAAAAAAACAACTTTTATTATCTAAGAGATGTGTACTAAATACTCCCCAACTCCAATGCTTCCCCCACCTCCCATATACGCACTTGCTTTAATTCACTGGAAGAAGAAAATTTGTTCTATTTCTGCACCTTGGTTTAGGTTTTCTCCCCACATAACTTCATTATACAAAGAAACCTCATATATCAAAACATTCCTTTTCCTTAGCTACAATGACACCCATCTTTGTTCTCCTTTAGTTTCACCCTGTGATGCAAAAACTGAGACATCACAAACATTGCATCCTCTACAATCTGGAATCCTGAACTCCATTTCTGTGTTTATGCTCTCATAAACTTCTCCCTCTCAGGTTCCATAGCTATTAAAGATGTTCTAACTATATCCTTAGGTCCTCTAATGTGTTCTTATGTTTCAGTTTCCTTAGGAAATATATTTATACCTACCTCCTTCTAAAGCCAAATCTCTCTGATCTTTCCTTTCAGTATTTCCCCTGTAGGAATCTTTAATTTTCATGGCTATCTATCATGTCTACCATTCCAATATCTAATTCTTCAATACTGAGTCATCCAACCAACTTTTTTTTTACTTTGGTCTATTCTGATCATTGTTTTTAAAATATTCTTAAAGAAAGTCAGACCAAATGTCCTGCCTAGGTGTATTAAAAATCTATGCATCATTTGTTGACTTCCTTTCTCATTTACCATGACAACTACTGAAAATCTACAATATATTTCTTATTACCTAAGCTTTGTCCCAATTTGCTTGAATATCAGCAGATGATCTTTTCTCCTGTCTTAGCTGAAAGTCATCCTTCATGAGTTCCCTCCATTTCATTTCTATTTCAAAATACATGCCTTCATATTCTCTTTTCCAGCTCACAACACCTCATTCTATTTTCCCTATCCTCTTTACTATTCTTTTTATGGATATTTAGGTCTATCTATATTCTTGATCATGTTTTCTCCCACCTCCCAGTTGCTTCAGTCATAATACTCTATTTTGAATCTTCAGATAACCATTTAGAGACACTATAAATATGTAATTATATTCAGTATCTTTAAAAAAAATCCACATTATTGAAAAAGATGGAGTTAGCAGGCTGCCACCATAAAAAATGCAATATTCAATGGAGGAAAAAAGTGATCTCACTAATACCTACTACCTTCATTTAACTGATTCTTACTGACTTTAAATTGTGACCTTTTGCCACTTCATACTGAAACCTTGGATTTGGTTACCTTGTGAAATCATAATGAAGATTAGTTTCCTATTTATTGATTTCTTATAGCACAACTTTAACCATAGTATTTTCACCCAAAAGCTTGCCCTCATGCATACTCTATGTTTTTCCAAAAGCAAGCAAAAAGTTTTAAAGAATTATAGTTTTTCTAACTCCCATCCAGGAATTATTAGCTTGTCATCCTGAACAGAGATGAAAAGAACAGCAAGCCAATATGCTCAGTATTATATCTGGGTATGCCATACTATGTGATGATTTAAACTATAGTTAAACTAACTCACTCTGTTGGTCCTGTACAAATTAACCTGGACATTTCCAACCATTTTTTTTTTACCTCACTCTATACATGCTTAGCTATAGTATTAGTTATTCCAACCTCAACATATATTCCCTAGAAATTGTAGATCCTTTTCTAGGATCATGAAAAGTCCATTAATAACTTAAAACACATTTAGCACATACACTCCTATTCTATGCATTATTACTGTTTTGCCTCCTCTCCATGATTCCCAAAGAAATTCCTCAATCAGTATTTAAACTAAAATATATATTTTTATACATGGAAATCAATATATAGTAGAATAGTAATATTCAGATGACTGACCAAAGGACCCCCAACTCAAACCTACTATGATGTTCAGAATCAGGCCTTACTGCTCTTTGGGGAAGAGAAATAATAATAAATCCAAAGACCTTGGAGGAAAAAAACTATCAAGCATCCCCTTTCAGAATCACAGAAGCAAGAGGAATTTGTTTCACCATGTACACACCAACTCTTCTAGTATCTGTAAAATTACAAGTCAGTGATTCTTGCCTCCTGGTTGGTAACTAGAAAAAATAAATCTAGTTTATTATTTAAACTCCTAGTTCAAGAAAAAATAACCAAGAAAATCCAGGGGTTGAGCTTCATTCTTTCCACTTCTCATTCTGATACATGGCTTATGCCAGTAAAACTTCAAAAAAATGAATCAATTAGTTGATACTTCTATGAGCCAGCCTGAGAGGAATTCCCCATCCCAGGTCATCCACATGGTCAATTACTTCCATATTCTACTGGCATCATAGCAGAATGAGACCCATGCTTAACAATGAGCAAGATGCAGCAAAAAAGATGAACAAATGTTAAATTCTACTTTTCTTTTGTCTTTTTAAAAGTCCTGCCAGACTTTCTCATTATAGCACAGAGATTTTAATAGACCTGAGGCCTGTAAACTTGATTCTTTAAATAAATAAATGAATATAAATATATACATATTATATATATATGTATTAATTAACTGCATTTCAACAGAATTAAATTTTCTTTGTAATCCTTTCCATTTTATTTTGTGCATTTAAAAATATCATTCTGAGAAGAGTCTTGGGTTTCATTGCATTTGCAAAGGGGTCTGTCACATAAAAGAACTTCAGCATGTCCACTCTCATAGGTCCCTGATTGACAATCCCTTCTAATGGCCCATATGTACCCAAAGGACAGTCAGCATATGGCATTTTGTGTCTCTTTGGGATCTGAAGATACAGAAAATGCAAGAGGGATGAAACTCAAAGAGTAGCTGCTGTGGATGGTATTAAATTCCTGAAAAGATGTTTATATCTACTGTCATGCTACCTAATTGCTCTTTAAAAACTTTAAAAAGGCATACATACTAGCTTAGCCAAAAACGAATGCCATCTGGGACTCACTAGGTCTCAATGTAGCCCAAGACCATATTTATTTTTTGGACTGCCGCATATCATGATTGATGTATATAAAGTTTACAGTAGAGTAACACCTAGAAGATCTTTTTTTCAGGCAAATAAATACTAGTTAGCCATATATCCCCTATATTGTACTTGGGAAATTATTTTTGAGTTCCAATATAGCATTTCCCAGTTAGTCTATTAAACTTCATCTTATTCTATATGCTCTGATATATATAGCCCTATAGAAGAAGGATGCCTTTCTGAATAAAAAAAAAACATCTATAGAGTCAGGAAGATGTGGGTACAAATTCTATCTTTTATATGTACTTGCAGTTTGACAAGGGTAAGTTACTGAACGTCTTAGTGCCCACATAAATTGAAAAGCAGATGCCAGCCTACATTGGTATTCAATTCCTGTTTTGGATCTCCCTACACTCATGAAAATCAGGGACTGTGTCAAAGAAAAGAAAAAAGAGAAGCCTCTGAATTTTGATTCTCACACAATATATTAGCAAAGACCTCCAGCTTTGTCTTATTTGAAAACTTGATAAGGATGACAACCATGGCATCGGTGTCTTCTGTCCCACCATTTTAATGGTCAACAATGATTTCCTAAATCCTGAAAACAATAAATAACTTCTGAATGTCCATTCTCCTTGATCTCTCCATCATTCTCTTCTGAATACTTTGATCTTAACTTGCATTGAACTGCTAGATCTCCTTGTATCTTTCTGAATAAACATTTTTTTCTTTTCCTCTCTATCCCTTCTATAGTAATATTCTACCAAGAGCCTAACTATCAGTGTTTAAGGTTTTTCTTCAACTTTTTCCTTCTCTCTTTGTATTCTTTTGTTGATGTCATCTAAATCTCACCCTAGTGACCACAACTTCTATAAAGATGAATACAAATGATCTCTCCAATCTTATCTACCCTCCTTGTGTTGATGTTCTGATGGCACTCAAAATTGTCATTTCTCTCAGAAAAGCAGTTGTTCCTCTTCCTTCTGCTTTCACTGTATTTTCATGGGAGAGATCATTGTATTCATCTGTATAGAAGTTGTGGTCACCAGTGTGGCATTTAGATGTGCACTAATCACCATGATCAGGGCTGAGAATAAAAAGAAAGACAGAAGACAACACATTTCTCAAAGAGATCATAATTCAATTGAGTCAAAATATATATGCAAACAAAATACATGTACATCATATATATTTTGTATATGTAATTATTTGTACATTTATTATATATATATATATATATTTACACACACACACACACACACACATATATATAGATATATATTTAAATAAACATGTATACCCAGCTAGGTGGCACAGTGGATAGAATGCTGGCCCTAGAGTCAGGAAGACCTGAGTTCAAATATGTCCTCAGACATATACTAGCTATGTAACTCTGGGCAATCATTTAACTCTGCTTGCTTCAGTTTTCTTATCTGTAAAATGAGCTTGAGAAGGAAATGGAAAAGCACTTCAGTGTTTTTGTCAAGAAAACCCCAAAACAGGATTTCAAAGATGCACATGACTCAATAACAGTACAGATAAATATGTACAAAGTAAATACAAAGCATTTTCATAGGTGGAGAACTGTAGGAATTAGAAATGATGCTTTGTATGAGGTGATGTTTTAAATAAGCAGTAAAATTAAAAAGGATTCCAAGTAGTAAAAGCAAATATTGCTATCTCCATCACAGAAATAAGAAAATTCAGCCCCCCAGGGACTAAATAATTTATCCCAGGCTATGAAACAGGAAAGTAAATATCTGAACTCAAACTCAAGAGTCTAACATTCTTGATGTCTAGATGACTCTAAAGTGTTTGCTGATTTGAGATATTTATCACCCCAAGTCACTGAAAATCTCTGAAATCACTACAGATACAGGAAATGGCACTGAAAGAAGTCTATTAATGAAATCAGGGAAGTGCTCTCTGATCATTTAGAAAGAATTTCAATAATAAGGTTCAAATAAAAAGCAAGATCTTTAATTTTTGCATCAATGATTTGATACCATGTATTAAGCCATAGCATGTATGAGTAAATTCCTCTGCTTATTCAGATTAATACCTGTTTTGAAAAGTATAATCTTAGAGAGTTACGTTGAGACACTGAGAAAGTTTTATAATTTTTCCAGGATCACCACTTATGTTGTAGAGGCCACACTTGAAACCTGGATCTTCCCAAATCAGAAGCTAACTTTCTCTCTGCTATTCACTCTGACTCTTTACCTAAAAGAATTTAACCAAGTACATATATATTTCAATCTCTAAATATCTTGTTTAATCAAAGTTTTGTGAGGGAAATTAGGTCTCATGTTTCTCTGAGCATCAGAAGCAAGCAAAAGAGACCAAAAGGGCAAGTGTAATTTGCTTTCCAATTGAAATTTGGGGAATATGTAATAGGTCATGCTTAATAAATACAGAACATATATACATATATATGTGCACACATACCTACATATACCTTTATATTTAGATACACTAACATAAACATGTATAAATGAAGAAAAGCAAATGGAGCAAACTTAAATGGTACCCATACTTATTCCTTCTAAATATAGTCCCTTATTAGCTTTGCCAATATTATTTAGTTTCCAATCAATGTGATAATGCCTAGCTTGAATATTAAGGGGATTATTTATAGCAACAGGGTCTATAGTTTGGATAAAAATTGTATTGCTAATTAGTTTACATTGAAAGTTGTGAAAAATGTTTCTCAGGGGAAAGGAGTTACGATAGTGGAATATGATTTTATAGTTGTTGGATTTTTCTTTCTTTTTTTACAAAATCTCTAGCACATTTTTAGTGGGCAATTATCCCTAAAGCTATAAAAACCACCATTCCTATAAAATTTACATGAGGACAATCAAAACATATGCTAATTAGAATTTTCATGGCACATGTCCTAGGAATGTATATATTGTTATCAACTTGTTTCATTACAGTGTTCTAGTTTATCTCTCAATAGTTGCTTGCTGAAATTGAAAAAGGGATTAAACTGATTTTAATAATTTTGAAATGGAGATAAGAACAATTAAAATATTTATAATATTCTTTTGGATTATATATCTGATATTAAATTAAATAATTTAGAATAAGTGAATCTGATTTCATTGAAAAATTCTAAACACAAATTGTATATTATTTCAATAGATGAAATTTAGTTCAGGGAATCCCTATCTCATGAACAGAATGTCTTTTAAAAGTTCACATATAAGTCAGTTTAGAATGTGGAATGTGTGTTTCTATATAAACAATGTGTGAAATAGTAGGTTATGTTCTTACATCAACCCATAAAAGTCTTTTTAACCTATAATGTGGCTCATATTTTCTTGGATAGTATAGATATTCAAAAGACAAAGTGTATGTGTGTATGTATGTATGTGCACATGGAATTGTCATGTAAAACACTTCCATTTTGGTCATTGTGATAAGAGCAAAATCATGCATAACCAAAATCTCAAAATAAAACTCAAAAAAATACTAATGTGTAAGATGACTCCAACAGTTTGTTATCTGGAGGTAGATAGCATTTCCTATCACAAGTTTTTCATAATTTTCCCAGATCATTGCAATGATGAAAGTAGCCAAGTTTTCATAAATAATTATGTACAATATTCCCCCAGTCCTGATTATTTTGCTCAATTCCCATAGATCTTTCCAGATTTTTCTGAAATATTCTTGGTTATCATTTTTTAAAACACAATAGTGTTCCATTACAAACATGTACCACAATTTGATGATCCATTCCCCAATTGATGTACATCTCCTCAATTCCCAATTCTTTGCCACCACAAAAAAAGCAGCTATAAATATATTGGTATAAGTAGGTCCTTTCCTCATTTTTTATTATCTCTTTGGGATACAGATCCAGTAGTGGACTGAGTGGATCAAAAAGTATGTGCAGTTTTATAGCCTTTTGAGTATAGTTCCAAATTCCCCTACAGAATGGTTGAATAAATTCACAACTCTACCAACAATGTATTTGTTTCCCAATTTTGCCACATCCCCTCCACCATTTACCACTTTCCTTTACTCCCATATTGACCAATCTGATAGGTGTGAGGTGGTACCTCAGCATTATATTTGTATTTCTCTAACCAAGAGTTATTTAGAATATTTTTTCATATGATTATTAATAGCTTAGATTTCTTCATTTGAAATTTGCTTGTTCTTCAGGAGGTTAGAGTCTTAAACTTCAGTCTTTCCTTGCTGAAATCCTTAGCCTTATTTCTGGGTTTCTGCAAGTTTTAGTTCTGAGAGCCACCTCACATCTGAGACTGACTTTTAGCCTCAGACATGGGTGTAGGCCTCTGGTCTCACTCTGGACTTTATCAGGTCAAGTATACAGCACATAGCAGCCTGTGTACCCTGGGGACTGCCCCTACCAGAGATGGGCTGGGGTGGGCAGTTCCTGGTCTGCCCCAACCTGGGCTGGGATTCTTGCCCTCTCTGTGTCCCTAACACAGACCCAGCTGCACAGCACTGACCTGGGCTGAAATTCTAGACCTCACTGCAAGTTTGCTAGGATGTTGGCTTGGGCCCATGTTCAGAACCTGTAACAGTAGATGTGAGGTATGGGGGGACTTACGGTTGCTCCTTCCTCCTTGCTGTACACACCTGCCTTCTCTGTTCCCCTTTTACCCCAGTGTCTCTGTATATTTGAAAATTTGTTACCCTAAAAAAGAACTACATTTCCCAGGAGCCCGCTTACTTCCTGTCTTCAAGAAGTATGTAAGGACTGGAAGTCAGTGTACTCCCGGGAAATGTAGTTCTTTATTAGGATAACAGATTTTCTATTATACACCTCAGATGTTTTCTGCTAAACTTTCAATTTATTCTCTTCATGAAGGTTCCTTCATTCTGTTTCTTTCTTGGTTCCTGCATTCCTATATTCATTTTGTGATGTAATGTTAAGATTGGTTGAAGAGGATTCTTATAGTAATTTTGAGCTTTTCTGCTTCTACTCTACCATCTTGACTCCAAAAGCAGACGTTGCACATTTTCTTTTAATAAGGGTTTTAATACTGAGATTTTTTGTATCTTTATTTTTGTTTACATAAAATAAAAACCATAGAAACATTAAAATGTTTACATGAAATAAAATGGTTTTAAAAACCATAGTCCAAAACGGGATCTTCATGACAAGAATGATAAGTATACTAAACTGAGTTTTAAATGGGTCCTAAGAGCAGGTGGGCATGTGATTTATTGGTAGTATTTTCTTCTGCTTTTTTTAATTACAAGGTAAGTACTAAATATAATCTTGGTTGGTTGGTTTACCCCAACTAATGACCCTGGTAATTTTCTTCTCATTTCTCCAGGTGCCTTAAATCTCTCATTTAGACACTCCTGAGCAAGCCTTTTCTATACCCCTAGATTTCTCCTTATTCTAAAATTACATTTTTTCTTTCTTTATCCCAATTTCCAGTCAAAATTTCAATTCTCTCATCTCAGATGATCTTGACTGTATTTGGAGGAAAAAATCAATAGAGGAAAGCTAATTTATTCTAATGTCCTAAATCAACTAAAAGGGTTCCTGATAATTTGCATGAATTTCTCATTGTTAAAATTTCATAGAGTTTAAGAAAGCAAAATTAGACAAAGAAAATAAAATCTGTGAGTGCACAGAATACAGGAGGGGAGGAGATAATTTGGGACAAAGGTATCCCCATGAAGAATCCACCTCAACTTATGAAACCCAGAATTCAGTTTACTTTACTTGTTCTTATTTTTCAGTGATTCTTCTCACTCTCTACTTTTTGATTTCCCATAAATTTCAGGCACTTTCATTGTAGAATTGTTATCAAGAACCCTAAGCAATTGGAAGGAAGAGAGAAATAAACATATGGTCCATCCACTCTTATGCAAATATTGCTCATTTGTGAACTGGTAACCCTTTGTGTTCATTTATCTCAAAAAACTTGGCTGATCAACATAGAGATCACAGCCCAAGACAAAACTGATAACAATCAAAGGAACAACCAAATCCTTGTGGTCATCTAAATCTTCTTAGAGTAAGATAATGCTTTTTTAAAAATTCCTTTTTGCCCATTTTGTTCCAAGCAAGAGATACTCAATAAATGTTTCTCTAAGATTATTTCGAGTAAATCTCATATCAGTTAAGTAGCTGACCAAAATGTTCAAACAAATTGATTGTATAGACAGTCCTAGGCATTGCAGTTAGAGGTAATGGAACTTGTTATTTCTTAACTGATTTCAATACTCTAAGTGACAGAATTTTAAATATAATTATTATGTTCAATGATAAAGAGAGCCCTGTATTCCTCCCTCTGTTTCATTTTAGAGATAAAATAACATTAAAAAAATAATTTATAAAGTAGTTCAGGAGAAAATGTCCAGAAAAAAATACTATCTATAAAAACTTATTTGATTACTTTCAAAGCTTAGGAAAATGTAAGAGGAGGCATCTACTTCTCTGATTTCTTTATGTTAAACTAATCTTGTATTATTACTCTTTCTCCTCAGGTAATTTTTTTAATAACTCCTTTTTAATCCAGCCTATACCTCCATCTTGTTCCAACTACTTTTTGAACCAAAGTCTCAGCTTCGCCAACAAGCATCCTTCAAATCAAGACTGTTGTTCAAATAACTTTACCTAGATAATAAACAGTGTCATTTAAATAGGTTTAATTGATATATGGATTGATGGGAGAAAAAAACCTTTACAATGACTATAATTGTCCATAGAAACTATCATAAAATCTCTGCAAACTATAAGGGAGTTTCTTATAGCAACCCTACAGGTGAGAATTGGAGCTGATGACCTTTGAACTACATTCCTATAGCAACAACCATATTGATGCTTTCATCACAATAGTATATCTTCATTGAATAACACAATACTTCCCTCTCAAAATACTTAGGCTAATTGCATATGAGCATGTTGAAGATAAGGATTAATACACTGAATGGTTAATTAACAAATGTTAAGTCCCAAAATAAACCAAATTAGATGCTTTTTAAAAATTTTCAAGGGCAAATAACAAATTATAGCCAATTTTGTGAATAAAATTCCCCTCAACAAAATGCTATATTTTGAATTTATTTTCCCAGAAGAATAGTGACAGCTCCATCACTTAAGCTATTTAGTACTATTTGGATATTTTTCTACTTGAAGGAACAAATTTTGTCTTCAGGGAAGAGTGGGTAAGATGACTTTATAAATCATTTCTGTCCACAGTGTCTATGGTGCTATGATCTAAAAGAAGTTGCCTGAGGCTCTGGTAGGGCTTGTAAATTCTGGTTTCATTCCTTATTTGTTTGATTTCTTTGAAGCCAGTTTACTTATCTTATTTTCAGATACACAATTTTCCTCCATAAAATGTAGATAATTCTCCAATCTTTGAACATATTCTGAGTGATTATTAACTGGACCAGGCTATAGCCATACTGTTGAATCTGATAAATCCCAAGATTTCAAATGACTAAAAATTATTCCTCCTTAAGGCATAGTGCATTCATAAATAGATCTTCTGAGAGTAGCACAATAACAGGGCTCATAGTCAATGCTATGAAAACAAAACAAATAAGTCATCAAAAAATCTGAATACTACTTGAATAATTTTGACTAAAATGTTACTTTTGCCATGAAATATTTAAAAACAATGGTTAAACAAAATACAATTTAAGGTAAAATCAGTCCTTGAAATATTAAAAGTCATTTAATAAAATGAATATAGTATCTACCAGGAGTCAAGTGATAAGCATTCTAGTCACACTTTTACCTGACTATGCTACTAACTCAGGGAAAATTATGTAAACTACCTGGACCTCAGTTACCCTATATATATAAAAGGAGGAAGATTGATCTATCTGATACCTGTGAAAATTTAGGCAAGCTATTTAAACAATTTAGAAGTCAATTCACTATAAAGCATAAAGAGAGGGTGTTAGATTAGAAGGTGAAAGTCCCTTCTAACTCTGGAACTTTTAGGTATGCTTTTATTCCAGAAATTTTATCATTCTATGAAATTGATTTAGTATATATGACTTTATATTGATAAAATAATAAGCTAAATTTTAAATAATTTATATTTGTATGTAGTAAGTCTCTTTATAATTAACTACTCTAAAGCATTTCTTAATGTCAAAATATTAGCATATATGCCCAAAGCAGATTCTAAAAATAATGATTAATTGATACCAAAAGACCCCTTATGGGAAATTTATAAAAAAATATTTGTATCCATTCCATTTTAAAGTTATGACATGTCCTTCATTCGATTTATTCATCAATTTTATCTTAACTCTAAATTTTCATTAATCTTAATGAAAGAAATCAATATAATAGATTAGTATATAGTATCTTAAGGAAAATGAAAAACCAAATATCTCTCAGATTTCATTGCTCAATTAATGTGAACACTATCAAAGTCATTTCTAATCAAAAGCTAGATTTTTTTCAAAAGCTAAATTTTCTCTCATTTCTTCATGTGCAACCTCTCATTTGTGTAATAATTTTCATAAAATTTTGAAGACAAGATGTTAGCATCTCAAAATATTGAAGATCAGAGCCAATTTTGATGAACTGAGCTGACATGTCAGTATTTTTTGCTTTGGTTCTATAAGTAGAAGTCATGTTGAAATATGATTTTTTGGCAAGGGCAGGCCCATGGCTCTATTCCTTCCCATTTATGCCTGGCTCAAAATTAGGATTCATATTGCAAAGCAGGTGTCAATAATGTTGAAAATATACTTTAAAATTTGAAGATAAAATATTCTCCTACCTCAATATGCTGATTTTAAAATTGTTTAAATAATATTGTCTTTAAAATAACTTTAAAGGGGAGTTTTTGTCTATGAGTTTTTGTTTCTTGCCATTTGTGAAATGAAATAGAAAAGGTTATGTATATATGAAAGGCTAAGCATATACATGTATATATGCTTAATCCTTAATAGAAAATGACTGTCTTTGCTATGGTGACTTCTTTCTAAAATAACCTTTATGATGTAAACAAAATTGAAAGCCTCTTATTAGGAAGCTATATGCTATCCCACTATACAGAAACCATCAGAATGGTGAAGGACATTTGAGGGGATAAATTAAAATGGAAAATAAATCCATTGTACAAGTAAAGGAAAGCATGAGGTAAAAGAGAGCAAAATGGACTGGAAAGTACATTCTGAAATTGAAAAAAGAGCAAAACTATTAAATAAGAAAATGGAAAAATAACTGAAAATGAATCAAAGGGTTTTTTTGTTTGTTTGTTTGGATTTAGTCCCTTTATCCAAAAGGAACTGAAGCTGAATCACCATGTTGATTAAGTAATCTTATTTCAACAAGCTAATAACCTAAAATTAGTTATTAAGAAGCCATTAGGTTCTAGCTACTAAGTGCTAGAGATAAAAGAAAAGACAAAAATTATCCCTGCTTCCAAGGAGCATAAACTCTAAGGAAAGGGAAAAAAGCTAAAACACAAAACAACCCCCCCCCCAAAAAAAAAACCACAAACTACTTTCACTATTCTGGTATTATAACTCTTACAGCAATTTTTCATGAAACGATCACAGTCTGAAACGCAAGAAATCCCCAAAGAAATATACATTGTCCTTCCATAAGTATAAGATTTAAACAGTATCTTTCATTATATTGAATAGATCATCCACAAATGAATTATAGGAAAACATAGGTAAAATCTAATTCTAATGGAGGAAATCTGCATACAATTAAAGTCCCATATACATCAGAAGTAATATAGAGTAGTGAATATAAAGTCAACCTTTAAGCTAGTACTCTCCTTGTTCAAGATAGAGTATGAAACATTCTGGCTAATAGTTGAATAAAGTCATTTAATTTTTCTATGCTCCAAGCAAATCTCTGAGTAAAACTTGCAAAGCAATTTGTTATTTGAATTAGCAGGATATAGTTTTTAATTGGGGTTCCCTCCATACACCAATGAAATCACAGGTTGAAAGAAGGGTAAAACCATAACATGTTGAGTCTTAAAAAGTATATAAACATGTTGGTGAACCTATGGCACGGGTGCTGGAGTGTGCTGGAGGGGGCTGCTTCTTCCCCCCTCTCTCCATGTGCCTGAGGACATTTTCTCCATCACCCACCCCTCTGCTCAGCATTGCAATGAGAGCTCTTTCTCCCTCTCCTGTCTGAGGTAAGGTGGGGGAAGGGTGCTCACAAGGGGCATGAGGATTGCAGTTTGGATACTTGGTCTCAGAGGTCTCTATAAGGTTCACCATCATTAGCATATAATGTATAACAATAGATGATAACTTTCTTGAAAATACTATCATGATAGAACTTTCTAGGAAAAAAACACTCCATTTACTTTGATTTGGTCTGAATTTTATGCTTCACTTAGAAAACACATACATAGAATTAAGTCCAACATAATTCCATATACAGGTAAAAATATTACCCCTGAGTCAAGAAAACAAGATCTCCAAACAGGACTTCCATAATAGTGGTATGTTCTCCATCACAGAAGCTATTCTAATCTAAACAAAGAATAATTGAACACTATTTTAGAGAGAGACATTTATTTAACAAAATGTCTAACAGTGGTTGTGTATTCTTCAATTATTGTCTCAGAATAATAGTTGAATTAGACATGACAATTGAGTTTGGTCTGCCTCTGGTTTATCTAGATGTCAATAATAATATGAAAATGTCTTTGTTTTGTGGTTGGTTTTTACATTAGCTCAGAGGAAAGGCAATGAATAAGAAGAGAGTAAGTTCTTGGCCCTAAGTACCACCTATAATGCGGAAGAAATTAAGGTAATCATTAAAAACTATTTTGTCAAAATATATGGCAATAAATATGACAATCTGGGTAAAATAGATGAATATTTACAAAAATATAAATTTCCTAGTTTAACAAAGGAAGAAATAGAATTCTTAAATAATCCCAGGTCAGAAAAAGAAATTGAACAAGCTATCAAAAAACTTAAGAAAAATTTCCCAGGGCCAGATGTATTCATGTGTGAATTTTATCAAACGTTTAAAGAAAAACTAATCCCAATATTATACAAGCTATCTGACAAAATAAGCAAAGAAGGAATTTACCAAATTCCTTTTTGTGACACAGATATGGTACTAATGCCAAAGCAGAAAAAAAAAAGCAGAAAAGAAACTAGAGACCAATCTCCTTAATGAACATAGATGGAAAAATCTTAAATAGAATAGTAGCAAAAAGCTTCTAGCAAGTGATCACAAAAATTATCCACTATGATCAGGTGGGATTTATACCAGGATGGCAAGAATGGTTTAACATTAGGAAAAATATCCATATAATAGCCAATATAAATAACCAAACCAATAAAAATCATAATTATCTCAATAGATACCAAAAAAACCTTTGACAAAATAGAACACTCTTTCCTATTGAAAACACTAGAAAGTATAGGAATGGAAGGGCCTTTCCTAAAAATAATAAACAGTATATACCTAAAAGCATCAGGAAGTACCATCTACAATGGGAATAAATTAGAAGCATTCACAATAAGATCAAGAGTGAAACAAAGATGCCCATTATCACCTCTATTATTTAACATTGTACTAGAAACACTAGCAGTAGCAATTAGAGAAGAAAAGGAAATTGAAAGTATTAAAATTGGCATTGAGGAGACCAAGCTGTCACTCTTTGCAGATGAAATGATGTCCTACTTCAAGAACCCTAGACCATCAACTAAAAAGCTAGTGGAAATAATCAACAACTTTAGCAAAGTTGCAGGATACAAACTAAATTCACATAAATCATCCACATTTCTATATATTTCCAACACAATTCAGCAAGAATTAGAAAAATAAATTCCATTTAAAATCACCCTAGACAATATAAAATATTTAGGAATCTATTTGCCAAGAAAACATAGCAGTCATATGAACACAACAACAAAACACTTTCCACAAAATTATTACTAGATCTAAATATTTGGAAAAAAAATTAATTGCTCCTGGGTAGGACAAAGTAACATAATAAAAATGACAATCCTACCCAAATTAATTCATTTACTCAGTGCCATATCTTTAAACTACCAAGAAACTTTTTCTACTGAATTACAACAAATTATAGCAAAGTTCATTTAGAAGAAGAAAAGATAAAAAAGAAAACATCAAGGGAAATAATAGGAAAAATGGGAATGATGGTGGCTTAGCAATACCAGATCTTAAACTGTACTATAAAGCAGTGGTCATCAAAAAGGTAAAATACTGGCTAAAAGACAGAATGGAGGATCAGTGGAATAGATTTGGGGTAAATGACCTTAGCAAGATAGTATATGAGAAACCCAAAGATCCCTGCTATTTGGACAAAAACCCTCTGCTTGACAAAAACTGCTGGGAAAATTGGAAAACAGTATGAGAGAGATTAGGTCTAGATTAACATCTCACAGCCAATACCAAGAAAAATTCAGAATGAGTAAATGACTTAAATATAAAGAAGGAACGTATAAGTAAATTAGGTGAAAATAGAATAGCATACCTGTCAGATATATGGGAAAAGAAAGAATTTAGGACTATGAAAGAAATAGAGAATATTATAAAATATAAAGTGAATTATTTTGATTACATTAAATTATTTTTTTTGGTACAAACAAAGCCAATGCAGCAAAAATCAGAAGGGAAGCAACAAACTGGGGAAAAAATCTTCATAACAAAAACCTCTGACAAAGGGCTAATTTCTCAAATTTATAAGGAACTATATCAATTGTAAAATAAAACAAGCCATTACCCAGTTGATAAATGGGCAAGGTTTATGAATAGGCAATTTTCAGTTAAAGATGTCAAATATATCAATAAGCACATGAAAAAGTATTCTAAATCTTTTGTAGTTAGAGAAATGTAAATCAAAACAACTTTGAGGTATCATCTCACACCCAGCAGTTTGACTAATATGACAGCAAAAGGAAAGTAATAAATGTTGGAGGGGATGTAGCAAAATTGGGACACTAATGCATTGCTGGTAGAGTTGTGAATTGATCCAACCATTCTGGAAGGCAATTTGGAATTATACCCAAAGGGCTTTAAATAACTGCCTGCCCTTTGATCTAGCTATACCGCTACTGGGTTTATACCCCAAAGAGATAATTAGGAAAAATATGTGTACAAAAATATTCATAGCTACTCGCTTTGTGGTGGCAAAATATTTGGAAAATGAGGGGGTCTTGATGAATTGGGGAATGGTTGAACACATTGGGGAATCATTTGATATTAGAATACTATTGTGCTCAAAGGAATAATGAACTAGAGGAGTTCCATGTGACCTGGAATGACCTTCAGGAATTAATTCAGAGAGAAAGGAATAAGTCCAGGAGAATGTTATACACAGAGACTGATATACTGTGGCACAAGGGAACATAATGGACTTCTCCACTAGCAGCAATGCAATGATCTGGGATAATTTTGAGTGACTTAAGAGAAAGAATGCTATCCACATGCAGGGAAAGAATTGTGGGAATAGAAACACAGAAGTCATTTCCTTGATCTCATGGTTTGATGGGGATATAATCAGGGATGTAGACTCTAAATGATCACTTTATTGCAAATATTAATAATATGCAAATAGGTCTTGAACAATGATACTTGTAAAACTCAGTTGAATTGCACATTGGCTACAGGAGGGGGGAGGGTTTAGGGGAGGGAAAAACATGAATCATGTAACCATGGAAAATTATTCTAAATTAAATTTTTTTTTAAAATTTAAAAAAAGAGAAAGTAGGAGAAAGAAAAAAATGAGAGAGCCAGAGATAAAGGCAACTGGGAAAAATAGAATTGAAAAAAAATGGAAGATAGAACAAAAAAATATAAGAAAGGAGAGAGACAGAGACAGAGACGGATAGACAAAGAGACAAAAGATACAAACAGTGTAAAGAGGGAAGAATGAGAGAAGAAAAGAAAGGGTAAAAGAAAGGCATATTGGCATATAAATCTAAGTTTTGTTTAACAGGGACATGAAACTGTTTAGGTCACCTCAGAAACATTTTTAATATAGACTAAATAATTATGATTTCACTTGAGTACTAACACATATTATTGTTCTTCCAATAGGACATACAAATAAAGAATAAAAGAAAAAACTTATCAGGAGATATGTGACACGTGCAAATGGATGGAAATAGGTATTTTATTTTTTCTGTATCTTTCTTTCTTTATTCTAATTAAACCATGGGAACTTCAATAATGTTATAGATAAATACTCACAGAATTCTCACTGGCTCTCTTATCCAGACTTCAATACTATCATTATATATATATATATATATATATATATATATGTATATATATATATATAGTTTTATACAGTTTTATATATCTACTAAAGTATTCATAAGAGAAACAAAAATCTGACATTTATGGCCATCCTAACCAACACTTAGAGAATGATAAACTATTTACATCTTTGTGCTCTAAATATTTTAATATATTTAAATTTACTTGTTTAAAAGAATTTATTTTTAAAACCCTGCCTTTCCTTATATTCATTCTTTCAGTAATTGAGAAAATTACCTAAACATGTTAATTTCACTTCCCTTCAAAATAAATGATGTGAAAATTACTAAGATTGAAAGGTACTTGAAAAGGGAAATAGAAAGTGGTCTCACACTGAGAGAAATGTTTTAGGAACAAGAAAAAGAATCATATTTCTCTGAAATTTCCCTTGAGCACACCTGCTCAGAAACAAATGTTTGGAATCAGTGGAAAATACCATCACAATGGGTGACCCTTTGCATTGAAAGAAAAGTGCCAGGTAAAGAATTAAAATCTCTTAGAAAAGAGTATATGATGCATAAGAATCAGGATGCAAAATGGGAAATACAAAGTACAAAGCCAGCATTTTGATCAGCATGTTTCATCTGCTTTGGCGTAGAAGAGTATTTTCAACAATCTAATCAAAGTTTGCTGTAAATTTTAATCAAGTTTAATTTTAATTTTCTCTCTTTTCAGAAAGACAAGGTGCTTCATGGAATCACAATGCCACAAAGATTTCTAAAAGTGCAAGCGTTACATAACATTAAGGTTGCTATGGAAATTGGGTGAATTAAAGTCCTTTTAGAGGAATAACTGCAATTTACAAGTAGGTACTTATTTTAGGTAAAACTTCTTTACAGCTCTTTTTAAACTTTTGTCTATTCATAAAACAATCTTTTTAAAAAAATTTTGTCATCTCACTTCACTTCACTTTATTCCAGATTCTTTTTTAAAGCATTATGCACTCCTGAAAATGATGCACACTGTGGTAGAGAATTAACAAATTTTCACTTTGTTCAGCTTTAAGTATACAAATATACTGCTTCTACTATATTTATTTATACATATATAAGCCTATAGATACATTTATAAACATAATTGCACATATATTTATATATACACCTAAATGTAGATAAATACATATATGTATATTTTAATATCCAAGTATCTCACTTCCTATTCTTTTCAATAAGTTCTTAAATATAAATATATAAGTAAATGTTTGCTCTAATTTTTATACATCTGCTTAGTTTCTATTTTTCGCATCACTCCCTCCATTGTATGTTTGTGAGCGACTCTGTGTATAGACTTAATTAAATGGGAAAAGAAAGAAAAAGAAAGGAAGTAATACACACACAGGTATGTAATTATGTATATTTGTAAGAGTAAATCCCATTAGATATATAGATCCTTTTGGAAGTAAATAAAGCATTCCATAAATTGGAAGTGGTCTAAGGCTTTGAATATCTCATCTGCACCTGAAAGGCGAATAAATAAAATATACTTGCCCTAATACACTTATTTGTGTGAATTTCAAAATTACACCACCCTATTCAGACCATTCTTTAGAAGATCAGATTTGGCTATTTCCTGATCAATAACAATAGAGATACTTGGAATAAGAGAATCAGGTCTTGGAAACTACATTCTCCACCCTACTCATTGTAACAAGATTAGGAAGGGATACAACAAACTCAAGATTTAATTATTTGAGAATATGGCCTTCAACAGACATGTGCAAAAAGGACAGACCTCTGGGCGGTCCTGGGTTAAGCTAGAGCCACCATTGGCACATGTGAGACACAGGAAGTGATGTAGAGAACAGCCTCTGGAGTTCTCAGGACTTCCTGGGAAGAGAGCAAGAGTCAGTTGGAGGCTGGTGCTTGGAGTTGGAGGAGCCTGTGGACTGCTTTTCTTCAGATTGGTCACTTGAATCATAGGGACTGATCTTTTTCCTTGCCTTGGCTATCCATAAAGTCTGCTTTGGATCAGCCTGAGCAGAGTGAGTATTTAAAACCTCTTTCCTTCTCTCCCCTTTCCTTCTCTCTCTCTCTCTCTCTCTCTCTCTCTCTCTCTCTCTCTCTCTCTCTCTCTCTCTCTCTCTCTCTGTGTCTCTCTCTCTAATACTTTCTTCCTCCTGTTTGTAATTAAAATAGCATAAAAATTGGCAGCTGACTTGAGTGTTTCATTTAGGAATTACATAGTTGAATTCCTTGGCGACCTTAAATTAATATATATATATATCTATATATCTATATCAGTCTTTTAAAGTGATTTCAATATCATATTTGTCCAAAGCCACTTGTCTGCCTATGGACCACTACAGGAGTCTGGGAAATGTAGCTAGCTGGTCCAAATAAGTAAGGGTGGAGTCTCCCTCCTACTTAGGAATTCCACTAAGGGAATTGAGAAAGAAAATAGACTAAACTTCTCTCACCTCCTTTTAGACCAAACCTCAGAGTTTAGATTCTTGAGGAAGGAGAAGCTTCTTCTAATCCCATTCCCTTCTAATCCCATTCCCTTGAGAAAAAGGATAAGTAGCACCCTTGCCAAATAGAACCTTGTAGAGACCCCCCCCCCCCCATAAAGGGCAAAATAAATAAAATCCTGCTAAGCCAGAGTGGACTGCAGCTATCCATGAAGGAGTCAAAAGAGGATCCTCACAGATCAAGCTACTGAGTTGAGACACCTGGTATATGAAAATGCCAGCAGATTCATAATCTGCCCAGCACAGCAGCAATGCCCCAATATCCTGCTCAACTCTGCCTAGGAAGTAGATTGATCCATTTAGTAGTGATCGAAGTGCTTCTTGTGAAAAGCTAGGAGATTCTTTTTTTTTTTTAATTTTATTTAGTCAATTTAGAACATTATTCCTTGATTACAAGAATCACATTATTTCCCTCCCGCCTCTCACCCCACCCTTACCATAGCCAACATGCAATTCCACTGGGTTTTACTTGTGTCCTTGATCAGAACCATTTCCATGTTGTTGGTGTTTGCACTAGGGTATTCATTTAGAATCTATATCCCCAGCCATATCCCCCCCTTGACCCATGTAATCAAGCAGTTTTTTTTTCTTCGGTGTTTTTACTCCCACAGTTTTCCTCTGAATGTGGATGGTGTTCTTTCTCATAAATCCCTCCGGGTTGTTCATGATCACTGCATTGCCACTAATGGAGAAATCCATTACATGGGTTAGGAGATTCTTGATGAAGGTCTGAATCCAAACCCAGTGCCAGAATCACTATGATGTGTTGATTCACATTATTCAGAGGATAAAAACATTTAATGTTAATTAAAATGTTTTCCTATTGTAGGCCATCAAATTCATTACCCAAAGGGTGAAATGCTAGAAAGATCCATTTAAAATTTTCCTTGTAGGAATTTAGGCCATTTAATGCTTAATATAGTACCTTACATGTAATAGTGTGACTTAGATGATCATTCTGTATTGTGATGGCTTTCAAGGTGAAGATTTCAATTTAAAGGACTTAACTTTATTCAAGATGCTAATGGAAAAAGTAGTGCACTATGAGTTTTCTTTTTTCCTTTTTTAGCATGCAAAAAAAAGATTTGACTTCATGGTTGACTTGAACAAAAAAGAAACAAACACACTTGACTGACATAAGCTTCTAGATGCTTTCTAAAAGAATGCTTAATAATTAGTCACTTTTAAACCACTGATTAAGAATAGATTGGAGCATTCTTAGCACTACTCATTAGAAACCTGTACTTTAAGAATAATTGAAACAGACAGCTAGGTCCACCTTTTATGGTAATGTGACATACTGCCTCGTTAATCTGACCCATGGAAATGAATAAAACACTTAGGATAGCCCCTACCATAATTGTTGATGGCAGGCATTTTAAGTGACTTTAATTTTCTCTTCAGTTTAATATCTGCTCTCAGTTATGATGTAAAGGCTAACAGGATATGGCATCTTAAATATCATTCTTCTGTCTTAGAGTGGCAGCAAAGAGAGTTGTTGGAGGAAATGAGAGAGCCTAAAGTAGTTAACAGGTAATGTGATGCATGAACCCTACAAGAACATGGTTGGATTATGCATTGTTTCCTCAGACATTTGCATTGGGTAAAGAACTGTAATTATGGAGAATACAACCCCCCACCAAAAAAACACTCATTGGACTCATATTTCAAGGTTACATAAGATCTGATTGCTCTCAAAATTACCAGGCAGAGATTTAAGAGAAAATAATACATTCTTAATAGAGAGTTAATGGCATTTAAAAGCATGGAAGGTACTAGGTGTTATAAAAGGACAAAAAAAGAAAATTGTTACATGTATTGAAAACATATAGAGAGAGCTTTAATTCCTCTCCATATGTGTTTGTGTATGCAAATAAATGTTCATGCCTAAAGATGTGGACATTTGTCTTTGTTTTATTTTGCATATTAAAATGTCATGACATGTTGTCATTTTGGATAATCATCCTGCATGTCAGGTATTGGGTCATAAAATTTTTGGAAATTGGAAAAGTGTTTTCCAAAGTTCCCCCAAAGGAAATATAGCCACATTTATATTACCAGAGTTTCCCACAAACCTATAAGAGTTGAGATAGCAGTGTGAGTGGCTGTTGAAGGCATGTCAGATAGCTGATCTGTGCTTTTTTGACATTGGGTTCTTTCATGTAAGAAGTTACAGTAAGTGACTTTTATGAAGCTTACCTACTGAATTTCAGGATACAAAAGATGTATCAGCTTGAACGAGATACTGACTTCAGTTTGGAATAATGCAACCCAGATTCTCTTAATTCTCTCAAGCCTTGACAAGTCTGTAATGTTCTAAATTTTCCAGAGAAAATTAGAGTAGCTTCCTGAAAAGCAGGAAGGAATAAAAAGTGGAATAAAGACAATTCTCCATCTCCAATGAAAATGTATACATGGTGTACACAGTGTGGGTATATCATGACATATGTTTGTGTCCACAGTAGTGAATGGGCATTGGGGAATGACAGCAGTAAATCTGAGGAATCAGTAGGATACCTTAATGTTGAAGGGTTTCAATATCCTACCAAGTAAGAACAGCCAGAGGAAACTTGTTGTTATCTGACAAACAAGAAGCTTTGGGGAGACATGATGACTATCCCCAAGTAGTTGAAGAACTCCAACTTGGAACAAGCATTAGACTTGTTATACTTGGCTTCAAATAGAAAAATGAGGAGCAACATGAAGTTTTATTTTTTTTCCTTTGTTTACTTTTTTAATTTAAGTTAATTTATTTAGTCAATTTAGAACATTATTCCTTGGTTACAAGAATTATATTATTTCCCTCCCTCCCCTCCCTCCACCCTTCCCACAACATGAAGCTTTAAAGAAAAGTGTTTTTGTTTAACATAAGGAAACATTCTCCCAATCTTTATGCTATCCCAAAGTTACTAAGAAGGAATTATTATCCTTTCCTAGAAGTCTTTTAGGGAAGGTTGAGTGGTTTTTAGGTATGTTTTATAAAATTTGTAATAAGATAGGTCCTGTCAAGGAATAGATTACACTTAATGTTTTTTTTTATTGTAATCTGTATTTTTTATTTTATTTTATTTATTTTTAAATATTTCCATGGTTGCATGATTTATGTTATTTCTCTCCCTTCTTCCCTTCCCCTTTCCAGAGCTAACAAGCAATTCCACTGGTTTATACATGTATTTTCACTTGATGCCTATTTCCATATTATTCATTTTTATGACAATCTTTTAAAACCAAAACCCCAAAGCATATACCCATGTAAACAGGTGATAAATTATGTTTTTTTTCTGTTTTTTTTTTTCTATTCCCTTAGTTCTTTCTCTAAATATGAAAAGCATTCTTCCCTTGGGCTTATCCTTGATCATTGCATTGCTATTAATAGCAATCTATTACTACATTTGATCATGCTACAATGTTTCAGTTTCTGTGTACAATGTTCTTCTGGTTCTGCTCATGGTATTCTGCATCAGTTCATGGAGGTCTTTCTAGTTCATATAAAAATCAAGCAGTTCATCATTCCTTATAGCATCGCCATCATATATCACAATTTGTTCAGCCATTCCCCACTTGAGGAACAACCCCTCATTTTCCAATTATTTGCCACCACAAAGAAAATAGCTATGAATAATTTTGTACAAACATTTTTATTGTCTCTCTAGGGTATACCCTTAATGTTTTTTAAATAATTTCCAGTTCCATAATTCTATGATGCTGGTGGCCCTTTGAAATAATTGGATTTACTTTATAAAGTAGGAAGAAGATCAAGGGCTTAGACCATATGAACAGGCATGGATAGAGGGACAAGTCAGCATGCACTGAGATTCCTGCAAGATCTTTATGTATAGCATGGTATTGCATGAAGAAAATTTATATAATCCATAGGACTAGAGTCAAGAAAAATCATTGGTATATTTGAACAGTTCTGATTCTTCTCATCTACCAATTTTGCAGTGGAGATAGTTAAGGGAAAATAATGCAATGGCAAATGAGATAGGAGCAAGAGAGTGGGAGGAAGGAGGGGATGGAGAGAGGAAGGAAGAAAGAAAGGAAGGAAGAAAAGAAGGAAGGAAGGAAGGAAGGAAGGAAGGAAGGAAGGAAGGAAGGAAGGAAGAAAAGAAGGAAGGAAGAAAAGAAGGAAGGAAGGAAGTAAAAATAAGGGAGGGAGAGAGGAAAAGGAAGGGAGGGAAGGAGAGGAGAGAGCAAGAAAGAGGGGAGGAAGGAAGGCAGAGGAGGGAGGGAGGAGAGAAGGAAGAGAATGAAGGAAGGAGAGGAAGAGAGAAGGAAAGGAGGAAAGGAAGGAAACAAATTGTTTATTAAGTACCTACTATGTGCCAGGTTTTGAGCTAAGCACTTTGCTACTTATATCTCATTTGATCCTCAAAATAATCTTTTCAAGTAGGTGCTTTTATTATTTCCACTTTACAGTTCAGGAAACTGAGGCAAATAGAGGTTCACGTAGCTAGTTAAGTTGAAGCATAGATTTGAACTCAAATCTTCCTCACTACAGATCCAGTGGTCTAGATGTTGTGACATCTAACTGCCTAGCAATAGAATTATGAGAGAGAAAGTCCTGCCCTTGTGCCCTGCCAGTTGTGGTGAAATAAACCCTATACTTGGATTCAGTGGGCTTCAGTTAAATTACATTTTACTTAGTTACTACCTCTATTAATGTGGGAAATTTAGTTAAGCTCTCTGAGCCTTTATTCCTTTAAAAATGAGGGGATAAATGTCAAATGTTGGTGGGGATGTGGAACAATGACACTAACAAATTCTTGGCAAAACTGCAAACTGATCCAACCATTTTGGAAAGCCATTTGGAATTATGCCCTAAGAGTTAAAAACCGTGTGTACCCTTGGACTCAGCAATGGATTTGTTTCCAAAAGAGATTAAGAAAAAAGGAAAAGAGCCTATATGTTCCAAGATATTTATAGCAGCTCTCTTTGTGGAAGCAAAGAACTGGAAATTGAGGGGATGAGCAACAACTGGGGAAGAACTGGATAAATTATGATGGAATATTACTGAACTGTAATAAATAACAAGCATGTTATTTTAAAAAACCTTGGAAAGATCTACATGAAGTAATGAAGAGGGAAATAAGTAGAATCAAGAAAATGCTATATACATATTTACACACATATATGTTTATGTATAAATATATATATATATATATATATATATATAATTACAGAGTTAATATTTAAAGAACAATTTGTGAATGTCTACCTCCATGGAATGAACTAAAAAATAGAAACATGAAAAACAGTCTATAATACAAAACTTTTGTCAAGTGATACCTTGTATGGTTCAGGGAGCAGTAGGAGAGGCTGAGATATCTGGGAATAATTTCTATTAAATACATAATTTTGAAAAATGTGGATGGCTAGAAAATCTTCAAGATCTTGATATCAGTCTTTTAAAAAAATGTTTCTATGATATCCTAAATTTAATCAACTTCAATCAACAAGCATTTTTTTTAAACCCTTACCTTCCATCTTGGAGTCAATACTGTGTATTGGCTCCAAGACAGAAGAGTGGTAAGGGCTAGGCAATGGGGGTCAAGTGACTTGCCCAGTGTCACACAGCTGGGAAGTGTCTGAGGCCAGATTTGAACCTAGGACCTCCCATCTCCAGGCCTGGCTCTCAATTTACTGAGCTACCCAGCTGCCCCCAAAAAGCATTTTTAAGTATGTATAGACTTTGTTGTGGCTCTTGAGGATAGAGAGACAAAAAAACTAAGTATTTCCTACTCTCAATCTTAGAATCAAGATTTGAGTTACCAAATTATTCTTCTTGTGGTAGTAGATTCCTAAATTAAGATGCCAGAAAACATGTTCCTGACATCCAAGTGATCTAGATGATACTCTTTGTTTCTCAGGGAGACATTTAACTACTAATAGTGGCTCTAGTTTCTCACCTAGAAATGGGATATATCATTCACTGAATCTAAGGCAATGGATAGTCTTAGAATTCACCAGAGGCAACCAGACCACTGAAAAGTCTTTCCAGGAAGTATACACTTAGAGACCATGATCAGATACAGCAGTTTTTAACCAATACAGCTAAATACTAATCAGAGGAATCGGACAGTATTTCCCTCTTTCAATTTTCTTACTAGCAGCTATAATTTTAATAGCTAATAAGGTATATTCAAACTAGTTTAACTCTGAGCAGTGGATTTTGACTGATTGGGTATATGCTAAAATATTTGATTAGCACATATAAACCCTTCCAGGAAAAACTTCAATTATCAGAAGGAAACAGCTATATCTGAAAGAGAAGACCATAACCTAACTCTCACCTCAAACCTAACCCAGAAGAATCCAGGTACTCCTTCAATTAAGAAAAAGAAATACAGTGAACTTTTAATTAAAAAAGAAAAAAAGTCCTAAAGCTACTGAATTTTAGTTTTGGTAGCTGCTCAGGTCAACAGTTAAAGATCTCTCAGGGAAGCTTCCGTTTTGGCAATTACTTGTATGACTTAATAAATCTACATTTATATTAGAAAGGCCATGTGGCTTAATTGGATAAAAGGACAGCCTTGAAATCTGGAAAAACTGTGCTCAAATACTTGCTTTGACATAACCTAGCCATCTTATCATGAACAATAAGGACTTAACCAGTCAACTTTAGATTATAATTTACCTACAAGTGGAAAGTTGTTTTCACACAGGAAGATCTCTACACTAGTAAGTCAGAATCTCCCTTAGCCCACAAAAAATATGAACATTCAGATTAATTTTTAAACCCTTTCTTTCTGTATTAGGGTTGATACTAATTATTGGTTCCAAGGTAGAAGACTAGTAAGGCTAGGAAATTTAGGTTAAGTTACTTGCCCAAGGATTATACAACAAGGAAATGTTTTGAGATCAGATTTGAACCCAGGTCCTCCTGACTCTAGACCTGACACTTTATCCACTGAACCACTTAACTGCCCCCAGATTAATGTATACTAGTCATCCAATTCATGTGGATAAATATGCATATACAACATATATGCATATATGTGTATATACATATGTGTATGTGATCACAGCTTTGGGGTTTTTTAAAATAGAGGCTGTGATGCTGAGGAAACAGGGAATTACAATATTTGCATAAAAAAGGGAGGAAATACCAGCTAGGTTTTTAAAATTTGGAAGCTAATGGATTTAATTGGGATGTTATTATCAGGAAAAATGGCTGAGAGTTAAAGAAGGAGAATGCAAGATCTATAAACATTAATTATAATATTTGGGACATAGTTAAGCAAGTCCATATACAAAAGATTCTTGAAGATTGTGAACAACTTTGATCTTATTTCCTGTTGTCTTCATCAGTGTAAGCATAAGAGGGTTTATTGCAGTTGATCTTTGTATTAAAACCCCCCAATGCCTAATTATTGTAGCTATACCTTAATAATCTTTGTCTGATCATATCATCTCTCTCTGAAAAAACAATAAACACAAATATGTGAAATATTCCAGATGGAAATTATTAGAATTATTTTTCCTACTCTATTTCTTGCCTCCCTCCCTCTTTTTACTTTTTTTCCCTTCCTCCCCACCTACTTGACAAGATTGTTTTGAGGATCAAATGAGATATTAGTTCTAAAGTGCTTAGCTCAAAACCTGGCACATAGTAAGTACTTAATTAAAGAAAATTTGTTTCCTTCCTTCTTTCCTTCTTTTATTTCTTCCTTCTCTCCTCTCCTCCTCCCTTTTCTTCCTTCTTCTGCTTCCTTCCTCCCTCTTTCTTTCCCTCCCTTCCTTCTCTTCCTGTCCTCCCTTCCTTCATTCCTTCATCCCTTCTCCTTCCTTCCTGCAAAAGAGATTCTCCAGATTATAGTTCCCACTCTGCATCTATTATTATGTATGTTAATCATAGCAGTTTGTAGCCCAATCATATCTACTAAATGGCTTTGTATTTTGACTAACTTTCAAAATTTAAAATTCCCTCTTATAGCCATCATTTTGTTCTATTAATGTGATCTAGCTTCTTTCATTGTTTTAGAACTGTCTATCCTTTGCTTGATTTTCTTTCTATCCTTTAACATGTCTATTAAAAAAAAAAAGAACTTTGGAGATGAAAATCTTCTTAAAGTCTTCTAATGTTCTTAAATGAGATGCTAATTAATCCTTCTGTTATCTCCTTTTGATCCCTAAACAAACCTAATGTCATTGTGTGACCACACTCATTCTCTAGAATATTTTCCTCAAAAGATATATTCAATGACTCCTTTTTTAACATTACCCTTCTTTGAAATGTTTCTTAAAAATCTTTGGACTATCTCTTCAACAACTCTTATTTGAACCCTGAAATTTCTAATATTTAAATGAGAGTCAACTTTCTGCATGTATTTGACAACCAGAGACTTACCACAGTCATTGAACTATTGATGCAATCAATATGACTTATAATTTAGTTACCAATCTTTGGTCCAATCTTCCTTTATGTAGCAAAACAGCCTCTTTTCAACTAATGTAATCCTCTTAAGGTCTAGAGGTTAAATGAAACCTTTTAGTATAACAATAAGCATAAAATCTACTTTATTAATGGATATTAACAAAGTGGATATGTGCCAATTAAGTTACATTTTTCTTCAAAAAACATATTAACTATGATGATTAGAAAAAGGAAAAGACATTCTCTATTTTCAAAAATGGAACAGAGAAAAATTACTCATTTGCACAAAAATAAGTGAGTATAACTTTAATGATTTGGAATCTATCATTTAGTGCATAGCTAATTAAGAAAAAAAAATTTAAAGTATATGACTATTATATTATGATTCAAATTTATATTTTTAAAATGTTGTAATTTTATCAATATCTAAGCTAATCAATTTATACAGAAATTAGTATCCTAGAACAGTAGAAAGACCTCTAGATTCTGAGTCTAGTGACAAGAGTTTGAATTTCATATCTCTACCACTTATGATCCTTGTCAGTTTGGGTAAGTCATTTAGCCTCAATCATCCTATTTTCCTCATCTGCAAAATGTGGATAAAAATGCATTATTTACCATACCACAGAGTTGCTATGGGAGCCAAAAGATATAATTATTATAAAATAGCACTTCACCATATAGTCAGACAACAATGTGTAAGGGAAAAGGCATTGACATTGACTCTGGAGGCATAGAACCTGAGATATAAACTTGTTATTCTCAGGCAAGTTATTTGTGTGTGTGTGTGTGTGTGTGTGTGTGTGTGTGTGTGTGTGTGTGTGTGTGTGTGTGATGATCTAGTAGAAAAAGAATTCGGTTTCAATTTAGAGGATTTCAATTTTAATATAAACTCTTTTGGTTACAGCCCATGATCCCTGGGACTAATCAAGCAATATCTCTAGGACACCTACTCAGCAAAATGAAGTGGTATTTGTGGATAGATTTCTTGGGTTTGGGTTTGGGTTTGGGTTTGATTTTCTTTATAATCCTACATACTTTATTTTATGAAATTAAAAACACTTTTGGGAAAAGTGTCCATAGGCTTTATCAGTCTCAAAGTAGTCTATGATACAAAAAAGGAAAAGAAAATCTGGACTTCAGTTGCCTTTAGATCTTTTTTTTAAATTTTGTGAATAATTAATTTACTATATACTGACCAGAAGATGTATAATGTTAAGCAAGACAATTTTCCATTTTTATCCACATGAGGAAAAAACATATTATTTGGGAGGAAATCACAGTGCCCACTGGGACACACTGACCCTTTCTCCAGGATAATTGTCTCTATTTGTGATTTCTTTTGCCCTCCTGGCTCTTTCCTTGGCAATTTAATAAATTGCTTGCATATTGTCATGTCAATGAGGGTTAAAAGGATTTTATGACCTACCGTCCATACTTGAACTGTAGCTTTTAGATTATTTTATATTATCTTGCAAGCCTCATGATTTCTTTGGTGTAGAGATCACCAGAGTGAGGAAACCCCTACCAATGTGGATCCACAAACCTTCTGAAAGCTGGAGTTTTAACAAGCTGCTGGGTCCTGAGAAGTCAAGTTCCTTCCCCAGAGGGATACAGTCAGTATATTTCAGAGACAGCACTTTAATCCAGTCCGTAGGGCCCAAGCCTACTTTTTATACACTAAAGAACAGTCACTCGAAATTAACTGTACCAGCTCAGAAACTTATTCTTTTGCTTCTTTAGCCAGCGCTATTATAGGTATATGGGCTAACACACAAAGGCATACTAGAAATTGCAGTGAGTGGGAGAGCTTAGAATAGATCAAGGGCATGAGAAGATGGTAGGTGGATAAAGTGTGCAGCACATAAAAGGATCTTTCTCTGATCCCCCTACTCAAAATGTATTATCGGGGGCCTCACAATGGGAGAAAGAAAGTAACTGGGAAGAGTTTGGGCCTGCTTAAAATAGATTAGCCCATCATACTTAATTCTAGACACATTTGTAGGTTGAGTCAAAAGAGATTTTGACTCAATGCATTCTTTCACTGCTAACATTCTGGGTTGAATCATAGAGTTCTACTTTTTTAAACTTTTACAGTCTCAGTTTAGATAAAGCTTGTGGGGATCGGGTAGAAAACTGGAAATTTATCTTCCTCATCATTATTAAGAATTTAAAACCAATAGTTTAAAGTAGGACTTGGCATCATAAACACAGAATGAAAATATTTATTACAGCTAACTCTCATTCTAGGAGAAAACATTTTCCAGGTAATTTTTTATTTTTATTTTCCTCAATTACATGTAAACCAAAAACTAACATTTTTAACTTCCATAATCTTTCTTTCCAAGCTTCTCTTACTTCATCCTTGAGAAGGCAAGAAATGTGATATAGATTTGACATAAATAGTGTATAGTCATGCAAAACATTTAGGAGAAAACTTTTGAAAAAATATTTTTTTTACAGCAGTGTGCAAGAAGTTTTCGATCTTCTTTCCCTTCATAAAAACCAGTGACACTGTTCCTCTTTATTATTCCTCACCTCACATTCTATTTCTTGATTCCATGAATTTTCATTGGCAATCCATTGAATATACTCTCTCCTCATCTTGTCTACACCTCTGCCTCCTAGATTCCCTGAAAATTCTTGGCTGAATTTTTTCCTTCTACAGGAAGACTTAGATTCATAACAATAATTAAGAAAATGTAATAATAATGATAATGTGATGAGAACTAACATCTATATAGTGCCTACTATCTATCGGGCACTGTGCTGCACACAACAAATATTATCTCATTTGGTTTTCATAATAATCCTTCAAGGTAGGTGCTAGAATTACCACACATCCCTTTTAGAGATGAAGAACCTGAGGCAAACAGATTAAGTGACTTGCTCAGAGTCATACAGGTAAAAAGCATAAGAAAAGCTATTTGAATCTATAAATACATGGAGGATATGTAGACATGATGTATAAAATACGTAATTATTCATAATGCTCAACTGTCAATGTGATCTTTCCAGTGCAAAGGTCTGACAACATTATCCCTCCCCACTCACTTCCAGGGACAAAAATATAAAACCTTCTACTTCATGCTCTAATTTTTGTTACTTGCCCATTTGTCCCAATCTTCATTATACTTTGCCCTCTCCTCTCTGTCTCCAGGTACTATTTGATCTATTGATCAAATTGGTCTCTTGGTGTTCTTCAAGAAACTATCTTCCAACTCCAGGAATTTTCACCAACTATTCTCTATGATTGTAATGTTCTCCCCTCTCATCTCTACCTCCTGGCTTCCTTGACTTCCTTCAATATGCAGCTAAAATCCTTACTTACACCAGGAGCTTCTCCTGATCCACCTTAAGTCTAGTACTTTCCCTCAGTGCATTATTTTCATTTTATCCTATGAATTATTTGTCATACTTATCTGGCTAGCCTCCCCCATCAGTCTGCGAACCTCTTAAGAGCAAAGACTATCTTTGTAACTTTTCATTTTATCTCCAGTGCTTAGCATCCCACATGTCTCATAGTAAAGGCAAAATCACTGTTTATTGATTGATAGGTGTATGAATCACCACTCTCTACAACAATGTGCACAAATCATCAAAGTCTCAGATTCTCAATTTCTCATTAGTTCATGGTGGATAGTGTAATTATCCAAAAAATAATTCTTATCTCTGAATTACATTATTGATGAACTTAGTATTCTTTTGTATCTACTAAATAGAAATCTTAAATGGACACATCACTTTAGCTTTAAGATTTCTACATATTTCTCTTCCTTCAATCCCCAAAGCAAGTGTCACAAATTTCATTAAACCTACCTGTATGATAATGTAGTCATTAACACTTTGGACCTCCGTTTCATTTTCTGAAAATTGGGGGGGGGTAGACTAGATGTTCTCTAAGATGTCTTCTAGCTCTATATCCTATTGCCATATATTTTAATCCTTTGAAAATTATTTTTCTCCCAATTTAATTTGAAATTAAGTATTTCTGTACCAATGTGTTATAGTGGCAACCATTTTGGTTTTGGAGCAAGAACCCAGGTTTCAGTCTCATTAATGCCACTTACTGCATATATGACAAGCCTAGGCAAATCACTTTATTTCTCAAGGCTCATTTTTCTAATCAGTAAAACAAAAGTAGACTAGATAATTTCTAACAACCTTTCCTGGTCTAAATCTATGATCCTTTCAGTAGATCATTTAGAAAATTCTCTGAAAGAAAGAAATCCATTAGCATTTGATGAAGTATAAATTACTATAATATGTACAATTTGACAGTAATGTTATGAAATAAACTAAATATAAAACAGCATGAGGAATGCCTATAAGTCCCCTTGTAATGCTTTTTTTATTTCCAAAGAAATGCTCAACAATAACCTGTTCTAAAAATTATAGACTTTGAAATGATTTAAAGAAAGACTTTTGTTTTCATTGCCAATTAGAGCAAATGAAAATGTTTACCTTTCAAGATGCATTGTTTCCATTTTTCTTATTAATTAATAGTTCTCAGCTAACCACTTCTTCAATGATTCAATCATTTTTTTTAAATTATGTCAATCAGAGTTGCAAGGGTTTTTAAATAGGTATCCAATATAGGAATGACTTACAATAGTTGTTTTCAGTTTTCTTTCCAAATAACAAAATAATTCCATATGGCAGCTTCTGAATTTTTGATAGTAAAAGATAATAAATGGAACAGATGTTCAATAATGCAATCAGAAAAGACTGCCAAAATGTTCATAATAATAGAGAATTATGTTTGTGAAGTTTATCTGTAGTACAATTATTTTGAATTCAGATTTTTTAGTTAAGTATTAAGTTGAATCAATCATAAAGGTTAGTTAGGTTTAAGCTATCATTAAATTGATGCCAAACACCTGTATTCTTGTATCCTTCAAGTGAAAATAGAATTTTGCTCCTATGAAATCAGTAGAAGTCCATGATAAGTAATTTAATTTTGAAATATTCTGTTAATAAAAGGAACAGCTGCATTAGAAATGTGAACGCTATTCAAATCCAACACAATTGCTATTGGCCAAGAAGGGTTAAAAAAAAGGCTGATCTGCATGTTTTCATTTATTTCTATTCCATTCCATTCACTCTTTCTAGTTATTTTCCATAAGACAAGGATTAACCATAATCTACTGGGAGTAATTGTTACTGTTGGCTGTGTTGTTTTTCTCATTGAGAATATAAGAAATAACTCCCACTTCTTTAGTTCCCCTTTTCATGTGTGGTGGGGAGAAGGGGGATTCTACTTACTTCTGTTATTCTCTCTAGTCACACCCTCAAAACATGACTAAGGTACCAGATGAGAACAGAGTCACTATAAATTTTTCAAGTACCTATTTGTCCTAATCACCACCCTCTTTAAATGGGAACAAAAGAAACTGCTGTTTATAATATTTGATAGAGTAATTCATTAAAAAATAGAATGATTCTGCACTTCAGACAATAGTAACAACCACTGTTTCCAAGATTACTTATGGCACTGGCTATATTGTATTTCATAAACATAAAGACACCAGGCAATTAGGCAAGGAGTCTCATAAAGGGCTCATAAACATGAATTATCATCCTTGAGGTTTATGTCATATTTTGATTTGTTCATGTAATGTTTTCAACTGAGTAGCTTTGGGAAATCAGAGTCTGAGGTTCCATTCCCAGCTCTTCTGTACACTTATGGTATGATTTGAAAAGAACTGAGCTAACCTCAGACTCCATTTGTTTATTTTATTACAATAAGTTTTCATTATAGGAGTTAGAAAGGAATGACAAACTTCACTTTCTGTTCCCCTACCAATCTGAAGAATAATCTTGTTATAAGCTCTTACCCTGTTTTTCAACTTTCCCATTCTGTCCTTATGTATAAATACAAATCTATGTCAAAATAACAGTAGGATATAATTTATAAATGTGCAATACATATGATATGTTGCTATTGTTTGGTTTAGTCATTTCAGTAGTGTCCAACTCCTCATGATCCTATTTGGGGTTTTCTTGGCAAAGATACTTAAGTCATTTGTCATTTCTTTCTCCAGTTCATTTTATAATTGGAAAAATAGGTTAAATGACTGGCCCATAGTCATATAGGTAGAAAGCATCAGGCCTGCTTTAAACTCAGGAAGATGAGTCTTCTTGACTCCAGATCATGGCACTCTAGTCACTGGATTATCTAACTATGAATTAATGAATAACAACAACAATAATAAAATTATATGAGCTATTGAATAACATTTTCTACAACTTTCATTGTCTAGGCCCTGAATTCCTAACTTGGGATCTATAAAATTAGAAGAAAGGAATATATATATATATATATATATTTATTAACTTTGGTTTCCTTTTAATCTAATGCATTTTTTCATATCAAAAAAGAGGTACAAAAATTCCCTAAGTAAAAGAACTCTTTAAAAATAGAATTGGTGAAATAGAAAAGGATATAAAAAGGCTTACTCAAAAAAATCATTCCTTAAAAATTAGATTTGGGCAAGTAGGAGCTAATGACTCCATGAGACATTAAGAAATAAACAAAGTAGGAAGAATGAAAAAAATAGAAGAAAATGTGAAATATCTCATTGGAAAAACAACTGAACAAAAATATATATTTTTTTGTTTTGCTGTGCTTTGTGGTGGCAAAAATTTGGAAAATGAGGGGATGCCCTTCAGTTAGGGAATGGCTGAACAAATTGTGGTATATGTTGGTGAAGGAATATGATTGTGCTCAAAGGAATAATAAAGTGGAGGAATTCCATGGAGACTGGAACAACCTCCAGGAAGTGATGCAGAGTGACAGGAGCAGAACCAGGAGAACATTGTACACAGAGACTAATACACTGTGGTACAATCGATTGTAATAGACTTCTCCATTAGTGGCAATGCAGTGATCCTGAACAACTTGGAGTAATCTACAAGAAAAACCACTATCCACATTCAGAGGAAACACTGTGGGAGTAAAAACACTGAAGAAAAACACTTGCTTGATTACATGGGTCGAAGGGATATGTTTGGGGATGTAGATTCTGAATGAATATCCTGGTGCAAATATCAACAACATGGAAATAGGTTCTAATCAAGGACACAAGTATTACCCAATGAAATTGCGTGTCAGCTGTGGGAAGGGTGGGTGGAGGGGAGGGAGGGAAATAACATGATTATTGTAACCAAGGAATAATGTTCTAAATTGACTAAATAGACTAATTCAAATGAGAAAAAAAAATTAAAAAAAAAAAACAACTGACCTGGAAAATAAATCCAGGAGAGATAATTGAGAATTATTGGACTGCCTGCAAGCCATGATCAGAAAAGGGGAAAAAAAAACCCTCAGACTTCACCTTTCAAGAAATTATCAAGGAAAAGTGTCCTGATATTCTAGAACCAGAGGGAAAATAGAAGTTGAATGAGTCCACCAATCATTTCCTATAAGAGATATCAAAGTATAACTACCAGGAATATTACAGGCAAACCTCAGAAGTGTCAGATCAAGGAGAAAGTATTGCAAGCAGCCAGAAAGATATAGCTCAAAAATCATGCAGCCACAATCAGGATAACAAGATTTTGTAGCTTCTACCTTAAAGAATCAGAGGGCATGGAATATAATATTCCATACAGCAAAGAATATAGGATTTCAAACAAGGACCACTTGCACAGTAAAACTGAGCAAAATACTTCAGCTTAAAAAAATGGTTATTCACTGAAATAAAGGACTTTCAAATGTTCCTGGTGAAAAGATCAGAGCTTAGTGGAAAATTTGACTCTGAAATACATGACTCAAGAGAAACTTACAACAGTAAAGAGGAAAGAGAAATCTCAATACATTCAGTAAGTTTAAACTGTTTACATACCCACACGGGCAGAAAATTATTGCAAATCCTATAGAAATAGTATGCATAAAGAGAGGGCAAGGATGTGAATTGAATGATGAGATGATACAAAAAATAAAAAAAAATTAAGGCATGAGAAATAAGAAGCATTGGTAAGAAAGGAAAGGAAAATGGGTTAAATTATCTCACATTAAAGAGAAATGAAAGAACTTTTACACTGGAGGAGATGATGAGAGAGGTAGAGAGGAGAATGTATGAACCTTACTCTCATCAATATTGACTCACTGAGATAGGAACATAGAGAATTTATATATAGAAATACATAGAAATGTATCATACCCTACAGGAAAGTAGGAGAGAAAAAGGATAAGAGAAGGTGGGGTGGGACTGATAGAAAAGAGGGCAAATTGGAGTAGATGGTGGTCAGAAACTAAAGAAGGGGAAATAGGATGAAGAGTATTATGCACCAATCATAATGGTGCAAAAAAAAAAAAACTTTTACAATTCTATCTAATAAAGGCCTTATTTCTCAAAACATAGATTAATGAGTTGAATCTCTCCCTCTCTCCCTCTCTCTCTCTCTCTCTCTCTTTCTCTCTCTGTATATATATATATATATATATATATATATATATATATATATATATATATATATATATATATGTCATTCCCCCAATTGATAAATGGTAAAAGGAAATGAACTGACAGTTCTCAAAGTAATTAAAGCTCTCTATGGTATTGCAAATAATTATCTAAATCAGTATTAGAGAAATGCAAATTAAAATAATTTACTCCATAAATATCAGATTGGCTATTATGAAAGTAAAGGAAAATGACTGTGTTCATGGACATCATTGGAATCAATTATTCTTTTTCACCTATTTCATAAAGGGAAGTCTTCATATGCTTAAGGTAGACACCCTCCACTAGTGCTCTAATGGATGAGTTATTCTCATCCTGTTTTAGTTCATCTGACAAGATGATTTTACCAGAATGAGATTATTACAATGCTATAGCTTCTTAGAGCTACAGGAGATCAACCCTTAAGTCAAGCCTTGACAGATGAGAGGGATTTGAATAGTTCACAAAATTCTGATTTCCTTTTCTTTCTTTACTCATTTTGTTGTAATTTCATCTATATAAGGTCATTAGATCCTTGAGGTTACTTCTTTTGTATACCCCAGGTCACACATAGGAGGTACTTAGCAAAAACTTGAAATCATTTGAATTTAGATCTAGAGAGACCTCTAAGAAATCATTTTATCTAGTTCCCTTGTATAGATGAGTAAAAAGACTCAGATAGGCTAAGATATTCACTCAAAAAATTCACAACTTCAATGAATTTTGAGTAAAATTAAGCTATGATCTATCCTAGTTCTTTGATCCTTTCATTATAGTAGGTTTAGGAACTGATAGACAGATATATAGACAGAGGGATAGACAGACAGACAGATAGATAGATAAATAGATAGATATATATGTATATATATACCCATACATATTACATATAGTATTTTAATATTTTACTTTTGTCATCATATACATTTTATATTTTATACATTTAAAATATTATTTTGAGGGCAAATCCTTAAGCCTTAACAAACTATTAAGAGGATCAATAATAAAAAAAAATGCTAAATAACTCCTACTCTGTATAATCCTCCCATTCCTTTAACCGTGGATTGAAGGACTGATACAACTGACGTTTGAGTCCCCCAAAGAAAAACAAATTCTATAAATAGGTTATGTCCAGTTTATACTTATGATTAATTCAATCAAGTACTTTGAAAATTTACTTTGTGTTTAGCATTACCTTACATGATCTCTTTCATTATAATAAGCAAATCTAAACCTTTTATTCAGACTGAATCTTTCTAGGAGATGCTACAGAAATGTTTAGTCAATATGGACTTGAAAACCTCTAATTAGAATTTACTATGGTGCCCAGGTTCTCTACTCTACTTTGGGGCACTACTTATACTGAGAAAGTATTGTTGCCCCTTTCATTAAGCAGAAATCTGTAATGACCACATCCTTTGTTCCTTCTGGGTAGAACAAGTCCAGTCCTTCTTCTACTTGAGAACCCTTCCAATTCCTAAAGCCTACTCTCATGTTCCCCTCTAAATAATATTTTCTTTACGTCAAAAAGACTTGCTTTAAAGTTCAACTGATCCTCATGTGGTTTAGATTTCGTTACTCTTTTCTCCTCCACTTCTAGACAAGATATCCAGCTTGTCTTCCTAAAGTGTGGTATCCAGAGTTGAATGAATAAAATCTAGTTTTGGTATGATTGAGATCAAGTTGAAGCAGAGTGGACATTATCTGCTTTGTTTTGCCTACTGTATCTCTTAAGGCAATCTAAATAGCATTTTCTCTCTCTCTCTTTTTTTCTCTGACATATCACATTAACTTTCACAGATCTTGCAACTGAATAAATCACACACTGCATCTCTTTCACAAGAATGGTGTCTGGCACTTACATTGTACTTGAAAAGATTGTTTTAAACCCACATGTTGTTAATATTGATGACTTTGCTTTCAATGTTTTCAACTTTTGTAGCAGTCTTTTGATGGACTCTTGCATTCACAATTAACTAGCCACTCAGGCACCAAGGTTATCTTAAAGGCTAGTATGTTGAAGATGCAGCAACCTTTCTTTCAGCTACACCAAGAGTTTCCTTTTCCAAGTAATTATCATGGCAGGGAGTTCACATAACTAACAGACCAAACATACATCCATTGTTCAACCTCCCTATGTTACTGTTTAACACTAACCTGAAAGTCCAAAGGAGAGTCCTTTTGCTCACGACTTATGGAATAGGAGAGTGCTTAGGGACTAGGTCATCAGATGTGAAAACTCTTGGAGATTACTTGGAAAACTCATGAATTTTTAAAAAAGGGAAGATTAGAAGGAAGTAATTGAAAGAAGGGAGAGACAATAGGAAGGAAAATAGACAATAAAGGAGGGAAGGCACAAAAAGAAATATGAAAAAGAAAGGAAAAAAGGATAAAGGAAGAAAATTTATTGCTTACTTTTACCTATAGGTTTACCATATTATTATAAGTCCTTCCATGTCTTACTTTTAATAAGCAGATTAAAACAAGGAACTCTGATGAAAGGTTCAGAATAGGCAACATCTTAGTGACTCTGGTAGAGTATGAACAAATACTAAAGACATCACAATGTAAGCTCTATGGTTACAATATTTTATTTTTCATTCCCTTGAGGAATTTCTCATTTCACTTGTGCTTGATTGGCCAGTCTATCTTTTCTGATATAGGAGAAATTTTTTTTAAAAAATCAAGCTGTGGGAACAATGAAAAGGAAAGAAGAACTACACCCTCATCACAATTTCTACCCAACACCGTCCCTAAATTAAATTTATGCTTTAGCTGGATTTATATACAGCTGTATTTAGCTGGATAACATCATTTCTCTTTCTGAGGGGAAGTTAGAAAAATGAATCAATAATTCTTGTCCTCTAGTTTAGAGACCCAAATTAAAAAAAAAAGTAAACAAACAAAAAGAAACAAAGAAATACTACTCATAAAATAATGACATTCTAAATAAACATTACTCTTTTTTTTCAGCACACTTCCCTTTTCTGTATACATTATTCTCAAGTCAACTCAGTTCTTGGGCATATTCAACTATTCACAATTCCTTTGTATGGGAATCTATGATTCTTATTTCCTTTTACCTACATCTATATCTGCTTCTTTTTACCTGTCTTCAGATTATTGGAAGAAGGAAGAAATGAGCATTTATTAAGTGTCAGCTTTTTTACAGGCACTATAAGCACCTTATTTTAAATATCATCTCATTTCATCCTTCCAACAAACTTGAGAGGTAGATGCTATTATTATTCATAATATAAAATGGAGGAAAGTGAGGCTGATAGAGTTTAAGTGAGCTCTACTTGGTCACACATTCAGTAAATGTTTGAGATCATAATTGAATCAGTTTCTCCTGAATCTAAGCTCAGCATCTATCCACTGGATCATCCAGAACCCTTTTATGGCTAATTGGGTCGAATGGGATTGAGTTTGGGAGAGTGGATACCAATATGAAATTCTATTGATTTCTACTTAAAGCATCAGACATTCATCTTTAGTTTCCTAACCACCTTAGGGAGGTCAACAAAGTGCTAATTTAATTTCTATCCAAATGGATAAATTTCTTAAAGTCATCTGACTTTAAAAAGATGAGTTGAAATCTATAAAAACTACTTACCATATTAGTATCACTGTACAATGTAGAAATTTTCTGAAACATAAAATAAGTAGCATTTTGGATAAAAGAGTGTACTAATTTAGAATCAGGGGACCTGGGTTCAAACTCAAATTCTGCCACTTACTGGTGTGACTTTGTTTAAATTATTTAACCTCTATTGGCCTCAGCATCTTATCTCTAAAATGAAGGGTTTGATTTAAAATGAACCTTTGAACTATAAGCCTGTGATCCCAAGTACACTTGAAAACCATATGCTTTTCTTAACGAGATCATTTTTAGTTCCTTTGTAGGAAATTTAGAAGGCATAAGTTATAAAATTCCTTAAGGATTCAGACCTATGAAATGTTAAAAAAAAGTACATTAACACAATTCTAATCTGAAACACATCAATTTAAATAGTGCAAAATAAACAACAATGCATTACAGAAAGATGGAGTCCTCCTTTATTAAACAAGGCTGTGCTAGATAAGACACAAAACTGGCAGTCCAGTAGCATAATAATGCTTTAAACTAAACTAGAATGATATTAGTTAAGTTCTAACTATGTTTGGAGCATCAATTAGTGTTCTTGATGGCATTGTTTCAATAACATGAAGAATAAGATCAGTTATGGTAAAATTTAAAGCATCAATTAATTCAAGAGACAATGGAGGGAACATTTATTTATGTTAGTATTACTATTTCCATGTTTATGGAAAAGAAAACAGTTTATTTTCTAAGAAAAAAGAAAACATTTCATTATCTAATATTTTGCAAAAATATGCACAGACCACTGAGAAACTGACAGATGAAAGATTCTGACCAGCCAACCCTATCAAAAACCACTGGTAAGGCAGGTGATCAATTTAACAAACCTCAAAGAAACCAACACCTGGTAAGTAGTTGTTAGTATCTAATGTAAATTGAGCTAGAATTTTTAATAAATTGTTAGTTCATTGGATATGTTTGATCATTAAAAGACATATTCTCTTGAGATGTCCAGAAAATGAGGCACTTTCCTGCCTCAACATGCTTTCTGAGATGCTGAAAAAAAATCTATAGGAAAGGTTTAACTTTCTAGTAGAGTTAACAACATGTCCACATGGATTTATATAACTAGGCATGAGTAAGCTGGTGAACTCCTGGGAAACATCAGGCACGTGTCCCGAAGTATACACATGTTTGATTTGTTTAAAACTCACTGGATTATAAACCATAGTGAAAATGGAGTATTCTGAGTAATGTATGAATAAAGTTTTAAAAGAAGCAATTGGGATTATCCTGTTTCATGCAAAAGAGGACAAAAAAATAGACATTATGTTTGAAAACTGTCATTTTTGTTGCTAGAGAGGACTTGATATATGTTTCCCATGCCAATGAGGCATCAAAAAAAAAAGAAACACAAATCCAACTTCTAACATAATATTATTACAAATATGATTTAAGACTAGCTCAATATTTTGAAGCCCTTCATAACAAGGTATACATTTAGTATATCTAAAATGCATACATCATGTAAATGCCTATCTTACAGCATATCTTGGAATTGAAATTCTCTTACACAGCAATCTAGTCATAAAACTGAAGGTTCATATGGGTATTTTGAGTATAAATAAGTTTAATAATCTAATATTTAATCAATAAGACTCATGCCTTCTGAAAACAATTGCAAATGCTTTTGAAATTCATGGAATGAGAAACATGCATATTTCAGTGGAAACTTGAAGAAAACTCTTAAAACTCATGCACTTTTAAAAATGTTTTTCTGTTTCCTACGTAGATATACCAAGACACAACACAACATAGCACAACACCTACACACACAAACACTGATACTTAAATATGCTGACAAATAAGAACCATACCATTCTTTTAAAAAATGCTATCTCTAATTCTCTATTATTTTCCAGCTTATAAAATCAGTGCCAAAAGAGGTGAGATGGTTTACTCAATCCACAATGGGAAAAGGCAACAGAGGTTGTATTTGAATGAAGCTCCTCTTACTCCAGAACACAGTATCATGATGCCTTTCATTAACATAATGTCTTTGGTCTTCCCTCAGTTTCCCAATAATTTATCTGACTCTACAAGTAAAATATCCATCTGCCTTTTATTTCTAGGATCAGGCATTTTGATCAAAATTGAATTTACAGATCAGGAAAATGGAGACCCAGAGAGATAGAATGTGTTATCCAAATCACACAGATAACAAAACTGCAGAAACAAGATTTGAACCTATGTCCTGTACTACTAAAACAAATCTCCTTTCACACACCATAAGATGCTAACTTATTGATGTTACAATCACCCCATGCTTTTCAATTCTAGCTTCATAAAAATATATTCTGGAAGGACCATCTCTACTTTGAAGTATTTAGGATGATAGATCATAATGAGTCCTCTTTCATTTAAAAATATGAGGAATCAGAGCCCAATGTTGACAGAGGTCACCCAGGTAGTAGGCAACAGGGCTTATGACTCCAAATAAAACACACTTTTCACTCTACTTTGTAGTGTGTCAAACTTATGGTTGATGACCCTGAACCTTTTCAGGAAAAAAAAGAGATTGAGATTCCTCATTATAAAGAGATCATCACAGTTAATATGAAGTATATTGCTGAGTTACTAGAATCCAGAGCATCTAAAGCACCCAGACCTATGGGAAGATCTGCAGCATTTAGGATGCTGGGTACAGAAGGTTGAATTTAAAGTCTGATGATCTAGATTCAAATTCTGTTTCTACTAATTACTATCTGCATGACCCCTCTAGATCTGTTTCTCTATAAATCGAGAATCGGATAATCAGTGTTGTCAAATTCAAATAGAAATACATTAGTAGCACTTCATATTGACTTAGAAAAATCACAAATCAATATTACCTATGTTTTATTGAATTTCTGTTTATTCTAGCAAACATCACCCCATTACATTTTAACATGGTTTAAAGCCCGTTCAGTTTTGATGACCCTATGGACAGAGCAGTGTCCAGTTTTACTTCTCTGGATCAGATGATGTTGATGGTCCCTTATCTGATGTCTCTAAATCCTATGATTCTATGAAATGATTTTCTGGGCCAAAAGTGCTGTGTTTCTTTCTCATCTCACTGAGCATTTTGGTCCTCACTGTGCCACATCTCCCCAAATCCACTAGATATTATCCCTTCTTCTAGAAAGTTGGACTGATTTTTTCAGAGCTGTTCTCAGGTAGTATCTCAGGCTGACTAGAGTAAAAACTGGAAAATACTCAATAATGGTAGTTGTGTAAGAAGTCTCACAGCACCCCATTACCATGGCTACTAGGAGGCACTTTCTTTTAAAGATGCTGTAACTATTACATTTTTGCAATGAAACTCAGCGAGTGAACAAATAAAAAGTTGCTGAAATTCCACAGACCCCTTATAGTAAAAAATGCATGTGTCCACATTGTACCAAATCTAAAAAAGTCTCCTCCTCTACCCCTAGCCTCTCTCTACCCCTAAGCCTCACAGCAAACTCCTCCCCTTTCCACCCTCTCTATAAATTAACTGTAGGGAATTTAAAAGGGAAACTCTAGAGAAAACAAAGATATAAATGACTTTTGGATCCTCAGCTCTTCTGAAATTTACATTAAAGAACCACATTTTCAACTCAGCAGCCCAGGATTAAGTATCCTTTCATATGTTCAATAACATTAGAGGTAACAATGATTTAAAAAAAATCATTTAGTTCTTACCCTTGCTTCTTGAACTTTCTTGACTTTTTTCCTGCTGGAATAAAACAGAAATGTGTCAAAATCTGTAAATTGCTTTACTTTTTAATCATTAGAACTTTTTGCTTTAACATCTTTCAGAAGCCTTAGAACATAGACAATATTAAAGCCTTTAGTTTCCCCATCTGTAAATTGACAGGGTTGGGCTGAGATTTCTAAATACTTTTTCTACATATGAATCTATGACACTGTGATGCTATTATCTATTTTACAGGAAGACAATATTTTAATGAACCCACCCAGGAAGAAGGTAGGCATCAGAAGGTAATGTTAAGAACACTAGATTTGTAATCAGAAGACTTAGATTTGGATTTCTATCACTGACTACCTACGGAGAACACTCACATCTACTTTTTCAACATTATCAAAAAGAATTACACGTAGGATAGAGAAAAGATCAGAAGTTAGCAAGAGACATATTTTTCTTTTACAAACCAGGGTCTTAAATGAAATATGATTTCACAGGTTAACTGTGATGAATTAGTACAGATAAGTGATTTAATGGGTGTCCTTTAGGTCCTTAGGCAAATCTATTGAAAGGATGATCATAAAAATTACCTCAGAAAACTGCTTCCTTCTGTTCTGAATTAATAATAAATAATTTATAAGGAATACAGCTTAATGGGCAAACATTCTCAGGAATTCACTAAAAGACACAAAGGACTTTTTAACAATGGTTCAATTTAACTTTGCATTTGGCCCCATCTCACTCCTCTAAATGAGGAAAAAAATGAGGCTAAAGTTGACAATGATTCTATTCATTCATGCGTTTTTTCATTCAAACCTGTCTTTCAGTTTGACATACCTCCTTCTTAGTTGCCTGGCAACCAGAGAAGAATTAGCTTTCTTTTAAGTTTTTAAGTAGGGACCATTTACCCTATAACTCCTTATTTAAGGTTTAAGGACATTTTACTTTCTCTAAAAGTGTCAGGGTCTCAGACCAAAAATTAGAGACCCTGCAACGTATAGTGAAAAGTGTGTTTTATTTTGAGTTATAGGTCCTGCTGCATACCACCTGTGTGACTGCTTAGATTTCTGTTTCCTTAAATTTTTAAATGAAAGAGTAATTATGATCTTTTATCCTAAATACTTAAAAATATAGATAGTATTTACCAACTATATATGTATGTATATATGTATATATGTATATATACATATATATATATATATATATATAATGAAGCTAGAATTGAAAAACAGGTGGTGATTGGAACACCAATAAGTTAGCATCTTAGAGTGTATTAAAGGAGAACTCTGAGAGGCACAGGACGTAGGTTCAAATCCTGTTTCTGCAGTTTACTATGTGTGATTTGGATAAATCATTCTATCTCTCTGAGTCTCCACTTTCCTAATTTATAAGGTCAAAGGTTTGCATTAAATCAGCTCAGGTCGAATCTCAATCATAATGCCTGCTCCTAGAAATGAAAGTCCAATGGATATTTCCTGTGGAGTCTATGATTTTTTTTTTAAATGAGGGAAGAGCAAAGCCCTTTTTATGTTAGTAACAGGCAGTATGGTACCCTGTTCTGGAGTGAAAGGAGCTCCGTTCAAATACCTCCTCTGATGCCTATTCCCATTGTAGCCTTGGGGAAACCATATAATCTTTTTTGGCCCTGGTTTTATAAGCTGGAAAATGAGAGGATTATTCTAGATGGCCTCTGAGATTTCCTTCAGATCTATACTATTGATGAACCTTTGAAGGAAACATTGCAAGAATTTTCTCTTCCTTTTCTTAACTTTTCATTCCTCCTGGTTAGTGTCTTTATAACACTTTTACCAAGGCAGAAAACAATGAATATTCAAGTTGTTTTTTTTTTCAAATTAACTAGTTTGAAAAACATAAATTTCTCTTTTCTTTTTATTGTGATGGATGGATAGCAAGTTATAAAGTATAAGTAGACAAGTGTAACATTCACACATTGGTTCCATCCTATTTATCTAGACAGATTACATATTCTACATTTCAGTCAATCTAGACCATCTGATGTTTCCAGAGAATAACATCCTGACACCCATTTTCATTCCCTTTAGGCTTTCTCTCAGACATGAAATATTCTATTTCTCCTCTTTTGGAAACCTCCATTCACTTCAAGGTTCAGCTCAAGTCACATCTAGGTCTTCCTGATTGTAGCAATTGTTAAAATCCTCTCTTTACTCCCAAATCACTACCTATAAATGTTGTAAGAATTAGATTATGGACTCCCAGAGAGATTCTTTTTTGCACTTTTTTAAATATCCCAAGCACTTAGCACAGTGACTGACATACAGTTGACACTTAACAATTATTTAATGACTGACTGGCCATTCATTAATATCTTGTATCCATTTGCCTTTGAACATATGCCTTTTTTGTTGTTTTTGTTTTCTAATCAACTTTTATTTTTATTTTCCATATTGTACTTTGATACAATTTTCAACATTCTCTGATATTTTGCAATTCATTTTCTCTCTTTCCTTCCCTCTATCCCTTCTGCCTTCCCCAAGTAGGTGGGTGGGATGATATAGATTATACAGATGTAATTATACAATTCATATTTCCATGCTCATCATGGTTTGAAAAAAAGCACTTACCCTAGAGAAAGTTAATGTATCCTTACAAAAAATTGTTAAATCTCATTAAAGGGAAGGACTGTCTCACTTTTACATTTATAATTCCAGTGCCTAGAATTGCACCTAGACTACAGTAGAACCTTAACACAAGTTTTTCTTTTAATGAACAGATTCATTGATTATGGGACTAAAAAAAAACACATAGCCCTCAAAATTGGGTTCAATGTAACAACTGAACGGTTGCTATAATGGTTTATACTATTGCAAAACCTCTTCCCACTTCTCATCTATTAGCATCCTATGGATTTTTCAAGGTGAATCAGGAACAATACCTCCCTAGGAAATATTCCATGATCTCACCAGTGAGAAACAGTTTCTTTTTTTATTTCATGTGTCTCCCTCATAGACTTAAGTTATTTTATCATAGCAATTTTTATATATGTTCTCATTATATCCCTTATAGTTTGAAAGATTGATAAAGACAAGGACAATGTTATAACCTTATGGGCTTAGAGTGATCCTTGAGTTCTTGGTAATCACATAAATGTTAACTATGTTATCACTTATCACTGAATTTCAAGTGTATCTTCTACTATAGTAATGGATTAATATATATTAATATATATTAATTTAATCATGTCATAAGAGAGAGTGTGAAGGATATGGTAGTGTAATTTGGGGTGACCATTACCGTTGGTCCTAATCCTGAGATGATGAGAGAAGGCTAGTAAAAATATATTCTGTCTATGCCTTTAGGGACACTTGGCCTATGGTCTATGCACACTTAAGATTCATGTCAAAATCCAGAAGATCAGTGAATAAAGTTATCTTCCCACTAACATCTGATGATCTCATAAAATTTTCATACATGAGTAGAAAATACATGGTTTCAGGAGAACCTTCAAGCTACATTTTGCTTCAGTGAATTAAATGCTTTATAAAAAAATCAATAAGTTATAAAGACAGCTGAATTTTTTATTTTCTAAGCTCTCAAGCTCTTGTACAATTGCAAAGGTATGGTTTTCTATAGGAAAAAAAATTCTCACAAAAGTTGGTTTCTTCTCCTCTGATGTGCCCACTTAAGATACACTTGAAGACTAGAAGCCTTTCTCAATAAAGCTTTTATAAAAAGGAGAAAATAGGAATATTTATTAGTTTTTTAAAGTGATTTTGGTAGCTTTTTGTTATTTATAATTCTGTTACCTTTTGCATTCTTTTGGAATAATCCTCTTTACTTTAATATATCTCTAAAAACAAATTACCAAATTGGCTCTAAAATTTTATCACCTAGAGCATGTTGTCAAATTCAAATAGAAACAAGAAACTCTAAACATTACATAAAGATTCCTGGGTGTTGAATATTTATTTAATTTTTAAATGTAATATTATCTACATTTATATATGTATTTTACTGATGATGTTAAATATTTCCAAATTATATTTTTATCTGGTTCTAGCCACAATCTGCAATGTTGTGGTCAGTATATTAGATACATCTGACCTATAACATGGATTTCTTTTTTGTTCATACCCAGCTGATCTTCCCAACTTAATCTTTAATGCCACTGGTATTTCCTCATCTAGAATACAATTGCAGTGATTTCAGTGCTGTCACAAAGAAATATATAATATAATAAAAATGCAAGCAGATCTGTCCAATTTTGAATCTGTTGTCCTCTGAATTTTCCATAAATATTTCTTGGATAATCTTATTTAGCTAAACTTCAGGCCATTCATTCTATAATCTCATTTGCTTTTCAACTTTTGTTTTTATTTTGTTTCAGATGTTATAAGTTGTAACTGTGCAAAGTCTTCTATCATCCTCTCTGATGTTTTACATTGAGCAAATCAATTGTGTCTATTGGCTGCCATGTCCCACCCCTTAAAAAGTAGATTATTTGCTGGTCTAGAAAGCTTATTAGTTGTTTGTACTCACTGTTTTCTGTCAGTTCATTTTCTTCTATAATTGTGATAGAATGGATTTATTTTTATCTATTCCTAATTATTAAAGTTAATACTTTATTTAAAGTTGGCTTTGAAATTCCTAAAACTAATGAGCTATCTTCTTTCATTCTTAGCTTTTCTGTTAATCTTTATTTTAACCACTGACTTTACCAATAAAAGCGTAGCTAGTTATGAAAGTATATATGTATATATACTTATATATATATATATATATGAGTCATATATATATATATATGTACATACTATTGTCCTTTTAAGACATAAAAAGTTCAACCGCTAAAAAGAGGAGGAAAAATGTCATTTTTTCACAAAGGAAAAAATTCTGAAATAATAAAATTATACTCCTTTAATAAAGAACCTATCAAATACTATGACTGAAGGGGCAAAACAGAACTTTGGCATAATAAAATACTAAAGAAACATAATCAACAAATAAGTTGTAAGTAATTTGCTTGCCAAAAAGAGTGAAATATGGACTTTTACATAAATAAAAATATTTAAATCAGCTTGAAAAGGATAGCATTCACTTTTAGATGAACAAACAACTGCTGAAAAGAGCAGAATAAAAAAATATGGTTAAAATGCAAATGTGAAGCAACAAATTTCAAAGAGGAAATTCTAAGAAAGTTTAATGAGTTTAGAAGAACTGAGGCTGAAAAACATCATGGCCCCTTAGCTCATTTGCATGTAACTGGTTTTTAGGCTAAAGAGGTTAACACAAAGATAAAGTAAATATTCAGAGATAATAATATGATTAATAGGGAAAGTTGGTTTTATAACTAATAGAAAATGGAAATTTGTCAGGTTTTTATATCATAAGGGAAAGATGAATCATTGAGAATAGGAAGCTCTAATCACTACCCTTTTAGTAATGGAGCTCTTACCAAGTACTGAATAAAAGGGCAAGGGAAAGACTCAGCAGTGGGTCAAACAGATTGCTCTGGTGGGTTGTAGGGCCTGGGAGGGGGGAGGAAATCTTTAGTAGGAGAGCCAATTCAAGAAAGAAGCCATCAGCTGCTTCATCTGAATTTTTTGACTAAAGGTTGAAATAGCTGAATTTCCATGGCTCTAAGAATTTCCTGTTGTTCTCTGATGTTCTCTCCGGTGCAAAAAGAAAAAAAAAAACAGAAGACAGAAGTTTTGCAACTGATTTGCTGTTGGACCATTTAGAACCCAGAGGAGCAAAGAGTGATTTCTCAAGAAAAGGTTAGTTTGATGACCTTTGAAGATATTCTAAAGAGAACTTTTATCAAATACAATCATATAATACTCTCAACCATTTTTAAGAGTGATTATGAATTAAAAGCACTTGTCAATACCTCATAAGTCTGAGAAGAAAAAGTCATCTTTCTCTCAACTCCCAACTAGCAGAGTAATAATTTCTAGCAGGAAAGCAGTTATAAGAAGCAGCTTCTTGTGATACACAAGTTCCGGAATGTATCAAAGTCTCCAGTGCAGAATTATAAGTTACCCTTAGCACAATTTTCCTATTGATGTGATTTCCTGTCAGCTTAAGTCAGTGCTCACTCATCTCTAGATAGAAATAGACTAATTAGGACTTCCAGATAAACATGGCAGCAGTGTAGAGACAGGACTCGTCCCCTCCTCAACACCTACCTATATAGACTACCTCAAAAGTCCAGAAAAAATCAAATTCATATGTAGAAGGGACTCTACATTATGCCTCAGCATTTAAGGTATGTGGGATTTGGGCATTTCCACACTATAAGAGTGTGAAAATCTACCAAAACATGAACTGATCTACCCTCTCCCACCCCACCTACTGAGTCAGAGTGAGGGCCAGCCCATGCTAGAATCAATGAGTAAGTGAGGGGCACCTCTAGAGCAAGTGAGGGGCACCTCTAGGTCCTTGGCAGCTAAGACCACCAAAGACCTATCCCAGAGAGCAGCTAGACTTGAAACCCCAGGAGGCCAAAGAGCACAGACTGTGGACTCCCATTTGAAGATAGCACAGAGGAGGACAGCAAACAGCAGAAGCTACAGAGACTCAAGAGCTAGCCTCAGGAAAAATCCTTGCTCCTTAGCTCCATACACAGAGATCCTGCCCCTCTCATTCATATTTCTGATTGGAAAGGGAAGGAAAAACCACCATAGTGATGGCAAACAGTGCCAAGGAACAACAACTTCCCAATACCAAGAAAAACAAGAAGAAGAGGTTGATCCTGGATAATTTTTATGGAGGAAAAACCCAGGCTACAGAAGAAATAGAAGAGGAAATACAAATAAATGCACCAAAAACTTTCAAAAAATGGAAATTGTCCCCAAGCTCTTGAAGAATTTAAAGTGAAGCTTATAAAAAAGATGGAAGCCTTCTGGCAAGAAAAATAGGTAATAGTTCAAAAAGAAAATAACAGTTTAAATAACAAGAGCTCCCAATTGGAGAAACAGCTGAAGTCACAAAAAGCAGGATAGACTGAAACAAAATGGAAAAATCAAAAGATTATAGCAGAAAATCAGGCCTTAAAGACCAGAATTGGGCAATTGGAAACCAATGATCTTGCAAAACAGCAAGAATTAATGAAGCCAAGTCAAAAGACTGACAAAATAGAAGAAAACCACCCTACCCAAACTTATTTACTTATTTAGTGCACTACCTATTGAACTATCAAAAAACTTTTTTACTGAATTTGAAAAAAACAACAAAGTTCATTTGAAAGAACAAAAGATCAAGGATATCCAGGGAAATCATGAAAAAAATGTGAAGGAAGGTGGCCTTGCAGTCCCAATTCTCAAACTATACTATAAAGCAGTGGTCATCAAAACAATATGGTACTGGCTAAGAGACAGAAAGGAGGATTAGTGGAATAGACTTGGGGTAAGTGACTTCAGCAAGACAGTCTATGATAAGTCCAAAGATCCCAGCTTTTGGGACCAAAATTCACTATTTGATAAAAACTGCTGGGAAAATTGGAAGACAGTATGGGGGACATTAGATTTGGATCAACATCTCATTCCCTACACCAAGATAAACTCAGAATGGGGGAATGAACTGAACATAAAGAAGGAAACCATAAGCAAATTAGGTGAACATAGAATAGTATACATGTCATCTCTTTGGGAAAGGAAATATTTTTAAAACCAAGCAAGACATAAAAAATCAAAAATATAAAATAAATAAATTTTGATTGCATCAAATTAAAGTTTTTGTACAAACAAAACCAAAGCAAACAAAATTAGAAGGGAAGCAAACAATTGGGAAAAATCTTCATAACAAAAACCTCAGATAAAGGTCTAATTAATCAAATTTATAAAGAGCTAAATCAATTGTACAAAAAATCAAATCATTCTCTAATTGATAAATGGGAAAGGGGCATGAATAGGTGATTTTCAGTTAAAGAAATCAAAACTATTAATATGCACATGAAAAAGTGTTCTAAATCTCTTATAATCAGAGAAATGCAAATCAAAACAACTCTGAGGTATAGCCTCACACCTAGCAGATTGGCTAACATGACAGCAGTGGAAAGTAATGAATGCTGGAGGGGATGTGGCAAAGTTGGGACATTAATGCATTGCTGGTAGAGTTGTGAATTGATCTAACCATTCTGGAGGGCAATTTGGAACTATGCCCAAAGGTCGCTAAAAGACTGTCTGCCCTTTGATACAGCCATAGCACTGCTACTCCAAAGAGATAATAGGGAACAAAACATGTACAAGAATATTCATAGCTGTGCTCTTTGAGGTAGCAAAAATTGGAAAATGAGGGGGTGCCCTTCCATTGGGAAATGGCTGAACAAATTGTGGTATATGTTGGTGATGGAATACTATTGTGCTCAAAGAAATAATAAACTGGAGGAATTCCATGTGAACTAGAATGACCCCAGGAAGAGGAGCAGAACCAGGAAAACATTGTACACAGAGATTGATACACTGTGGTACAATGGAACGTAATGGACTTCTCCATTAGTGGCAATGCAGTGATCCTGAAAAACCCAGAGGGATTTAAAAGAAAGAACACTATCCACATTCAGAGGAAAAACTGTGGGAGTAGAAACACCAAAGAAAAACAACTGCTTTATCACATGGGTCAATGGGGATATGATTGGGGATGTAGACTCTAAATGAACATCCTAGTGCAAACACCAACAACATGGAAATAGGTTCCGATCAAGGACACATGTAAAACACAGTAGAATTGAGAGTAGGCTACAGGAAGGGTGAGGGTAGAGGAGGAATGGAAAGAATATGATTATTTTAACCAAGGAAAAATGTTATAAATTGACTAAAAATTTAAAAAAGGAATAGACTAATTATTCTTTTATTTGATTTTTATTGAATAATTGTATATTATAGTTATTATTGTTTTTACCTTACCTCAAAATCCCTCTGAAATTTTGGCACCAAAACAAATTTCCTCCTTTTTCAAATGCTGAAGACCAAGATGTCTCTCCCATCCTTTCTGCCAAATAGTCAAACCCAAAGCTACCTTTTTATACCCTTTTCTATTCACTTAATCTATTATGATTATATTGCATTTAGAGCCCAATTACTGATTTATAAAACATTATATATTGATAAAATATACATAGAGGAAGAGATAAATTTATAAAGACATGCATAAGGATATTAATAATCAGTTTTTTTTTAAATGCTCTGCTATGGGCCTTACATCTGACTTGCTGCACTGTACTATAAATTGCCGTTTTAGTAGAATGAAAATTCCTGAGAAGGGGAAGATGTTTCTTCAAAAAAAGGGTCACTACAGATAAGATATGACCTACATTTCAGTGCAGAACATAACCCCTTCAAGCCTATTACAAAGCAAGATATTTTAGTGATATTTCTGTGAAGATGATATTCACTCTCACATTTTAAAGTTTTTATTTAAAACATTTATTAAATCCATTTAAGTAATTTTCTACCCTATATATACAGAGTTTTATCAGAGGCTTCTAATCTGACAAGTAAAACTCAGAAAAATAGGTAGTTGTTCCAAATGACATTTCCAAAACGACTTCCTAACACACATGACTAAAGTAATGATGGGCAGCTATAAAAGAGTTCACAGAAATATAGCTTTCTTTTGCTATTTAATTGCCTAATATTACAGCATGCTAATTTAACATCTAGTATGTGAGGAATTGTTTTCATAGCTGCACTCAATAGCCTCATAGATACATGCATTATAATTATAATGTGATTCCTTTTACATACAAAAATAACATCAATAACCCATTATCTGCAAGGTTCATGTTTTCAGTTGCTTAGCTGGCAGCTGCCATAGATCAGCCTCTTAAGTAATGGCATAGTTTTCTAAGAATTGTGATTGGGACTTGGGGAAAACCATCTATAGGAATTGAACCAAGATTTTAAGGCTCACTGGCCAGTTGGGGGATGAAGACCATGACCCTTGATTTCATTAATACTATTTTCTTACTGACTAATCACTGAACATGATGATGATCAAAGTCATTTCATTATTATATCTGTGTTCTATATAATACTGAAATAATATCTGTTTTTTCTCTCTGTCTCCATCTTTACCTCTGGCTCTGGCTCTCCATGTCCTCCTCTTTCTGTATGTTTGTGTTTATGCAATCCACTCATGAATTGAAGAGATTTTAATACATACACTGGAAATACCTATCTGCTCATCTTTTTAGATAAATAGATTTTGATAAATATTGACATATATATGAACACTTACATATCTAGATTTTCACAACATTTACTAGTTTTTTGCACATTTATACACATATGTACATACAAGTTGTTCAATGGTGCGGTTTTTTGGACTTCCTCTATTGAAGGAGGGATGCCAAGTTGTTCAAAAGAAAGGTATTTTTTACTTATTTTATAAAGTTGAAGGATTTAGGAGTTGAAGGTGCCAGAGGATAGCAGAAGGGAAAGATTATTTATCAATCACTTCATTGGAATCATAGGAGACATCTTGATATGGTAGAAAGAGTATTTGCTTTAGATTTCAAACTCTAACTGAAACTGACTCCAAAGTGACCTTGCTTAAAATACTTATCTTCTAAGGATCTGTTTCTCCATCAGAAAAAAAAATAGGTAATTGGACTAGATTATCTCTGACTTTCCTTCTAAATTTTTTGCTCTGGCTTTATATAAAAGATTAGAGTTGTACAGGACCTTAGAGTTCATCTAGTTCATATCTATCATCTTTCAGATGAAGAAACTGAGTCCTAGAAAAGACTAGTGATTTCTTCAAGATGATGGAACTAGTTAGTGTCAAAGATAGTGCTATAAATAATCAGAAGTGAGTTATCTATGCTCTCTAAGAATCACATAAGGCTCTTTGGTGAAAGCTGCAATAATGATGACAATGAGGAAGGAGATGATAATGTTTAATGATGATATTAATGTGTTTGATGATGATGATGATGATGATGATGATGCATGATCAGGATTTTTATTTTGCAAAATGAATTTCTTTGAACATAATATAACATGATGTGGGAGAAATAAATATTCTTCCAATTCAGTCAATAATCTTAAATTTTAGGTGTATAATGGTAATAGTAATTATATTTATTATTTATATCTAACAGTTATTATTTAATACATATGTGTTGGATGGATAGATTTAATAAATCTACATATAATATCTAATACATCTAATATTTTTATATCTATTATTTAATCATATGAGAACTGATAAAATGAAGAAGATTTATTATGATTGAAACTAGTTAATATTTTTAATCTACCTTTAAAAATAGAATTTTTATTCTTACTGGGTAAATTACATATTTTCCTTAATAGACCACAAATTGAAAATTCTTTTATAAGTTCATCTCTTTTTGAATGAAAAAAAGGAAAATCATTTTGAGTACATATCAAAACTGAATAATGCAAAGATATTTCTGTTTTTTTTTTCTTATGCTATTATTTGGAAGATTTTACTACCCCTGTAATCAATAAGAATCTAACAAGGAACATGTTCCTCAATATTGTCACAAGTGGTTATGTCTACCATCAGTGAAGTAATGGCTATATTGCTGAAGATCACAAAGCCTTCCTAGTATGGCAGTAGTAGTGACTGAACCACTCAAACCTGAGTAGAGTCAAAGAACTTGAGTAAAACCAGACTCAAAATTATCATCTGGAAGAACACTTACTTTCAAGAAAAGCGCCATTAGGTAACCAATTGAGAAGCACTATTAAGACAATTTCAAATATAACCAGAAGATGACTTTATGTTGTGCCAGTTCATAATATTCAGTTCCAATGCTAGCTAAGCTTTAAACATGAATCTTTTTGTGTGTATGCCAAACAATTTGGCTAAAAGTTTATCCACAAGATTTGAAGATGCAGCAAATTGCTGGATTGTTTCCTCTGCACAGAGAAACAAAGATTCTCCTGGCACAAAAAGAAGAGGCATTAGACTTTTTTCATGCTTCCAAATCTACTCATTCCAGAGGTGAATGGCTGTTGCCCCAAACTAACAAAAATCCATAGCAACTGGCCTAAAATGAGTTATTGTATTACTCTGAAAGCTGTATAGAAAAAAATACCATCTTGGACACATTAGAGGCTATATGGAGGATATCTAGAATCCTGGAAAGTCTCTAACTATCCACTTCTACAAAGAAATTAATTGCTGATGATAAGTTGCAATTCATGGAGAGATAAACTGCACTTTCCTTTGTCCTGAAAAAACCATGAAGAATTTCTATGGCTTAATACAAAAATGGTCTCTACTTTCTATGAAGTGAATTGATGAATACAATGCTATGTGTCTTTCCTACCTTCCTTAAAAAAAAGAAGAGTGGAAAGTACTCATCATTCTTTCATTCTTGGCTTCCTCTCTTCCACTCTGAAAATAAATAGACTATAGATCATCACAGTGTTAGAGGAAATATTAGATAAAGAATTGCCAAGATCTGATTTCAAAATTCACCTCTGAGGAATTCTAGCTAAGTGACTCTGGTCAAGTCACTTAAATTCTTTGATTGAGACCACTCCCTAAAAAATAAGTTGATGATCAAAATCTCATTATCAAATGTTTTTACTGTTAAAGGGAGATTTCTAACTAGATATTCTCTATATTGGTAGAAAGAAAAATGTCGGTGAAAATAAACAAACAACCTAAATAGCCTTTATGTATTAGGAGCATGCTCCCTGGAAAGCCATCATGATCTAAGAGTTATCAGATACAGAACTAGGAAGACAGTGATAAAAATTATTACTAGTAGGGAAGTTGCAAGGTTTCTTCTCCATAAGAAGAAACAGCAACTATCTTGGGAAGTTTTCAAGGATAAAATATTAATCTTATATGAAATTAGCTTTTTCTTTTTACTATAGGAATGCATATTTGGAAGTATTATAACTCATCTTCTCTCTTTGGCATTCACAATATTTCTTCTCTCTTTTCATGTCTCACAACTCTCCATGCTTTACTTCCAACCCATATTCGTGTTCTTATCATGATGTTTCTAGTCTAATCTCAGATCCACCATGCTCCTCATAGTCTATCCTGTGCCATGCCCATGCCTCCCCATGAATTATCCTAATCTGAGAATAATAAACAAATTAACACTATCATTACTGAATGTTCAGTCATTTGTCCTATGGTTTCAAAGACCATTTATGAAGCCTTTGCTTATTTCCATAGCTCTTCTTGTTTCTAATGCCATATTTGTTTGGAACTCTGTTATTCTTTGTAGCATTTAACACTTTTTTTTGTCAGTGTACCATATTACCCATTAGACTAAATTTCATTTAGGGAGAATTCATGGTTTGTCCTCATTTCTTATTTTCAGCAGCATACAATGCAAAATTGTACACAGTAGTTGAATAATAACTTTTGTGAAACTGAATAGCTCATATAATAAAGGAAATTTATAAAATAACATTTTAAGCAAATGTTTGGATTCATGATTTAATTCATTTAAAAACAATCTTTTACCTTCTGTCTTGGAATTGATACTAAGAATTGGTTAAAAGACAGAGGGGAGGTAAGGGCTAAGTAATGGGGGTTAAGTGATTTGCCCAGGGTCATGGAATGCGACAGAGGCTGGCACTAAAGAAAAAGTGCCAGGCTGAAGAGTGTGTGACTTTCTCCTCAACAGGGGAGGGGACCCAGGAGATTGGAATCTTGAGGAGCAGAAAGTTCCCTCTGAAGAGCAGTTGGTCTCTCAGTCTGGAGAAGCTGAAGAGGGAAAGTGGATAAGATTTTCTCCTCAGGGTTATCCACTTTTTCCTGCTGATGACTGGAAATACTTCTCCCCAACACTTCCCAGTTGAAGGGACTTTCTGAAGAGAAGCCTGAGCAGACTTTACCTCAGCTCCTGTTGCCCAGGGGTGAGTCAACCTGACTTTCTCTCAGGGGGCTCAGGCTGGCAAAGCCTGAGTTCCCCCCAAACTCAAGGAGGGAGGGAAAATGTTTTAGTTAGAGAAAGGGACCCCATTTCCCCATTTCCTTTCCCATTCTTTCCCTGTCAGTTATTCCTTTGTATTACCTTGATTGAGTTTATTGACTATTAAAGTAGTTATCTTTTCCCCAGCTTTGAATCAACTGTGAGTGAATAGCTTCAAGGGGGAGAGACATCTTCTTTAGGAGAAACATTTAAGTCTCTAGTAGGGAGGGGGGACAAGAGGGACAAGAGCAAATTTTGGGAGAGCAGCCATAGCTAAGGAGTGAAGGGTGAAGGGGGAAAATCTTCAAATCCTCTCTCCTCTCTTTGTGCCAACTCTAAACATCAGCTGTCTCTCTCCTAGATCCTGTTTCCTTTACCAACCCCACAAACCATTCCTCCATTAAAGGAGCTTGGAAGGTTTTGAGGACCAGATTAGAACCCAAGACCTCCGGTCTTCAGGCCTGGCTCTCTATCCACTGAGCTACCTGGTTAACACAATTCAATTTATTTTAAAACATTTATCATATATCTATGATACTAAATCCTGGTGAAAGAGAGGCAAAGAAAATCATTCATATACTTAGATACTATAACCAAATTATATAGAAGGAACCATTGGAGTCTGAGTGCAGATTATAGCATGCTACCTTCCACCATATTTCCTTCAAGAGATTTCTATGTATGTGTGAGATATGTCTTTTATTATGATAAGAAATATGGAAATATTTATCACATGAATGTATGAATATAACCTATATCATATTATTCACAGGGGAGATAGGAATTCTGTGGAAAGGAAATTAAGATTGACAGTTGGTGGGGGAAGGGGCATCTGAGAGTGACAGTTGGGTCTTGTGACTAGCACTTCCTTCCTGTCGGGAGTGGCAGTTGAGTCTTGTGACTAGTAGCACTTCCTTCCTGCCAGGAGTGGCAGTTGGGTCTTGTGACTAGCACTTCCTTCCTGATGGTGTGGGACTTGCTTCCTGGTGTTGGAGGAGAGAGGAGCTTGTTCAACCCAGTCTGGTGTGGTGTGCCTCTTCTTAGTTCAGCCTGAAGATTCAGGCCCAATCTCTTCTGAAGGTCAGAACTGTTCTTGTTTGCTTTCTGTCAACTGCTAAGATTCTGAATTAGACAAAGCAGGACTGATATAGAATAGATGGGAGTAGGAGAAACCCTCTGCCAGCCTCTGGGGCCTGGTATCAACTCTGAAGCTGAGGAAAAAACTCCAATCCCAACTGTTTATTAAACTTCGTATTATTTGAATTCGCAGTCAGATAAATGTACTATCTTTTCTGGTCATAGAGGGAGCTGAACTTCAGTTCAGTCATTCAGGACAAACAGTCCTTATCAGACCCCTGCTGCTTCCTCTCATCAGGGAACATCTCTCTCCTTTGCTTCACTGAGCAATATTCCCTCTCTCCTCTCAACTCCTCCATACCCCCATACAGACCTCCCATTATCCCCCATTTTTGGAATCCTCCCCCTCTCTCCCAATGAATATTTCAATTCTGAATTCTTAAATGTAAAAAAATAATTGTCAAAAATTATTTCTACATGTAACTGAAACAAATTAAAAATGGGAAAAACAATTACACCATACAAAATAAACAAACAAAAAGGCAGCTGACTTGAAAGAAACCAGAATCTCACTGATAAGAATTCACTTTTAAATAGTGTTTTACAGGGTAGCTATGCAGTTCTGTGGATAGAGCGCCAGCCATGAAGAAAGGAAGACTAAATTTTCTGAGTTCAAATGCATCCTCAGACACTTATTAGCTGTGTGGCTCCAGGCAAGTCACTTAACCCTGTTTGCCTCAGTTTCCTCATCTGTAAAATGAACTGAAAAATGCCGTGATGAGCCAATCCAAATCTTTGCTGAGGAAATTCCCAGTGGCATCACAAAGAGGAGAACACAATTAAAACTACTAAACAACAAAAAATAGTGTTTTATGGTTTGCACAAGTCTACCCTTACTTAAAACAGTCTTTTGAAGTAAGTCACAAATGTTTTAATGTCCCCATTTTATAGAGGAAGAAAGTAAAACTTTAAGCATTTGATTGATAAGCAATAGGATTCAAACACAGATTTCCTAACTCCAAGTCCAGCACACTTTCCAGCACATGATATCAGATCAGCTCTCCCATTTTATCTTTTCATACAAGACACCTGTTCACCTCTTCCTGCTACAAATAAAATTACTTCTTAAACTCATCCAAAGTACTAATATAAAAATGAGTTAATCTAAGTGACGTTCTTTATTGGGGAAATTAATTAAAGATTAGGTGCAAATGGCCAACTTTGGGGACTTCAGTGCTATTCCCAGAAAAAATGTATTCTGAACTCCATTGGAAGCTGATAATCTTTCTCTGTGAAAATTCAAACTATAATTTGTTCCAGGTACCAAAGCCATTCTGTGCAGTGACTTGTTTCATTAGATGCTATCATATAAATTTCCTCTATAATATAATATAAGCCATATTGAAAAAAAAGAAAGAAAAAGAAAAAAGGGAACTCAGGAGAAACTAGAGTATTCATAGTAATAATTCACTTTTCATGAGCAATTATTATTAATTTTTTTCATAACAAATAAAATATTTACTTGGCAGGCATGAAAATAGCTTTGTAGAATTTATGTAGGATGTAAAGTTTGTAAGTCACTTTATATATGCTGTCTCATTTGATCCTTGTAACAACCCTGAAATTGGTGGCATTACCCCTATTTTATAGAATGAGAAATTGGGAGTCACAGAAGTTAAATAACTTCATCCTAATCAGAGAACTAGAAGATGTTTGAGGGAAGATGTGAACTTGTTTCTTCCTAAATTCAAGTCTAAAGCTCTATTCACTGTGCCACCCATGTGTTTCTTTGTAGAAGTAAAGCCGAAAACCAAAGTTTAAGATCATGGAGATGCATTGACATCTTTTATGGAAAGATTGGGTCAAAATGGTACTACAGCTAAGGTTTTGTGTATTGTGTTAATCTTCCAACAGGGTTTCCAACCAATCTATTACATTCACATTTAGCAGCTGAATTGTTTCCCATTGCACACCCTGTATTCAGACAATTCATTTTAATGAAATACTACAAAGCACAAAGATAAAAAGGACCTTTTCTTTTTGAAGTAGGCATTTACTCTTCAATCAGTACTGTTTTCAAAGCTCAGAAGATGAAAGAATAAAAAAAAATTCAATTGTTCACACTATTTATAGACAGGAAAGGCCATAGCTGGCTGCTGAATTATATTACTGCGTTCTCACATCATAAATTACAAACTGACAAAAACAACATCTTCCATTATAGTGCATATAGTGCCAAGCCTGAAGTAAGGAAGACCTGAGTTCAAATTTGATCTGGGGCATTTACTAGCTGTGTAAACCTGGGCAAGTTACTTCACCTCTGTTTGCTTTAGTTTCTTCAACTATAAAATGGGGATAATAATAGCATCTACATTGCAGGGCTCTTTTGAAGATTAAATGAGATAACATTTCTAAAGGTTTTAGCACAATACTTGGCACATGGTATATGTTATATAAATGTGTTTTCCTTCCTGCAACCCTCTACAATGTGTTGAAGTTTGCAAAGTTATATGTGTATGTGTGTATATATGAGAGAGAGAGAGAGACAAAGACAGAGACAGAGACAGAAATTTGGGACTTTCTTGGCAAAGTTATTAGAGTCAATTACCATTTTTTCCCCAGTGCACTTAAGAGATGAAAAAAACTGAGGCAAAGGAGTTTAAGTAACTATTTCAGGCCTGATACTCTACTCACTGAGACTCAAAGGCATCCAGTGGCTCGACTATAGTCAAAAGGCTAACATCAATACATATATTCAAACGTAGGTTTTTCTCAACTCTGTCTGCTAATTTCTTCACTATGCTATGACACTTCATGTTAAATGCTCTCCGTTTTCCAAATACAATCTGCATAATTCAATTGGGTAGCTACTGATATAAATATTTGACTATTAGCTGAATTGTATCAGAAGTGAATCTTCTGCAAAACTGATTGACTTCTTTTCAATAAATTGGAAAAGCCAAAATATTCCACTTATGATACAATTATAAACGTGTGTGTATTTGTATATAATTGTATAATTACTTCCATAATTATATAATTTATAATAAATAGCATAATTATATGACATAATAATTAGAGAAGGCATGATTTAAATATTTATACTGTACATATGACAAATATATAACATGTAATATTTTCACATACATCATAGTTGTCAACTCATGCCTTCTCTAGTGTAAAGTGGGAAGAAAGTAAGGGAGATGAATGAAAACTTTAATATAGCAAAGAAATACATAAATGTAAACTAAAAATAAGATATAATTCAAACAACAATTTGCTTGCTTTTGTACACATTATTCTTGGCAGTTGCTTTGGAGAAAATCAGAATATTTTGCTCATAAAGATGTTAGACTGATTTCTAACTCTGTAGGATGACTTCTACTCCCCTTATAACTTAGAGGTTGAAATAATATTGTAAGAAATATTGAGAGAGTGTGATGAAGCCCTCACTGCAATGTACTAATGCCCAACAGTCTTAAGGGTGTCATGAAAATATAAGCCAAATTCTAAACTGAAAGGGCTCCTAACAACTGGAACCTAAATTTAAGAAAACATTCCTACTTATTGACAAATCAGCTCTAATCAACAGAATGATTTTAAATCTTGTTTCTATTAAGAAACCACTGGAAAGCTTTCATCGGATTCGTGGGCATGGTGTAGAGGAATCCCTAGGGTTTTGGAAGCTCTGGCAGCAAAGGAAGGTTGCAGCAACAAACCATGTTTATTTCTACAGAAGCATCTTTTCTCTTATTCATATCCCTGGCATTTAGAATTGTGTCTGGCAGATAGTAGGCACTAAATACTTTTCTACTGACTATCAGTCTCTCAGTTCTGGGAGACACAGTAATAGTATCAGAGTAATACTCAGGACAGAGTCAGTCAGAGGCTGGCCATTTAGTAATTAATTCCTTGGCCATGAGAACCCACAAAACAAGGAGCTCCTATTTTTTGTATGGCTCCTTCTACTTATTCAGTGGCAGAGACAGTGACTGAAATGGGGACAGAAAGTGTTGTTATATTGTTTTTCGATCTCTATAAAATTAACTTACCTCTTGGCACTATAACTGTGGGATCCTTCCCTAATAACTAATTGAATGAACAGGCAAGTGGAAGAAGTGAGTGATCTCAGTGTAAAATGAGGCCAGAGGAGCACAAGAGGAAGTTACAGTAGACTAAAACACAACAATGTTGAAGACATATATGGAAGAAATACTGCAACATCTATTATAAGAAAGATATAAAAAAGAAATAGGCTATTCATTAAGCAAATATGGAAGGATAACTCAGGATGGATCTTGAATTCTACTGGTATCCACATGTGGCAGAGCTATAGGGCATCGTGCTCTGTTTCATGGACTTTATCAGAAGACTTTGGGGCTTATATGTCAAGAAATACTGTTCTCAGAAGCCTTTGGCATTTGTGTGTCTTGAAAATAATTTTCTAAGGACTTCAATTTATAAGAATGTCACAGGGCTGAAATTTTTATGGTGATGAGACAGAAGAAAAGCCAGATGGTAGCAATGGAGAGTGGCTTTCCTCATGCCTGCAGCCATAAGTGGAGAAACTTTCCAGTTTACCAGTAGCAGAAATTAGCATATGCTAATTAGAATTGGATAAATGAAGGCATATTTAATAATCCAAGGAAGGGGGGGATGGAAAGCTAACTAAGATAGGTTCAAGATCCCTAGAGTCTATGTTATGATCTATGAAAAGTCTAGTATCCAGTCAACATAGATTATCATGAATGATTCAGTCTGTGGGAAAGTTATTTTTTTATATATTGTTCTCTATGATAATATCCTTTATGCCACTTCTCCTACCTAGAAGAAAGTGCTAACAGATTGGATGGATTCTTTCTGGAGGATTTAAAGGAGAACATGAATGGGAGTCACACAGTATGAAAAGGTGTAAATAAGATGCCATGTACTCCTTTGGAGAAAATACCCCTATCTGTAAGATCACAAATTCACAAAAGGATCATACTTAGGAATGGTCATTCTAAAAACCTGTTCAAAAGCATTTAATGCTTTATCAATACTGCCTACTCAATTAAAACATAATCTCTTCAACATGGTATTCATCATCAATTCAGATTTTTAATTTTCTAATATTACTTCACATACTCTTTATGAATTTTACATTTCTGGTACATTGGTTAATAGTGTTCCCCAATCCTTTTCCCAACCTCTGGCATTTGTACATTCTATTTTATACCACCCATTCCATTCCCTCACTACCTGGTGTTTGCCTTTTTCTGATTTGAGGGCTGTCTAAAGTATCAAGTCTTCTGTATCTTCCTTATCTCCTCATCTAGAAGTGATTCTTCTGTATTTGATTTTCTTATTCATTCTTTTTATTTCTTCCACTCACTGATCAGCTTTCCCATTTGGATTATAATTATTTGTATTCATATCAATTTACTACCTTCCCCTGCAACAAGTCCTTAAGCTGTTCTAAGGCAGTAAAAAGGAGAGAAAAAGAGAGAGAGAGAGAGAAAGAGAGAGAGAGAGAGAGAGAGAGAGAGAGAAAGAGAGAGAGAGAGAGAGAGAGAGAGAGAGAGAAAGAGAGAGAGAGAGAGAGAGAGAGACCATCTCATCTTCCAGAGTTCCTTCTAATATATCTTGAGAACTTGACATAAAAGAATTTGTGCCCAAGTGCCCTTGGATATGATCACTGGTGGCATTATATTCAACAGTTTCCATTTATATGAGGTGTTACTGTTAGAAAAAATATTTTATAAACATGATCTGAGAGATAATATGGCATAATTGAATAAAATATTACTGGACTTGGAACTGGAAAAAGATTATTGACTGTCAATTACTATTTATTTGACCAAGAAGGTCATATAATCTCCACCGGTCTTAATCTTACTGTCTATAAAATAGAATTAATAATACTTTCTTTCACAAGATTAAAAAAATTCAGTATGCTAGGAAGTAGAGAAGAATCAGAGAATAAACAAAGATTCTTATATGTGCTGTGTTGTAGAGTATTTATTTCCAGGCCCTCTATAATATGAAATATTACCATAAGGATAAAGTTTTCTGCTAGTATTTTTGTGAGTGTTTTTAATAGATTGGTTAGGATCATATCAGTCATTTAGTTAGAGATGGAGATTGGTCTTGGTATATGTAGGATTTTTTAATAATAATCAAAAAGAGAGGGGAAAGAAGAAAGGTTTTTTCAGTCATGTGAGCAGAGCACCTATAGAACTTTACCAAAAGCACAAGCTCTGAAAAAAAAAGAGCCCCACAGCATGGCTCTCAGCCAAATATATATCCCAAGCTTACTTACATAAAATGAGGACATAACTTAAAAGGATGATGGGAATACAGCTCAAGTATGGCAAATTTTCCACCTGCACATTCCTTATCCCTGTGATCCTTTGGGAGACCAGTCTCCCCAATGGATCATTTTAAACATAATTAACTAAGATGCATACAATTTTACACAGTGAAAATACAACAACTTGAAGATAAAGGAACAAAAAGGAATCAATAACTAAATCAATTAGGGGAAGTCCCCTTTGGTACAACAAAGTATATATAAACAAGTGTATTCAACCCTCCAAAGTTCAGTTCTGCACCTTCAGGTTTGCTCAGGAACTCCTGGAGCAGTGTACAGTCTTCATGGGCTTCTCCATGGCATCTTCCACAAGGAATTCAGTCTCTGGATTCTGAGAGGCAGCAAATTTCTTACCCTTAAATTGATCTTTCTCAAAAGGAACTTAAAACTTTTCATTATAAAATAAAAACATGGGGTCAGCTGGGTGGCTCAGTGGATTGAGAGTCAGGCCTAGAGATGGGAGGTCCTAGGTTCAACTTGACCTCAGACACTTCCAAACTGTGTGACCCCGGACAAGTCACTTTACCCCAGTTGCCTAACTCTTACCACTCTTCTGCCTTAGGATCAATATACAGTATTGATTCTAAGATGGAAGGTAATGGTTAAAAAAGACTTACTTTTTAAAATCTAAAGTAAGTGAGAGAAAATTATAATATTGCAGATTAAACTTTAAAAATCACCATGTATATATTTTTCTTTTAAATAACCAGGCCTAGAGACAGGAGGTCCTAGGTTCAAATGAGACCTTGGACTTTTCCCATCTGGTTGACTCTGGGCAAGTCACTTGACCCCCCATTGCCTAGCCCTTACCACTCTTCTGCCTTGGAGCCAATACACAATATTGACTCCAAGATGGAAGATAACAGTTAAAAAAATAAAATGAAATAATAACACATTCCTCCCTGAGGAGGATATAAACACATCCTCCACACCAAGGAGGATAGAGGGATACACATAGGAATCACATAGGGATACATGCTCAAGTCATAAGGTATATGAATCAATTATCAAACATCAAAGAATCCAAAGAAATTTTAAAAAATAACCTCTGAGTGAAATACAGAATATCAAAAACATGAAAAATTTTAGGAAAAAGGAAAAACATTTTCACAAATAACTACAGGTTCTTGTAGCAATCTATGTCTCATAAGCCTGCAACAATGATCACTCACTAACCCAATTTAGCAATGTGGACAACAGTAAGCTATCACATCATGAAAGAAAATAGGTAAAAAGTTAGGTCTCAGAAACAAATGGGAAACAGCATTCCCTGGATTGACCCTTTTTTTCTTTCTTTCAAGGATAATGGAGCCAGAACAATCATCATTATATATTTGATAAAGAGTGTAGTAAAAGGAAGTCCTGCATTTAACACATGTTAAACAGCTATAACCTCGTCTCACACACGATCAAGTTCTTGTGATCTTTGTGCAGAATGTTATCAATCCTCATAGGATTTGTTTGGTTTTTTTACCTTTTGTCCTATTTGGCACTTTGTAGGTCAAATTCTGTGCTCCTTTGTGGTCCATTTTTCCTTGATTCAGACATATTCAATGAGCAAAAATCTCATGATATAAGTTAGTGGAAAGTTGAAAGTCCAAAAATTTCTGGGTACACATCTATATACTAGGCAAATGGACATATTATGTTATTCTATTGCAAAAAGTAAAGCAGTTAAAAAATCTTTTCAATATTGGTGTCATGTGCTTTAAATATAAAAAGTGAGAGAAAAACTCAAATATCGTATCACACATTCAATAAGAAAAGCAATAAAGAAAAAATATCAAAATTGTATACATTTCAGAATTACAGAGGTAAAATATAGAGGCTACTTGCTGAAAAATAAGATTCATTTCCTCTGTTTAACTTGACATGATTTCACAATGTGAGTGCAAATGAGGTAGATAAAGTAATGGAGGTATAGCAGCAATAATACATGTAAGGGGGAAAATTACAGAAGGCACAAAATGTTATAAAAGGCACATCAGTTCAATTGAGACCACTAATATAGTTGTTGCTTCTTTTTTTTTGAGGTAATATATGTATTTTTCTATAAGGGCAATTCATTCAAGTAGAAGGAGTAAATACAGTGCAACAAATAATAAAGCCCCAGCAATAGGGAAGTCTTACCATGATAAATAGTCAAATAAAATCAATACAGTCAATTATTTGTTGTCAACAGAAGGTACAGTCATTCACATGAGTTGCTGTATGACAAATACATGATATAAGTTCGTTTATATATAGCAAATCTTGTAACCTTGAAGGAGATAGGTTTCAATAAAATCCAAAACACAAACCTATGTACTGTTGATAAAAGTACTCTTTTGGTCTAAAATATTATTTGGAAGTCAAAAGACTTCATGGGAAATGCTCACCTAGGAATATCTTGGCACCTCCACTTGTATGAGACTGACATTCTATATGTCTATATATCTCTATCTATCTACCTATCTATCTATCTATCTATCTATCTATCTATCTATCTATCTAAGGGTTACATTTCTACATTACATTTCTACAAAAGCAGAGGTGGGGAATATGAATATTGCTACAGTACTTTACTTCAGTTACCAAATGGACCCTTAATCTTATTACACACAAATCAAAAGCAAGCAGTTAAAGGTAGTGGGGTTAAGAAAAACCCTTAAATTCAATGTAACAAGTAGAATGGTACAAATAAAGATAGTAAGAGGGTTGATAGGCACTGTATTCAAAACCTGCTTCTTCTTCTTTGCTACTATTTGGAGGGGAGACAAAACTGAAGAGGGTTAACATCAACAAAAACAATAGAGTCTAAGGGGTACCACCTTCTGTCCCAAGTGGAGAGGCAGTAGCACCCTGAGTATTTTTTGGAAGAGCTCCACTCAGGATATATACTGTTTGATGTGGGGTAAGTTGGTTTGAGCTATCTGTTTGCCCTATTTCTATCCTTAGGATTGTTATCAATTCTAAAGTTTTGTTTACTGAAATCATTTCTGTAATTATTATTTCTATATCTGTTATTCCATTGACCATTATTTCTGACTACTTAGAAGAAATTTCTATAATTCATCATTATGTGGCCCTTCTTTCCACAGAAGTGGCAGGTAAGGGATCGATAATTAAGTTCTTGGAGAGGGGCAAGTGGCATTGGTTGAGGATCATGCCATTTTTCTTATTTATCAATTCTTTTAGTTAAATATTTAAATTCTTTCTGGATGCTTTTTAGTAGATCATTAGTTTTTTTTTTTAATTGCCTTTGGAAACAAAAGCAGCAGTTTGCTTTGACTCATCAATGTCTATTTCAAACCACTTTGGGCAATTTGTTTTAAAATAATCTTGGAGTATTGAGAAACAATTGTTTACAAAACGTCTTTTTATATGTCTAATACCACTTTCTGTAGAAATATCAAGGTCTAGGTACCTATCTCCCAGTTCAATGAGCCTATCCATAAATTGGGAGGGTATTTCATCATCAGATTGTTTCAAGCATTCTAATTTAGTCCAACTATCAGGTTTTTCTGAACTCTCCCTCATTGCTTTTAAAATGGTACCCCTAGCATGTTGTAGTTGCATATGTTCATTGTGATCATTATAGTCCCAATAAGGATCTACAGGTGGTCAGTGTGGTGCATTATACCCTCCGGCCTTCTTAACATGAGAGATGATCTTATCCCTCTCATGTTCTGTCAAAAAGGCATATAGCAATTATTCAATATCCTTATAAGAAGGATCAAAATGAAAGAATATATTGGCCATCTTTTTTGTGACAAGGATAGGTTCATTTTCATAACTGGAAACAACTTGTTTAAATTCTTTAATATCCTGTGGTGTGGAAGTTTTATGTTACCTTAATGTTAAGACTTCCCCATTTGGTGCTAATGTGGGCACTTCCCTTAAGGGAAAAAGAAATTCATAGGAATCAGTCAGTGCTTGTGACTTTCTAGGAGATGTCTGTGTGGATACTGAGGTAGTACAAATAGGAAACTCTATGGAAGGGAGACAATTTTTTTTTTGCTCAGATTGGTAGTGGGGTGGGAGAAGGGACAGGGCAGGAAGGGGCATCAGGAGAAGGAATAGGAGAGGGAGTTTTAGTCAGGAATTGCTCAAAATGAGAGAGGATGTTTTCTTTCAGAGACATAGGAGAAGAGTCTATCTGTATTTCAGGAGAAAAGGAATTTTCCCTCTCTGAGTAGTTTGGGAACAGGCTTGTAAAAATTTGAATTAGACATTTGAATTGGATCCTTCTTTTCTACTAGATTGTGTGAAGAGTGTTTAAAATTTTCCAATTTAATTTCTACTGCTTGTATTTTTGCTTGCAATTTTTATTTTATTACTGTCTTCTAGGAATAAGATTTGTACTTCTGCATTTCCCCCTGTACCATCAGGATGTGTGTCTTCATGTTTCCCCCCACAACAGCATGTATCTGTTTCTGGTTTAGTAGCCAAGGTGTTCATAACTATTGACTCATTGTTGATGTCCTTGCTACCCTCTTCCAGGTGCATATGTAACCCAGTTAATTCTTCTTGATTTGATTTATTCCCAAGGAAGTCTTCAATGGAACATGAAACTAAACCATGGTAGTTGCCTTGGCCAGATACCCTTTTGCCATTTAGAATGCTGGCACTAACTGAATGCTTGGTTGTTACTAAGCCTGTCATTCCATCCCCAGATTCAAATTTAACTGAAATGTCACTTCCTCTACTTTGAATGATAATCATTGTGTTCAAAAGCAATGTCAGCTTCATTATCAGTTAGTTTTTCCTTATCTACATCACTCACTGCTGGATGGAAGGTACTAGCTTCTGGATTCAAACTAGATGTATTTACAAAGGGTACCTCTGCCCCAAAGCTATTTACAGAATTAACTAAGTTTGGTGGGACTTCTGTGAATGTTTTTAGAGTCTTGTTATCTTTATCACCAGCAACCTTTAGGGAATTGAAATTATATGTCTCTGTATTAGTCACAAACATTTTCTTGAGTTCTTGTGACTCTTTCTTTTCCTTTTGCATAATTCAATCCCATTATCTACTCTACACTGGAAAAAAGTTTTCTAGGAATGGTTTGATTTCCTTTATAGACTTTTCCTGTGTGATTACTATATAGGCCTTATAAAATTCTCTCATCTCATTTGCAATTTGAGATGTTATTTCATTAATTTCTGCCTCATTTCCCTTACTCTGGCTCTGCCTTTCTCTTGCTTCATTGTAATGACTATCATTCACAGAATCACTGCCTTGCACAAATTTTACACTATTTCCACAGTTTTTTCTATTATTTTTATCTGCAGCCTTTTGCTCACAATTTCTTCTACCTTCAAGTGTCACACTAGGGTCCTGGCTTCATAATTCCCTTCTAATCATATCTGAATACTTTGGCTTAGCCCCAGTTTCTATTGACTTTTGCCTTTCACTTAAAACAGAAGCTTGCTTTGAGGACTTCAACTTGCAGTATGAACAGCAAGTGGATTTCTTGTACCTAGTTTCTGCATTATGTTTTTCTGTTAATACTCTCTTGTTTTTTTGTTTAAAAACAGTTTATAATCAAGTGCCCTTTATGGTGACAAAAGAAACACTCCCTAGTTTCTTTTTGCATTGATTTCCTCTGGTTCCTCTGGTAACTAGGTTTCTGGGAAACAGGTTTCTTGAAAGTCCTAATCGTGTTCAGATTTTTAATTTCTTCAATTTCCTTTTGTTTTAAATCCTTTTCAGTCCTAACTTTTCCTTAAGATCTTTAACTTCCTTGCTCTGTTCTGAACTATTTTTAAATAGGTAATCTGCAGCCTCTCTCAATTCAATTAGGGAAACTGAATCATACTTGGGGAAATAGTGCTTGAAAAATTTCCTCAAATTGGGTGTGCATCCTCTCAGAAATTGTCTATGGACATGGCCAGCTGTCTCTTCATTATCTGCTTCTAAATCTAAGATGCCTCTGCCCTTTCTGACAGATGGTCTATGTTTGTGACAGGATGTTCCCCTTTATCCTGCCTAATCTTATCAAATTTGGACCATGAACTAGGTTTAGAACACCACTGCTTAATTGCTTGAAGTAAATTTTCTCTGCACCTTTTAAGGTATGACATGCAGGTGGGATTGGCAAAGTCCATATCCATTCTTTGATGAACAGTAGACCAGCTGGTCAAATTGTCCTCAGACCTAATTCTTTCCAAAAATTGCATTTTTTCATGGGAGCTGAACAGTTCTGATAAAAGAAATTAAACATCCTTGAAATCTGGACCAAAGATCTGAAATGCACATTTCAGCTTCTTGTGGACTTTAAAAGGATTGTCCACAAATTTTGGGAAATGAAGTTTAGTGGACTGAAGTTCCTGAGGAGTAGAATTGTCTATGGGCCTTTGAGTGAATAACACCAGTATTAGTTGTTAGCTTGATGACTTCCTTCAATGGACATATTTTCTCAGGGGCTCTAGCAGCCTGGTGTTCATTTCCACTGCCACCGTTAGTTTCCTGAGGTGCATTCTCTGCTTGCCCATTGCCCTTGCCCAAAACTAGATTTAGAACTTTTTCCTTAATGAGTTGTTCAAACACTGCCTTAATCATCTTGTCTATGTTGTTGTCAACAGCCATAACCTTTTCAGCTTTCAGGGGAACCATGAATCTAAAAACTTTCTTCACTTGGGATAGAGTCTGCAACACAGCCATGAAAAGAACATATACTCGTACCAGGACTTGCCAGAGAACCAATACATGTTGGAATGGTATTTGTAACACAGTCATTGTCAAGTTTCCTACATAATCCACACTCTCTACCACCAAGTAAGTTAGTTTGCTGTATATAATATGATAAACCCAAAAGCAAGTGATGGCTGCCAAAACCACCACACCAAAAACTACTTGTTTGAATATCTTTACTATCTTTCCTGCCTGTGGGATTGTTGGGTACAGTCAGACTAAGGGTGCCACTTGAAATAGAATATAAACTGAGGAAACTATTACTTAGTGAAATAGAGAATGTAAATTGAGTGGGGAACTGTTTCTTCTGCAATGACTGCTGTCCTCTGGCTGGCTGTGACTAGAGAGAGCTGCTAGAGGGGACCTGAAGCTGCTTATTTGTAATGGAGGTAGAAATGAGAAATGCTGAGGTATGCTGCCACACAGGGATGCTGGTACACAAGGGAACTGCTATACAAGGGAACTACTTTGGGGTTTACTCTGGGGTTTGCCTACTGATCCCTACTGATGGCTGATGGATCAGTATATCTTTCTAATCTCGTTCTCCCTTTCACTCTCTTCCTTCTCCAACCCTCTTCCTCCTGCCACCCTCTCCTCACAATTCTTCCCTCCCCCCTGAGTGAACTATAAAGATACTCTTCTTTTCCTCTTTCAAGTCAAGGGGTTTGTTGGGATAACAGGATGGAAAACTGAGGTGAGAGGGATGAGGATGTCCCTGATCTAAGCTGAGGGAGAATTGAGGGTTTGAGAAAGTAGTCCAGTCACAAACTGTGAATCTAAGACATTAGGGAGATGGAGGATAACAGCTTTTAAATCTTTCTTCTTCACCAAGAAAAGTCTCTTCTTCAGCCTGGCTTTCCTCCAACTCTTGTTCAGTAAAATCTCAAAGAGAGCAAAGCCCCAAAAGTCAAGCCAAACCCCCCAAGGGTCCTTCAGCCAGCTTCCACTTTTAGAGAGAAGATCAGATTCTCCTTTTTTTTTTTAATATATTTTATTTGATCATTTCCAAGCATTATTCGTTAAAGACATAGATCATTTTCTTTTCCTCCCTCCCCCAACCCCCATAGCTGACGCATAAGTCCACTGGGCATTAGATGTTTTCTTGATTTGAACCCATTGCTTTGTTGATAGTATTTGCATTAGAGTGTTCATTTAGAGTCTATCCTCTGTCATGTCCCCTCAACCTCTGTATTCAGGCAGTTGCTTTTTCTCGGTGTTTCCACTCCCATAGTTTATCCTTTGCTTATGAATGGTGTTTTTTTCTCCTGGATCCCTGTAAGTTGTTCAGGGACATTACACCGCCACTAATGGAGAAGTCCATTACGTTCGATTATACCACAGTGTATTAGTCTCTGTGTACAATGTTCTCCTGGTTCTGCTCCTCTCGCTCTGCATCACTTCCTGGAGGTTGTTCCAGTCTCCATGGAACTCCTCCACTTTATTATTCCTTTTAGCACAATAGTACTCCATCACCAACATATACCACAGTTTGTTCAGCCATTCCCCAATTGATGGGCATCCCCTCATTTTCCAGTTTTGGGCCACCACAAAGAGCGCAGCTATGAATATTTTTGTACAAGTCTTTGTGTCCATTATCTCTTTGGGGTACAGACCCAGCAGTGCTATGGCTGGGTCAAAGGGTAGATATTCTTTTAGCACCCTTTGGGCATAGTTCCAAATTGCCCTCCAGAATGGTTGGATCAGTTCACAGCTCCACCAGCAATGAATTAATGTCCCTATTTTGCCACATCCCCTCCAGCATTCATTACTTTCCTTTGCTGTTATGTTAGCCAATCTGCTAGGTGTGAGGTGATACCTCAGAGTTGTTTTGATTTGCATCTCTCTGATTATAAGAGATGTAGAGCACTTCTTCATGTGCTTGTTAATAGTTTTGATTTCTTTATCTGAGAACTGCCTATCCATTTCCCTTGCCCATTTATCAATTGGAGAATGGCTTGATTTTTTGTACAATTGATTTAGCTCATTATAAATATGAGTAATTAAACCTTTGTCAGAGGTTTCTATGAAGATTTTTTCCCAATTTGTTGTTTCCCTTCTGATTTTAGTTATATTGGTTTTGTTTGTACAAAAGCTTTTTAGTTTGATGTAGTCAAAATTATTTATTTTACATTTTGTGATTCTTTCTATATCTTGCTTGGTTTTAAAGCCTTTCCCCTCCCAAAGGTCTGACATGTATACTATTCTGTGTTTACCCAATTTACTTATGGTTTCCTTCTTTATGTTTAAGTCACTCACCCATTTTGAATTTATCTTGGTGTAGGGTGTGAGGTGTTGATCTATTCCTAGTCTCTCCCACACTGTCTTCCAATTTTCCCAGCAGTTTTTATCGAATAGTGGATTTTTGTCCCAAAAGCTGGGATCTTTGGGTTTATCGTATACTGTCTTGCTGAGGTCGCTTTCCCCCAGTCTATTCCACTGATCTTCCTTTCTGTTTCTTAGCCAGTACCAAATTGTTTTGATGACTGCTGCTTTGTAATATAGTTTTAGGTCAGGGACTGCAAGGCCCCCATCATATGTGTTTTTTTTCATTATTTCCCTGGATATCCTTGATCTTTTGTTCTTCCAAATGAACTTTGTTATGGTTTTTTCTAAATTAGTGAAAAAGTATTTTGGTAGTTCAATGGGTATGGCACTAAATAGATAAATAAGTTTGGGTAGGATGGTCATTTTTATTATATTGGCTCGTCCTATCCATGAGCAGTTAATGTTTTTCCATTTGTTCAAGTCTAGTTTTAGATGTGTAGCGAGTGTTTTGTAGTTGTGTTCATATAGTTCCTGTGTTTGTCTTGGGAGGTAGATTCCTAGGTATTTTATTTTGTCTAAGGTGATTTTGAATGGGATTTCTCTTTCTAGTTCTTGCTGCTGAGCTGTGTTGGAGATATATAGAAAAGCTGATGATTTATGTGGGTTTATTTTGTATCCTGCAACTTTGCTAAAGTTGTTGATTATTTCCATTAGCTTTTTGGTTGAATATCTAGGATTCTTTAAGTAGACCATCATGTCATCCGCAAAGAGTGATAACTTGGTCTCCTCCTTGCCTATTTTGATGCCTTCAATTCCTTTATCTTCTCTAATTGCTACTGCTAGTGTTTCTAGTACGATGTCAAATAGTAGAGGTGATAATGGGCATCCTTGTTTCACTCCTGATCTTATTGGGAATGCATCTAGTTTATCCCCATTGCAGATGATATTAGCTGTTGGTTTTAGATATATACTGTTTATTATTTTTAGGAATGACCCTTCTATTCCTATGCTTTCTAGTGTTTTTAATAGGAATGGGTGTTGTATTTTATCAAAGGCTTTTTCTGCATCTATTGAAATAATCATGTGATTCTTGCTAGTTTGCTTGTTGATGTGGTCAATTATGTGGATGGTTTTCCTAATGTTGAACCAGCCCTGCATCCCTGGTATGAATCCTACTTGATCATGGTGAATGATCCTTCTGATCACTTGCTGGAGTCTTTTTGCTAGTATCCTATTTAAGATTTTTGCATCTATATTCATTAGGGAGATTGGCCTATAGTTTTCTTTCTCTGTTTTTGACCTGCCTGGTTTTGGAATCAGTACCATGTTTGTGTCGTAAAAGGAGTTTGGTAGAACTCCCTCTTTGCTTATTATGTCAAATAGTTTGTATAGTATTGGGATTAACTGTTCTCTGAATGTTTGATAGAATTCACAGGTGAATCTATCAGGCCCTGGGGACTTTTTCTTAGGAAGTTCTTTGATGGCTTGTTGGATTTCAATTTCTGATATGGGATTATTTAGGAATTCTATTTCCTCTTCTGTTAGTCTAGGCAGTTTATATTTTTGTATATATTCATCCATTTCTCCTAAATTGGTGTATTTATTGCCATATAATTGGGCAAAGTAATTTCTAATGATTGCCTTAATTTCCTCCTCATTGGAGGTGCTGTCCCCCTTTTCATCTTTAATGCTGTGAATTTGCTTTTCTTCCTTCCTTTTTTTAACTAGATTGACCAGTACCTTGTCTATTTTGTTTGTTTTTTCAAAGTACAAGCTTCTTGTCTCATTTATTAAATCAATAGTTCTATCACTTTCGATTTTATTAATTTCTCCCTTAATTTTTAGGATTTCTAATTTGGTTTTCTGCTGGGGGTTTTTAATTTGAACGCTTTCCAGTTTTTTCATTTGCATTTCCAATTGATTGATCTCTGCTCTCCCTTGTTTGTTAATATAAGCATTCAGGGATATGAATTTACCTCTGATTACCGCTTTGGCTGCATCCCAAAAGGTTTGAAAGGATGTTTCGCCATTGTCATTTTCCTCGATGAAATTATTAATTGTTTCTATGATTTCTTCTTTAACTAAACGGTTTTGGAGTATCATATTGTTTAATTTCCAATTGGTTTTAGATTTGGTTTTCCATGTACCATTACTAATCATTATTTTTATTGCCTTGTGATCTGAGAAGGCTGCATTCATTATTTCTGCTTTTCTGCATTTGTGTGCTATGTTTCTGTGACCTAATGTATGGTCAATTTTTGTGAATGTGCCATGTGGTGCTGAGAAGAAGGTGTATTCCTTTTTATCCCTATTTATTTTTCTCCATATGTCTATTAATTCTAATTTTTCTAAGATTTCATTCACTTCTTTTACCTCTTTCTTATTTATTTTTTGATTTGATTTATCTAAATTTGATAATGGTTGGTTTAAGTCTCCCACTAGTATGGTTTTATTGTCTATTTCTTCCTTCAATTCTCCTAGTTTCTCCATTAGAAATTTGGGTGCTATATTATTTGGTGCATACATATTGATTAATGATATTTCCTCATTGTCTATAGTCCCTTTTAACAAAATATAATTACCTTCCCTATCCCTTTTGATCAGGTCTATTTTTGCATTGGCTTTATCAGATATCATGATTACCACTCCTGCCTTCTTTCTATCAGTTGAAGCCCAGAAGGTCTTACTCCATCCTTTAATTCTGACCTTGTGGGTGTCAACCCGCCTTATGTGTGTTTCTTGAAGACAACATATGGTAGGGTTTTGGATTCTAATCCATTCTGCTATTCATCTACGTTTTATGGGTGAGTTCATCCCATTCACGTTCAAAGTTATGATTGTCATTTGTGGACTCCCTGGCATTTTGATTGCCTTCCCTAATTCTAACCTTTTCTTCTTCGGCTCTACCTTTTAGTCCAGTGATTTACTTTGAAACAGTCCCCCTTGTCCCCTCCCTTGATGTTTCCCTTTTTAGTCCCTCCCTTTTTCTTCCCTCCCCCTCCCCCCTCTCTTTCCCTCCCTTTTTGTTCTCCCTCTCCCCCTCCCCCCCTTGGTTTTCCCTTCTCCTTACACTTGTTGGGTAAGATAGAATTCAAGATCCCAATGGATCTGGATGTTTTTCCCTCTCAGAGCTGATTTCCCTGAGATTGAGGTTTAAGTAAACCCCCCCCCCCTCTCTTCCTCTCCTTCTTATAGGAGTTTTCTTCCCCTCCCCTTCCCATGTGAATCTTTGTGTGAGAATGATTATTCTATTTGGTCTTTCTTTACCCCCTATTTATACATTACATTTTCCCCACATGTTAGTATACATAGGTTGATATAAATGTAGTCCTTATAGAAGAGAGTTTGAGTAAAAGAAGAAGATAACATTTTCCCCTTTCCTTAATATTTACCTTTTCAGGTATTCCTTGCTCTTTGATTTTCGGTATCAAACTTTCCACAGAGCTCTGGTCTTTTCTTTGCAAAAAGTTGGAAGTCTTCTATTTTGTTGAATGCCCATACTTTCCCTTGGAAGTATATAGTCAGTTTTGCTGGGTAGCTGATTCTTGGTTGGAGACCCAGCTCTCTTGCCTTTCTGAAGATCATGTTCCATGCCTTATGATCATTCAGAGTAGAACTTGCAAGGTCTTGTGTGACCCTGATTGGCATTCCTTTATATCTAAATTGTCTTTTTCTGGCTTCCTGTAGGATTTTTTCTTTTGTTTGATAGCTTTGGAATTTGGCAATTACATTCCTGGGAGTTGTCTTTTGGGGGTTTAGTGTAGAAGGTGTTCTGTGAGCTCTGTCAGTGGCTGTATTGCCCCCTTGTTCTAGAATCTCTGGGCAATTTTCTTTGATTATATCTTGTATCACCATGTCCAGTTTGGTGTTTATTTCTGGCTTTTCTGGGAGTCCAATTATTCTTAAATTATCCCTTCTCCCCCTATTTTCCAGATCTATCACCTTGTTGGTGAGATATTTTATGTTCTCTTCTAATTTCTTGGTATTTTGGCTTTGCTTTATTAATTCTTGCTCTTTTACACGATCGTTGTCTTCCAGCTGCCTGATTCTGGCCTTTAAAGCCTGGTTTTCTTTTACAGTTTGGTCAAACTGGTTTTGTAGATGCGTGAATTTCTTTTGCATTATTTCCAACTTTTCCTCCCAGAAGACTTCCATCTTTTTGGTCATTTCTGATTCAAATTCTTCATAGGTTTGTGGAGAGTTTCCATTTCCTTTGGAAGGTTTTGGAGCATTTTCTTTTATATTATCTTCTGTCTGCTCTGTATTTTGTATTTTGGCTCCATAGAATGTGTCCAAAGTCGCCCCTTTCTTCTTATTTTTCTTGGTATTTTGGGGCTTCTGTGGTTCTGTGGAGTTTGCCATTTCTGAATGTGGAGGATTAGTTTTTCTTGTCTCTGTCTGGTGTTCAGAGGCTTTAGTCCTGGGCAGATGGTTCTATGAGCTTTCCCTGGGTTAAACTGAATATGCCTCACTGGAACTGGAATGGAAGGGTCGGACCACGAGGCCACTCTCTCCCCCCGGCTCGCTTTCTGGAAGTTGCCTTCAGAATCGCTGGCCGTGAGGCTGTTTCGTCGGCCTGCGGGGGGATGGGCTGCAGCTAGCCCAAGCTCTGAGGGCAAGGACTTTCACTGAGCAGATTCTCCTTCTAGCCAGCTCAACTCTCAAAGAGAAACCAAAGTCCCAAAGTTTCTCCCTTGATCAGCTCCAACTGTTCAGAGCCAGAGACAAAGTCCAAAGCCTTTTAGGTCCTGCTTCTTCTCCTCAGTTTGGCCAGAAACCCCCAACTGCCACTCCTGGGAACATTCCCTTGGAATCTTCTTTTGATTGACAGCTAGGTCTCCAACCTTGGTTCTTGCAAGTTCTCTCACTCCCCAGGCCTCTACCACACCTTATTGGGGTTTTTTTTTACATATATGTAAATTGTTGCTGCCTTTAGGGTAGTATTGCAGTTCAGCCAAAAAGGGGAAAAACAAAAACTATGTGCTCAATATTAGCCTCTAGTGGCAGGGGTGAGGAGGCTTAACTCAACAATTATGGGCTAGTTTTAGGGGTGAGGACTCCTTTTAGCTGTAGTGGGAAGATTTTTTTTTCAAAGGGGGAGTATAAGAAACTGGGTAGGGTGTTTTTGTTTTTTTCTTTTGTATTGTTTTGTTTTTGGAATAGGATTTAGTTAGGAGAGATGACCAGTACCACCCTGAAAAGGGAAAATGAATCCCCCTCCACTAGACTGGGGTTTTGCGGCAGGGAATTTAAAGCTTACTAGTATCAGGAACAGCAAGCAGCAGTGACAGGAGAAGGAGTTATCAGGAAGAGCCCCTGTGAGGAAGAGACGTAGCTACCCAGCTGTCCTGGTGGGTCGGTGTAGGCAATGAGCCTGAGAAAGCTTTGAAAGGTTTTCAGGATGGAGAAGGGAGAAGGAAAAGGGGAGATGGGTGAGGGAAAACTATGGAAGGAGAAGAAATCTGGTTCCTCAAGTTCTTAATCCCTTCAGGGTTGACAAAAATTATAGGACTTTTTAATAATAATCAAAAAGAGGGGGCAGCTGAGTAGCTCAGTGGATTGAGAGCCAGGCCTAGAGATGGGAGGTCCTAGGTTCAAATCTGGCCTCAGACACTTCCCAGCTGTGTGACCCTGGGCAAGTCACTTAACCCCCATTGCCTAGCCCTTACCACTCTTCTGCCTTGGAGCCAATACACAGTATTGATTCCAAGATGGAAGGTAAGGGTTTAAAAAAATAATAACCAAAAAGAGAGGGGAAAGAAAAAAGGTTCTTTCAGTCAAGTAAGCAGAGCAAAGAGAGACAGAGACTCACACCTGCAGCACTTTACCAAAAGCACAAGTTCCCACAGAATGGATCTCAGCCAAATGTATCCCCCAAGTATCCTTATGTAAAATGAGGACATAACTTAAAAGGATGCTGGAAATGTAGCTCAGGTGTGGCAAATTTTCCACCTGCTCATATAAGAGAACATATAATTGAGCAGTTGATGTAGCAGTAAAAAAACAAACAAACAAACAAAAAAAGAAAAACCTTAAAGACATGATAAGTTTATATGGTGGTTTTACTGTTGAGTCCTAATTCATTGTTTATTTTGTTTTGTTTTTAAACCCATACCTTCCTCCTTGGAATCAATACTAATGTACTGACTCCAAGGCAGAAGAGGGGTACGGGCTAGGCAATGGGGGTTAAGTGACTTGCCCAGGGTCACACAGCTGGGAAGTACCAGATTTAAACCTAGGACTACCCGTCTCTAGGTCTGACTCTCAATCCACTGAGGTACCCAGCTGCTCTCCCCCCTCATTCATTGATATCATGGCATTTATGTGTATGTGTTTGTGTGGTGTTGCTAGGTATTTATCTAGATTCAGATCATATAAATCTGTGTGAAATCTATGACAATGCTAGACTTGGAGTCAGGAATATTTTACAGGAAGATTTAATTTAATTCAATAAGCAGTTATTAATCATCTAGTGTGTTCATTGGTCTAGTAACCACATTTCTTGTTAGATCAATTAGTTTATCTTGTCAAGTTTTGGTTTGTCATTTATAAGTTGGAAATTTATATACAGCTTGTATTCTCTTCCACATGGGCTTATGGAGGTAAGGAGGGAGGACAAGTGAGATCATATATATCTATCTTAGTAAACTTTACACTGTTGTGCATATCAGTAGACATGATGAATCTGATGGCATTGATAATGATGGTGATTTAGGTAATGATGTTGTTCCTGAGTCTACACCAATATGAGGAGCAAGAGATGATGGTGCTAGGAAATGTAAGCCTCTGCCTATCATAATTATGCCAATTGAGTTTAAGGTCCTTCTGGCATTATATAGATCTTGTAGTATTTACATACAATAGTCATAGCATAGAACACTGAGGGCAAGGGATTGGGGGCAACATAAGCAACAAAGACATAATTCTTAAGTACACTTGTAATTGTTACTCATGGTACACTGAAGTGCATTAAAATCAAGTATAATAAAGAAAATGATATATCTTTGAAACTAGCAGAGTGTTTGTGCCTTTGACAGAAAGATGCATGTTCAATAAAAGAGAGAATGTGAAGAGACTTGGGAAGTGACCTCTGTTTGGGATATAGTTATTGTTTTACAAGGGCAAAAGCATAGAAAACATATAGAATTTGGTGGTCTTGATGTAAAAAGAATGTGCTATGGCCAGTTTGTAATGCGGTACTAAAAAAGAAAATGGAAGTCTAGTCGTAGAGTATTTTAAATGCTGGTCCAAAAAGTTGGTAGTTCATGTGAAAGCCAACAGGGAGTCATTGAAGATTAGTGGGGAAGAAAGATAAAATGGTCAGATTTGTATTTTTTAAATGTCTGTATGGTAACTCTGTAGCACACCATATTGGGAAATATTTACTTCACATTGCTGTACATATAATATTTAATATATGATAGTGTCATAGGTTTTATATTTATATACTTGATTATACATTATCATATATTATATAATTCAAAATATTATACAAGTATCTTTTCCTATAACCTCAAGATTAAAAGCATTATCCAATTCACTATGCAAAGACCTCTCCAATGTTAGCATTGTAGTAGAAATAAAATGTCTAGTCAAGGAGTGAGGCACAGACAATCGGTTTGTAAACAATTCAGTTTGTATTTACTATGCAAAGATCAACCATTCCAATGTTAGCATTGTACTAGAAATAATATGTCGAGTTGGGGAGTCAGGCGCAGTCAGTTTGTAAATAGCTCACTTTGTATTTGTGGGTGTTTTCTTATTCCTGCAGTTATGTATGTAATTGATGTCTCTGTGGCTGGAGGTGAGATTTTAGAGAAGGGAGAAAGTGTTGTTTTTAGCTTAAATATTCAAAGAAAGCTATACATCATTTTCTTAGATTTGAAGCCACAACCAAACAAATACTTGATCATCCAGGCTAGGACTCTTATCACAATCCAGGGCAAGGAAGAACAAGGTAAATCAGGACCTGGGTGATTCACGCAAAATAAAATCATCCCTAACCTTTGCTGCTGAAAGTAGAGGAACTTCAACATTGAATTTTTGAGACAAACCGTCTCTATAATTGACTGAATTCATTAACTAATTCACTTTGCCAGCACAGATGATAAAACACCTAAGAAAGAGCCTTAAAATATTATATGAATACAAAGTAGCAATAACAAACATTAAGTAGCTAATGTATGCAAGTTGGAATGATAAAATCAATCCATCGTGCATTTATTCGACACTGAAGCATCTATGAAATGCAGAATATTAAGAGTTATTGTGGTATAGTATATTCTAGTTTTAACCATATTTGTATAGCATTTCTTATACACTAAATGCTTTACAAATATCATTTCATTAGATCATCATAACCTCCCTGTGACTTAGGTGTTATTATTATCCCCAGTTTACAAAGAAGCAAAATGAAGAAAGAGATTGTGACTCAGCCAAAGTTATGCATCAAGAAAGAATTTGTAGCTGGTTTGTAAAAAGGTCTTCTTGACTCCAAGCAAGCCTTCTCTCCACTATTTCACTTAGATACTCTTGGAACAGTCATCAGTCTTACAAGACCAAGATTCAAACCTTACCTCTAACACATACTAACTTTGTGACCTTGGTAAAGTCACTTAATCTTTTAGGTTCCCAAGCAACTTTTAAAGATTATAAATTGCAGAAAAGTAGCTCAGAAACAAACTAAAGTTAAATTCACTGTTTTAGGTATAGAGGATATAAAGATACAAAGAAAAGGGACATAAAATAAATGGGATTCTGTAGAGAGAAAGAGGGCAGTATGCTAGTAAAAAAAGAAGGAATATGGGTCACTGCTTGGAGCAGGTAATGTAATGTTAATAGATGGCAGAAGGAAATAGTAACTGTTCAATTGCTATTTGTCTTCTTTCATTCTTCAAAATAGTAAGAATTGAAAAACAATTGAAAGAGCCAGAAATCAATTGACTTAAAGAAGGTCAAAATCTCTTGGCCTAAATGAGCTACATATCAGGGCACTGAAAAATTTTTGCAAATGTGATTGATGAACCTTCAGCAGTGATCTATGAGAAATCAAGAGGAAGAAGAGAAACACTTAATAGAAAAGAATAAATGTCAAGGAAAAAAATGGAGGCAGGCAGGGAGAGAAACAAGGAGAAAGGAAGGAAGGAGGAACATATTTATTGGCTGCTATGTTGGAGGCATTTCATTAGCCATTGGGAAATCAATGAAAAACTAAATGATGAGCCTCATTCTCAAGGACCTCAGTCTCTTGCTGGGAGTAGAGTAACAACATACAAACAGCTCTCTGAAAACAAGATTCATATAAGATAAATGGAAGATAATTGATAGAAGGAAGGAACTAATTTAATGAGTGTTGAGAAAGATTTCTTATAGAATGTAGAATTAATTGTAACTGGGATTTGAAGGAATGAAGGTGGAAAGAATGCTAGTCATGAGGGACAGCAGTGAAAATCTACAGAAAGATGGTCTATCTTATTAAAGGAATAATGAAACCACTCTTACTGGATTACAGAGTACCTGGAAAAGGTGGATATATAGGAAGACCAGAAAGGCAAGGAAGGACCACTTTATGAAGGACTTGAAACTAAAAAACTGAGGCTATTACATTTGATTGTAGAGATGATAAGGATTCACTAGAATTTATTGACTAGTGAGGTGACATGGTGAAACTTTTTCTTTAGGAAACTCGGTTTCACAGCAGAGTGAATTGAAATGTGGAGAAATTTGAAACAGAAAACAAGCTAGTTGGTTACTGCAAAAATCCAGGGATGAAGTGAGGAGAACCTGCCCCAGTGTGGTTGCAGTGCCAGAGGAAAGAATATATAAGAGAGTTATTATGAAGGTACAATCAATAGGCCTTGGCAATAGATTGAATATGAGAGTTGAGAGAGAGGAAGGTGGTAAAGATGTATTGAATCTGGAAAAAAAATAGAAAGATGATGATATCCTGGACAATAATAAGGGATTTGGAAAGAAGTGAATGTTATATGAAAAGGGTACTTTTGGTCATATAAAAATGACAGTGGTACATTTTGAAGTGACAGTAGGATCAAGGGTAGGAATAACTTGGTATGTGTCAAAGCTGGGAAGGGGCTGAATAATTTGGGAAACTAAGAAATTAGTGTGTTTAAGGGAATATGAATTCATCTGTGATTGAAGCTTTAGAAGAATAGCATCTGAAACAATGAAAATAATTGTCCTCTATTTTTATGGTATTTTTGTCATCTACAATTATATATAGTGCAAAATACCCAGGCATTCTGAAATCTAAGACTAGACCATAAGACTATTCACTCAATTCTTCTACCTCTCAGTTTCTTACAAGTGCTAGATACTTAATAAATGTTTAATAAACCAATGATCTAGTTTCTTCATTTGAACTGATTTCTATTACTTCTACTTGTATGAAATAGATAATAGAAAGAATGCTGGTTTCAAATCAGTTGTTCACCTTGTCTATCTCTATTGCCCTCAGTTAGACTTGGCTTTTCCTTTCCACAATTCTTTCATAACACTTTTTTGTACTACATATTTTCAATTTTCATATTCATTCTCATATTATAGTATATGTCCATTTTCCATGCTCTCCCTCTCTCTCCTTAGATTGTAAAGTCATGGAAAGCCAATACAATATCTACACTATATTGTGTATTTTTTTCTTTATATTCCCAGCAACTAGCAGACAGCCTGGTAATTGCAAAGATTTAAATATTTGTTGGTCTAAATAATTGATGAAAGCTGAGAAGAGAAACCATTTGACTTTTAAAACTTAAGACTTTTAATTAACTTAAAAATACACTCATCTCAGATTTCATAAGTCTGTTGTTCTGATACAATAGAAAGAATAATGACTTAAGAGTCAGAAACCTTCATACTAGGTTTATATTGGTGATCAAATCCCTTTAATTCTGCCTCAGTATCCTCATCCATAATATAATTTTTTTTTAATTAGATGACCTCCTATACATTCTTTATCTTCTATGATCCTATGAAGCTATTATTCCTAGGTTTCTTTTGACAAGGGGAGACATCCAAAAAAGTAGTTAAGGAAATAAAGTATTTTCCTTATACAGTAAGAAAAATCTACATTCAGTTATTAGGCATTCAAACTGCTCTATTAGGTTGATTCTAAAACTATATGGTCAATAACCATTTTACTTAAAATAAACATGTGGTAATTAAGCTAACAGATATTGTAGACTGTATCTTTGGTGTGTGAAAGTAATAATTTGGAATCATTAATCACTAATTAAAGGAATAAGCAATAAAAAGGAAGAATAAACATATTACTTGATTAACATTTTTGATAATTAAAATTGCATCACATCACATGATATAATTTAGAAGCAGAAAATAATGTGCATGCTCATTACAATTTATATTTTTCTTCCAAAGGTATTTATGTTACCAGATATTTATATTTTTTAATGAACCACAAGAAAAAAATTGCCCCAGAAATCTCATGTTTTGCCTGAAAAACTGATGTTCTAAAACAAAGATGTATGTTATCTAATAGGTTGGACTTTTTAAGAAGACTATTTTTTACCCTTAAGATTAATCAACAAGAGTCCCAATATCCTCTAAAATATTTATAGCAATACTTTTTATAGTATGAAATAACTAGAAACAAAGTACATGCCCAAAGATTACAGAATCTCTAAACAAATTTTTGAATTATGGTAATAAAATATATGGAAAATTACTGTCTATAATGTATCAATGGAGATTTTGAACCTGGATGGCCCCCAAAAGGGGGGTATCTCTCATTTGTAACTCCTCAGCTCACTTTACCCTTTTACCAGAATGATCTCTAGATTTTTGGTGACATTCTTAGACCTAACATAAAGAGTATAGAGGTTTTGATTTTTTTAGACCCTCTGCCACATTTTTGTAATGACGGCAGTAAAAGAAATTAAAAAAAATATCTCAGCCAAGATTGAAACATTGCTACACCTGAAAAACTTGTGACAGGTATCCATTTTACTTAAATGTCATACAGCAGGTTCATGTAAAATATTATAGTGGGCTTGTTTGCTATTATAATTAACTGGGCTATTGTAAATTTTAGGGACTTTGGTACTTCTTTGGATGTGCATTATCTATTGTATTGCTGTTTTATTCTGAAAATCATTTTGTATTCACACATGGCTGACACAATGTGTCAGTGATTATAAGCTATATATATGTATATATATTTAAACTCTTATTATGTTTTCTTGCATATGCAATATACTATTTCAGTTTTTTTTTATTTTTCTCTCTTTTTTTGTATTTGAAGCATATGTCACCAGTATTGAGAAGATTTTCTTTAACTTTTTTGATTTTGCAGTAATACAAGCTTAAAATATATTTGCTATAATGTCAATGCATGCCCCAAAAGCTTGAGACTATAAAAATGATGCCACTGATTGTTGAGAAAAGAATTATGGGACTTTGCTTAATGATTCTGTCTTATTCCAGGACAAGAGAATACAAAAAGAGCCATTGCACAGTGCCAAAGAAACACAAAGTTTAACTGCATAGTGCCTATCAAGAACAAAGTCAAAGAGACCAACCAATCCCAATGGGATTGATGAAAATTTTGATCCAAGACGAGAGGACTTGAACTTGTTTGGGGTTCGAGGTTGCAGCTGTTTATCATGTGTTAAAGGCAAGTCATCCTTGTCCCACATTCTACCAAGTATCTCAAATTTGGCGGCTACCTGGCTCCTATAATCTAGTCCCTTTTCTGTCTTTCATAGTGTGGTAACTTTCTGTAGTCCTGGCTACTGACTGGGTAAATGCATAATTGCTTAAATCATTTTAATTGGGCCCTGATTCAAGAACCAGTTGTAGATTTATTTTTCCTTTACTTAGAATTTTTACACAGAAGACTTTCATAGTCTATATCTCATCCAGAAATTATTTTTATTTGGATTTTTAAAATATATTTTTTATTTCTCTTGCCAATTGACTCATGTACCTCATAACTCAGCCAAGCATCCGTAAGTTATCCCTGTGTCTTTTCAATCACCCTCTTCAGGGGGGAATGTATCATTATTATTATTTTTAAATTGCAAAGTCCTTTTGAGAGTAATTTTAGATTAAGAAGCATGCTACCTCTTTGAATCCAGAAAGTGAACTCTTTGGAGAAGATACCATAAAGATGTCTCCACAGACCACAAGCTGCACCAGAAGATCCAGAGTGAAGTTTGGGATGTAGTGAATTGAACTGTATGGGGTTGAAATGCATTTGTTTTGTATGTATACTTTTATGCAGAAGGGGAATGCCCCAATTGTCTTTTTGTCAATGCACCTAGAAATTATTGTTTTTGTTTTATTTATTATTGTTTTGGTTTTTTTCCTCTTATCCAAAAATTATTGTCATTCCATAGGTGGTATGTTTACAAGACCCACTGGGGTGACTAGTCTTCCATAGGTCTCAGGGAGGGAATATATAAATGGAGATTTTGAACCTTTGACTTCATTCCCCAGAAGTCCTTGGTATTTACCAGAATTCCCTATAATCTCTCCTGCTTCTCCACAATGGCGAGATCATGTTATTGGTATTTAACTGGCAGTAATGCCATCGACGCTCTCTCTTCTTGCATGATGTAGCATCAGCAGTGATGGTGGTAAGGTGGGGAAAATTTATAAATTACTAACCAGCCATGTGCACGTGGTTTTTATTTTGTATCCTCTTTATTCCTTGATTTCTAATGATCCTTAATAAACCTCATAAAATATAATATTTTTATTATTAGAGATAGAAGCATACATTAACTGAAACAGAGTGAAATTGTCAGAAATAAGCAATAATATTGACAATAACTATAGAAATTTAAGAAGAGCAATTGCCTAAACAATAAAAATAAATGTTATAAAGTTTCAAAGAATAAGCATGACTCCAAAGAGTAGACAGGAGAAAATACCTCCCCTAGCTCCTTTACAGAGGACATTCATGAATAATATCACATATATATTTTAAATGCATTGATCATTTTTGCTAATTATTATTTTTCTTCATCCTCTTTTTTTCTTTTTCCTTTTAAAACATATTCTTGCTATATAGGTTGGCTCTTTGTGGGAGAAATATTGGTGATACAGAAATAAAAGATACCAGTGAAAGGTTAATTTAATAATCAATCAGCAAATATTTACTAAACACAAGTATACACAATAAATTATGCCAGGTGCTGAAAGGAATAGAAGCATAATAAGTATGGTCCCACACTTCAAGGAACTTTTAATTTACTAGAGATATAAGATAACAAGTTGGTTTTTAGACACAAGGTGATTAACAATGTAGTTGTGAAAATTAAATGGACAAATTATTCATAGATCCAGAAATGGAAGAATCATAGATTTTAAATCAAGAAATGACTTTATCCAACCCAAAACTCTTCTAAAAATAATGAGAATTATGCCTAGTTAAATGATTTATCTAAAGTCATACAGGCACAGCTAGAATACAAAAAAACAAACACAAACAACCAAAAAACCAGCCTCTAACACCAAATCTTTTGTTTTTATCATTGTACCATACTTCTCAATAATAATCCAAGGTGAGATAAAATAAAAATCACAAAGGCTCTATAAAGAAATGTTTTTAAGGAAATAATACACACATAAGTGATGCAGCATAAGTTAGTGAACTGACAGTTAATCTTTGAGTCATTCAGACATAGGTTCAGTCCCTGCCAATGCTATCTAGTTAACTTTGTGACCAAGGAGAAGTTTCCTTGGATAATTTTTTTAAGGCCCAAATAAGAGAGAGTTAAAGATCTAAACCACTGGAGGGATTTTTTTCCACAATGGGCATTCTTTACACTGATAAAATCACAAGTCCAGATAATAATTCACTCAGTCAATCATTCAGTAAAATATAAGGATCACTATCTGGGATAGGCAAGTAAATTCTTTTCTCAACTTTTAATCTAGAGCATCATTCTTATTAAAAAGTGAAAAATAAAATCCCCATCAGAATTTTTATACAAAGTTACCCAGGTTTTAAACAGAAGAACCAGTATCCAATACAAACCCAGAAATAAACTTCATTGGATCAATAACCATTCATTTGTGTGCATATGCATGTTTGTAGATAAATCTCCTTTTATTTCTTTTTTAAAATGGCCAGAAAAATAGATGAAACAAGAAAGTCAATAATAATAATAATATGGAGAATTAGAAAATAACCCAAGAATCATGCTCAGAATGGTAAACTAATAAAGACTGTCATTTAATTTAGCTTTAAGATCATGGGTAATGTTCGAGAAAGCACACTATAGTGAGAAGATTGCTAGCTTTATACACAAAGACTAGGTTTGAATCTGACCTCTGAATATTACTGCTTATAATGATCTTAGGCAAGTCATTTCACTTTTTGGGCCTCATTTTATTCATCTACAAAATAGGAGGTTGGAAAGTGCTCAGATCTCATGATCTTTCAGGGTCCCCAGCAGCTTCAATTAACCCATGATCCTTAAGTAGAGTAACTGCAAGCAAAGCTACCTCAGAGAACCTCAACAATACTATCCCCAAAGTCCCCCAACAACAACAAAAATTTACTCTCCAGAAATAAGAATACATACTCTGATCAATTTAATTCCTATATACTCTGGCTTCAAAAAGCACTTGTAGATAGACAGACAGACAGACAGACAGACAGATAGGGAGATACAGAGAAAGAGAGAGATTGATAAAGAAATCTCTCCATCTGTATATAGATATAGAGGTAAAATAAATATTGGATCTATCTATCTATCTACATAGTATATTTAGACACACATAATCATCTCTCTATTATCTACCAGTGGCTCATAAAAGCTGTGGGTATAAATACACACATACACCTGTATGTTATATTATGTGTTTATTATACATGAATGTTTAAGTATACATACATAGAATACATAAAATATGTGTATACAAGATATATGTATAAGTACAAAGGATGCATGGCTGGTTTTCATTTACAAGGGCAATTATGTATATAAATCTAATTAAAAACAATGTAACTACAAAAAAGAAAAAAAAGTTTTGTTTTCTTTAGGTTCTAAGCTTCCAAATGGCAATAACTCTGCTATTTCTTGATCTTTCTCCCCCAGATCCCTAGCACCAGGCCTTTTGGATAGTAGATATGAAATACATGTTTATTAAAATTATGGGATCCTTCGAGAAAGGTCTGATTTTGTGTAGATGCCCATATAAATGGGTGTATTTATTTGGACTCTGGTATATAAAAACTACCTATTCCTATGCAGCAGGTTGCAAAAAATTTCTCCAGGAATGAAATATCCCAACAAAAGTTGGACCCATCAGTCCAGATTAGCACTGTGGTTGAAAGGAGCAGAAAAGCAGCTTCTATTTTTATCTTATCTTTAAATTCCAGGAACCTCATTTCACTAAATCATAGCCTCTAGTAGGATTGCAAGTGCTCTCCTCATGCTTATTCCCTTTTACGTTCAATCTCCCTCAATAGCCCAATTCAGTGATGGCTACCATCCTGAAACACCCCCTTGGCCTTTGCCATACTTTCATTGGCCCTATTTATTTATTTATTTCCTATTACAGCAGAGGAAGGCATTTTCAGAGCTTTTTGGCACTATTCACAGAACAGAATGCTAAGGTGATGATTCTACAGAAAGTTACTTATCTCTGCATTTCTTAGGCAGTTCAAAGCTGTTAAAGATTTGTTCCTAAAGAAAAATACTATATTCACAACCACCCACCCATTCAGTCAGCCAGTACATGAATATTTATCATTTATTAATTTATTATAATTACCATATTTTTTAATTATGTTATATAATCATAAATAATTATGGATTAATTAAATTAATTATTAATAATAATTCCTACTCTATGCCAGGAACTGCATTAATCTTTGGGGTTACAAAGGGAAGTAAAGGTACTCCTGCCATAGCTCATAGTCATTTAATGGTATGGATGAATGCACCCACTTCCCTGGGTTGTTCATAGTAAGGATAAGATGAGATATTCTCGGATCACTTTGCAAACCTTAAAATCATGATATAAATGCTACCTATTATTAGCTATTAGGGCAAGAAATTGTCTATTAGTGTCTAAATATAATAGAAAAATATCCTACAAATTGATCAAAAATTTTCCATAGTAATTTGTATAGTCTGTTTTTAATTAGGAAAAATATATATTAGTCTTTCAACAATATTTACTGAGTGACAGCTATTTACATCAATTTGTTCAAAGATATACTAGATAACAGAGAATTACTTTAAAACCAAATATTTTCACTTAATGAGGAAGACAAGATATTTATGTGAAGGATTTCAATGGTACTAGTATCAGCTAGCTTGTTTTAATACACGGAGTGCTGGAATTGAGTATCCAAAAAAATTAATTCAAATTCTATCTTTCATTCTTACTAAATGTGAGAGCTGAGGCAAGTCATTTAAAATCTCTCCTTGAGGAAAACTCAGAGGATTTATATACCAACACACAAAGAGGTAGCTAGGTGGTATAGCAGATAGAGCACTGGCCTTGATGTCAGGAAGACTCATCTTTGAGAGTTCAAATCCATCTTCAGACACTTACAGTCTATATTTATTTCTCTGGGCAAATAATTTAATCCTGTTTGCCCCAGTTCCTCATCTTCCTGGAGAAATCTTAAACCACTCTAGTATCTTTGCTAAAAGAAAAATCTTATATTGAGTCATGAAGAATCAGACATGACTCAAATGACTGAATAGCAATGACAATCAGTTCAGAAACAGGTTGTGATCTGTGTTGGTAAAACACAGAATTCCTGCTTCTCCCCACTGATGAAATTATATCTGCAATGGGTATTTACATATAATACAAATTATGAGATAAATTTCCAAGATGAGTGGTAGAGATGGTACATGGCATAGTAGTTCCAAAAGGAAAGAGATCATAGACGACTGAAATGGCTGAGGAAATGCTTTCTAAGGAGGTAATATTAGAATAGTATATTGAAGGATAGATGAGAAAGGCAAACCAGGAAAGCTATATAGTAAGGACCTAAAAAGTAAGGTATCAAACAGAAATCTGATGAGTTCAATATGAAGTGATGAGTCTGGCCAGGTTGGATGGATTCTATTGGGGGACCAAAAGATATTCTAATATCATAAAATAATTTTTCTATATACTTTGCTCACAATTTTCCTTTCATCTAGGATGTCTTTCCATTCTCTATCTCTAATGAATTCCTGTCCATTCTTTCAAGTACAATTCAAATGGTATCTCAACTATGATGTTCCTCCCAGACAGTAGTAACTTTCCTTTCTTTAGCAATTATGTTTTTCTTAATTCAACATGTATATCACATTATGGGTATTTGTATAACATATAAAGTAAAATGCTTGAGGGTAAGGTTTATATTTTACATAAATCTTTTTATATCCCCTACGGCTCTTTCTACAGTAAATACTAAATAAATATTTGTCCAATTGAACTGAAAATTATGTTGTAGTCAAGTAAATTGTAAGGGAATGGCAGTGGTTGCCTGAGGAATTCAGACTTTATCATGTTAAATAGTAGGGAGGTTGTTGATCAAAGAATGCCTTCATGACAACTTGGGGTCATTTTAATATGGCAAAATACTGTTATAGGAGCAAAGTTGGGCACAGGCTGAACGTGATACTATAGAATAGCTGTAGATTTGATTTAACTACAATTGGGTAGAGAGCAGACAGGCAAGCAAAGTGTATTTAGCATTATTCATTTCAATCAGACAACTAAGCAAATGCTAATGTAAGACATGTCTAGAATGGGTATTCATCAACTAAATGTGTCCTTGTTTAAAAGCAAGGGATAAGAAGATCATTCTAAATAGAGATTTATGTAAGTGGCATTATAATATCACATCACTGATGAGGTGACATTTAGAATACAAGGAAACAAAACTGAGCCTAGATTTTTCAATTAAATCTTCAAAATTCCATTTCACTACCATTGCATAAACTAATTTTCTTTAGGGTGAAAACTGAAATGTAGCTCTAGAAACAATAGAAACCTGCTACATTGTCTCTTTCATTCTAAAATTAATGTCTTTTTTTCTTTGACCTAATTGGTTTCCCAAAGTATCCAATATGTAGTACTAGCTTCCAGGCTTCTTGATTTAGGCTCAAGCATGAAAATTGGGTACATTATGCAAATGTCCCTGCCTATGCTCAAAATATTGAACTGACTTGTATCAGATCTTATGTAATGTCAGTTAAACTCCCTGGACCACAGTTTCCATAAAAGTAAAAGAATAAAGTTGAATTATATAGTTCTGAGGTCTTTTACAGCTATATTTCTGTGGTCCTCAGATCTATAATGTCAAAAAATCTCATAATACGGCTTTCTCTATACCAAAGGTAGCTTAGGTGATATAATAGGTAGAGGGTTGGGTCTAGAAACATCAGGACCTCAGTTCATTTTTGGTCTCAGATATTCTCTAGCTATAACACTCTGGCTAAGTCACTTATTGTCTGTCTGCCTCAGTTTCCTCAATCATAAAATAGCACCTGCTCCCCAGGATTGTTGTGTATATTATTTATAATGCCCTTAGTCAGGTACCATGCACAGAACAGGCACTCAATAAATGTGTGTTTCTTTCCATTATCAATAATCTTTCAAAAGCTATTGAAAACATTGTGGCCATTTTGGAATAATTCTCAAGAAAGAAAAGGTATTAAGTTCTATTTTAGCTATATAGTGGAATGTAGCATTCCAGGTAAGAGATTTTTATATGTTGCACCATTAATTTTCACTATTCTTTCAGCACAGTCTCACTTTTTTTTTCTGTATCTTTTGGGAAAATAATCCATAATTTGCCCTGACTTGAATGGGCTGCCATGAGGTTCTCCAATTAGCAACAACTCCAACCTTGGTTGGAGCCTTTGTGATGGGAAGGAAAGGATGAAATGCTCTGCTTGGGTACTGGTAAGGCAGATCATCTTTTAGGGATCAACTTGCTGCTGCATTTCTGAGGTAATGACAAAAAGACAAGGATTCCCCTTTGTTTTCAATCTCATCACATATAAAAATGCTTTCCCCAAAGTTTAGTACCTTAATTCTCAGAACATTGTCCCCTTCCATATGTTCCTTGTCCTTCCAGGAGACAAATTTCCTTTTTAGACTAAGTTCCATCTTAAGAAGAAAGCAAAGTAACAAAAGTGAAGACTGAAAAAAAATATTTACCTTATGACTGGTCAACATGAACCTGTTAGCCTCCTTAAGACAAGGATCACCCTCAAAGATACTATACATAGCTGGTATATCACACTCATTTTTACTTTACATGAATTTAACTCTATCACTGCTGAATAGGAACTCAATCCATCAAGGAACATGAACTAGCCTACGCTAGTAACTAGAAGGCAATTCCAAGTCAGCCAATTTAAAGGCTTTCAAAGATAATTTTTACCCTCTGTGATTTCATTTGTAGCATTGTTACAACAAATAACTTGTTTTATGTCTGGTAACAATAGAGCTATGAAGTTCTTTTTTGTTACCTCCTCCAGCTTTAGGAAGTTTAGTTTACATGAAAATCTGTGATTTAAGTAACAATTGTCTTGAGCTCAGGGTTAGAAAAACTCTTAACATTTGGGCAAATGATGGTTTCTTTGCATAACTTCACATTCCTATTGCTCTCTAGTTAACATGTGACCTCTTTGTGATTGAGGGTAAATTCAGCATAATGGAAAACTTTGCTACTGAAACAGCACATTATATTATAATATCTGTGGCTAGAGTCAATGGCATGGAAGTTGGAGAAGAGATGACCTTTTCCTCAAACTTCCCTCAGGCTGGAGCTTCTACTCTGAGATGTTTGTAGGATTGATGACAGACCCTCCATTCTATTTTCATTCACTGCCACAGGTCAGTCATCATGGCTCCAATCTCTGAAACTAATACACATTTAACTTTATAATTTATATATGACACCTCAGAACTACAATTTGAAGGACTTTTCTCACAGTTAAGCTAAAGTCTATGAGGGCTCATGATTGATGGTACATTTTATCACTTACTTTAACTGGGTTTGGATTGAGTAAATCAATCTCTCCACTGTTTACCATAGATCTTTGGATAGGACATAGAGACTGGACCTGAGTTTTCAGATGTCCCGGGAGCTACCAGTGAGGAACTTCCTTTACTGAAGTGAAGGGTTATGGATCCCAAGGATGAAACAGACCAACAATGTAACACACAGGAGGGAGTTTATTAAACAACCTGCAGTTTGGGCTCAGCACTCTAAAAGTGGCTGTCCCGGAGTCTGGGGCTTGCAGGCTTTTTATATACTTTTATGGTAGGTGGAGTGCACAGGAATTCCTGGGGTGGGGGGAATGAACAGGAACTCCTGGGGCTGGGGTCCTTATCAGTTCCTAGCACATTCCAGGGTGTGGTAACTGGTTCTTCAGTAACTTGACTGCAATGGCACTAGGGGCAAGGGGGTAAGGGAGAAAATAGGTTCCAGAGCTAGTCCTTCATTACCAATACAAATTGGCAACTTCTTTACAACTTGGGATGACTGGAGAATTAATAGGCTACATGATTTGCCCAGGGTCACATAACTGATTGGAGTCAGAGAAGGGACTTGAAAACCAGTCATCTTACCTCTGAGATCAGATCTCTGGGCACTATACCATGGTGCCTTGAAATCATCAATTCATGGGTTTTAGAGCTGAAAGAGACCTTGGAAGTTCCTTTTTTATAGATGAGGAACTGAGGCTTATAGAAGTTGAGTAACTTGCTCAGTACCACAAAGTTCATGTCAGAAGTAAGATCTGTACCAAATTTTCCTGATTTCAAATCTAAAACACTATCCATCATGCCAAATTATTTTTTAGGCTACTACTTCATATTTTGAACTTAGAACCTAATCACAAGTTATCAACATGGAAGCTAGAAACCCCAAACTTCTAGCCTAGAAAGATCTGACAAACCCCAAGTTTTAGGACTAGCTTGTAAATTGGAGACCCCGAAGCTTGTCCTCTTTCCCTGTTTCTGTGAGAATCCACCCTGAAGGGAATCCCAGGCTAGCAGTTTCAGACTGAATAATGGACCCTAAGGTAAAGGCAATTACACTTAGGTGGGACTAAACAAAAGCTGAATGCCTCTTTTTGCCTTAGAAGCTTCTCCCGTTATGTACCATATCCCCCTTTTGAGGTTTGAACTCAAGACCTTCACTTTATGAGACTGACATGCTGCCTACTGCACTAATGTTGACAAAGTAAAATGTGACTCTACTGCAGAAATTCAAATCATGGAAAAATCACAGTTTTTTTTTTTTGGTTTTTTCTTTTCCTTTATTTTTATCCCTAGCTTTTTTTTTTTTAATATATTTTATTTGATCATTTCCAAGCATTATTCGTTAAAGACATAGATCATTTTCTTTTCCTCCCCCCCCCACCCCCCATAGCCTACGCGTAAGTCCACTGGGCATTAGATGTTATCTTGATTTGAACCCATTGCTTTGTTGATAGTATTTGCATTAGAGTGTTCATTTAGAGTCTATCCTCTGTCATGTCCCCTCAACCTCTGTATTCAGGCAGTTGCTTTTTCTCGGTTTTCCACTCCCATAGTTTATCCTTTGCTTATGAATGGTGTTTTTTTCTCCTGGGTCCCTGCAAGTTGTTCAGGGACATTACACTACCACCAATGGAGAAGTCCATTATGTTCGATGATACCACAGTGTGTTTGTCTCTGTGTACAATGTTCTCCTGGTTCTGCTCCTCTCGCTCTGCATCACTTCCTGGAGGTTGTTCCAGTCTCCATGGAACTTCTCCACTTTATTATTCCTTTTAGCACAATAGTACTCCATCACCAACATATACCACAGTTTGTTCAGCCATTCCCCAATTGATGGGCATCCCCTCGTTTTCCAGTTTTGGGCCACCACAAAGAGCGCGGCTGTGAATATTTTTGTACAAGTCTTTGTGTCCATTATCTCTTTGGGGTACAGACCCAGCAGTGCTATGGCTGGGTCAAAGGGTAGATATTCTTTTAGCACCCTTTGGGCATAGTTCCAAATTGCCCTCCAGAATGGTTGGATCAGTTCACAGCTCCACCAGCAATGAATTAATGTCCCTATTTTGCCACATCCCCTCCAGCATTCATTACTTTCCTTTGCTGTTATGTTAGCCAATCTGCTAGGTGTGAGGTGATACCTCAGAGTTGTTTTGATTTGCATCTCTCTGATTATAAGAGATGTAGAACACTTCTTCATGTGCTTGTTAATAGTTTTGATTTCTTTATCTGAGAACTGCCTATCCATTTCCCTTGCCCATTTATCAATTGGAGAATGGCTTGATTTTTTGTACAATTGATTTAGCTCTTTATAAATATGAGTAATTAAACCTTTGTCAGAGGTTTCTATGAAGATTTTTTCCCAATTTGTTGTTTCCCTTCTGATTTTAGTTATATTGGTTTTGTTTGTACAAAAGCTTTTTAGTTTGATGTAGTCAAAATTATTTATTTTACATTTTGTGATTCTTTCTATATCTTGCTTGGTTTTAAAGCCTTTCCCCTCCCAAAGGTCTGACATGTATACTATTCTGTGTTTACCCAATTTACTTATGGTTTCCTTCTTTATGTTTAAGTCACTCACCCATTTTGAATTTATCTTGGTGTAGGGTGTGAGGTGTTGATCTATTCCTAGTCTCTCCCACACTGTCTTCCAATTTTCCCAGCAGTTTTTATCGAATAGTGGATTTTTGTCCCAAAAGCTGGGATCTTTGGGTTTATCGTATACTGTCTTGCTGAGGTCGCTTTCCCCCAGTCTATTCCACTGATCTTCCTTTCTGTTTCTTAGCCAGTACCAAATTGTTTTGATGACTGCTGCTTTGTAATATAGTTTTAGGTCAGGGACTGCAAGGCCCCCATCATATGTGTTTTTTTTCATTATTTCCCTGGATATCCTTGATCTTTTGTTCTTCCAAATGAACTTTGTTATGGTTTTTTCTAAATCAGTGAAGAAGTACTTTGGTAGTTCAATGGGTATGGCACTAAATAGATAAATAAGTTTGGGTAGGATGGTCATTTTTATTATATTGGCTCGTCCTATCCATGAGCAGTTAATGTTTTTCCATTTGTTCAAGTCTAGTTTTAGTTGTGTGGCGAGTGTTTTGTAGTTGTGTTCATATATTTCCTGTGTTTGTCTTGGGAGGTAGATTCCTAGGTATTTTATTTTGTCTAAGGTGATTTTGAATGGGATTTCTCTTTCTAGTTCTTGCTGCTGAGCTGTGTTGGAGATATATAGAAAAGCTGATGATTTATGTGGGTTTATTTTGTATCCTGCAACTTTGCTAAAGTTGTTGATTATTTCAATTAGCTTTTTGGTTGAATCTCTAGGATTCTTTAAGTAGACCATCATGTCATCCGCAAAGAGTGATAACTTGGTCTCCTCCTTGCCTATTTTGATGCCTTCAATTCCTTTATCTTCTCTAATTGCTACTGCTAGTGTTTCTAGTACGATGTCAAATAGTAGAGGTGATAATGGGCATCCTTGTTTCACTCCTGATCTTATTGGGAATGCATCTAGTTTATCCCCATTGCAGATGATATTAGCTGTTGGTTTTAGATAAATACTGTTTATATTTTTAGGAATGACCCTTCTATTCCTATGCTTTCTAGTGTTTTTAATAGGAATGGGTGTTGTATTTTATCAAAGGCTTTTTCTGCATCTATTGAAATAATCATGTGGTTCTTGCTAGTTTGCTTGTTGATGTGGTCAATTATGTGGATGGTTTTCCTAATGTTGAACCAGCCCTGCATCCCTGGTATGAATCCTACTTGATCATGGTGAATGATCCTTCTGATCACTTGCTGGAGTCTTTTTGCTAGTATCCTATTTAAGATTTTTGCATCTATATTCATTAGGGAGATTGGCCTATAGTTTTCTTTCTCTGTTTTTGACCTGCCTGGTTTTGGAATCAGTACCATGTTTGTGTCGTAAAAGGAGTTTGGTAGAACTCCCTCTTTGCTTATTATGTCAAATAGTTTGTATAGTATTGGGATTAACTGTTCTCTGAATGTTTGATAGAATTCACAGGTGAATCCATCAGGCCCTGGGGACTTTTTCTTAGGAAGTTCTTTGATGGCTTGTTGGATTTCAATTTCTGATATGGGATTATTTAGGAATTCTATTTCCTCTTCTGTTAGTCTAGGCAGTTTGTATTTTTGTATATATTCATCCATTTCTCCTAAATTGGTGTATTTATTGCCATATAATTGGGCAAAGTAATTTCTAATGATTGCCTTAATTTCCTCCTCATTGGAGGTGCTGTCCCCCTTTTCATCTTTAATGCTGTGAATTTGCTTTTCTTCCTTCCTTTTTTTAACTAGATTGACCAGTACCTTGTCTATTTTGTTTGTTTTTTCAAAGTACCAGCTTCTTGTCTCATTTATTAAACAAATAGTTCTATCACTTTCGATTTTATTAATTTCACCCTTAATTTTTAGGATTTCTAATTTGGTTTTCTGCTGGGGGTTTTTAATTTGATCGCTTTCCAGTTTTTTCATTTGCATTTCCAATTGATTGATCTCTGCTCTCCCTTGTTTGTTAATATAAGCATTCAGGGATATGAATTTACCTCTGATTACCGCTTTGGCTGCATTCCAAAAGGTTTGAAAGGATGTTTCGCCATTGTCATTTTCCTCGATGAAATTATTAATTGTTTCTATGATTTCTTCTTTAACTAAACGGTTTTGGAGTATCATATTGTTTAATTTCCAATTGGTTTTAGATTTGGTTTTCCATGTACCATTACTAATCATTATTTTTATTGCCTTGTGATCTGAGAAGGCTGCATTCATTATTTCTGCTTTTCTGCATTTGTGTGCTATGTTTCTGTGACCTAATGTATGGTCAATTTTTGTGAATGTGCCATGTGGTGCTGAGAAGAAGGTGTATTCCTTTTTATCCCTATTTATTTTTCTCCATATGTCTATTAATTCTAATTTTTCTAAGATTTCATTCACTTCTTTTACCTCTTTCTTATTTATTTTTTGATTTGATTTATCTAAATTTGATAATGGTTGGTTTAAGTCTCCCACTAGTATGGTTTTATTGTCTATTTCTTCCTTCAATTCTCCTAGTTTCTCCATTAGAAATTTGGGTGCTATATTATTTGGTGCATACATATTGATTAATGATATTTCCTCATTGTCTATAGTCCCTTTTAACAAAATATAATTACCTTCCCTATCCCTTTTGATCAGGTCTATTTTTGCATTGGCTTTATCAGATATCATGATTACCACTCCTGCCTTCTTTCTATCAGTTGAAGCCCAGAAGGTCTTACTCCATCCTTTAATTCTGACCTTGTGGGTGTCAACCCGCCTCATGTGTGTTTCTTGAAGACAACATATGGTAGGGTTTTGGATTCTAATCCATTCTGCTATTCGTCTACGTTTTATGGGTGAGTTCATCCCATTCACGTTCAAAGTTATGACTGTCATTTGTGGACTCCCTGGCATTTTGATTGCCTTCCCTAATTCTAACCTTTTCTTCTTCGGCTCTACCTTTTAGTCCAGTGATTTACTTTGAAACAGTCCCCCTTGTCCCCTCCCTTGATGTTTCCCTTTTTAGTCCCTCCCTTTTTGTTCCCTCCCCCTCCCCCCTCTCTTTCCCTCTCTTTTTGTTCTCCCTCTCCCCCTCCCCCCCTTGGTTTTCCCTTCTCCTTACACTTGTTGGGTAAGATAGAATTCAAGATCCCAATGGATCTGGATGTTTTTCCCTCTCAGAGCTGATTTCCCTGAGATTGAGGTTTAAGTAACCCCCCCCCCCTCTCTTCCTCTCCTTCTTATAGGAGTTTTCTTCCCCTCCCCTTCCCATGTGAATCTTTGTGTGAGAATGATTATTCTATTTGGTCTTTCTTTACCCCCTATTTATACATTACATTTTCCCCACATGTTAGTATACATAGGTTGATATAAATGTAGTCCTTATAGAAGAGAGTTTGAGTAAAAGAAGAAGATAACATTTTCCCCTTTCCTTAATATTTACCTTTTCAGGTATTCCTTGCTCTTTGATTTTCGGTATCAAACTTTCCACAGAGCTCTGGTCTTTTCTTTGCAAAAAGTTGGAAGTCTTCTATTTTGTTGAATGCCCATACTTTCCCTTGGAAGTATATAGTCAGTTTTGCTGGGTAGCTGATTCTTGGTTGGAGACCCAGCTCTCTTGCCTTTCTGAAGATCATGTTCCATGCCTTATGATCATTCAGAGTAGAACTTGCAAGGTCTTGTGTGACCCTGATTGGCATTCCTTTATATCTAAATTGTCTTTTTCTGGCTTCCTGTAGGATTTTTTCTTTTGTTTGATAGCTTTGGAATTTGGCAATTACATTCCTGGGAGTTGTCTTTTGGGGGTTTAGTGTAGAAGGTGTTCTGTGAGCTCTGTCAGTGGCTGTATTGCCCCCTTGTTCTAGAATCTCTGGGCAATTTTCTTTGATTATATCTTGTATCACCATGTCCAGTTTGGTGTTTATTTCTGGCTTTTCTGGGAGTCCAATTATTCTTAAATTATCCCTTCTCCCCCTATTTTCCAGATCTATCACCTTGTCGGTGAGATATTTTATGTTCTCTTCTAATTTCTTGGTATTTTGGCTTTGCTTTATTGATTCTTGCTCTTTTACACGATCGTTGTCTTCCAGCTGCCTGATTCTGGCCTTTAAAGCCTGGTTTTCTTTTACAGTTTGGTCAAACTGGTTTTGTAGATGCGTGAATTTCTTTTGCATTATTTCCAACTTTTCCTCCCAGAAGGCTTCCATCTTTTTGGTCATTTCTGATTCAAATTCTTCATAGGTTTGTGGAGAGTTTCCATTTCCTTTGGAAGGTTTTGGAGCATTTTCTTTTATATTATCTTCTGTCTGCTCTGTATTTTGTATTTTGGCTCCATAGAATGTGTCCAAAGTCGCCCCTTTCTTCTTATTTTTCTTGGTATTTTGGGGCTTCTGTGGTTCTGTGGAGTTTTCCATTTCTGAATGTGGAGGATTAGCTTTTCTTATCTCTGGTGATCCGAGGCTTTAGTCCTGGGCAGATGTTGGTTCTATGAGTTTTCCCTGGGTTAAACTGAATATGCCTCACTGGAACTGGAATGGAAGGGTCAGACCACGAGGCCACACTCTCCCCCTAGCTCGCTTTCAGGAAGTTGCCTTCAGAATCGCTGGCCATGAGGCTGTTTCATTGGCCTGCGGGGGGATGGGCTGCAGCTTTCCCAAGCTCCGGGCAGGGACTTTCACTGCGACTTGGATAGCAGGATCCAGCCCGTGAGGCTGTCTTGCCCACCCTGAGGGTTGCTGTTGTTTCGACCAGCTCTCTGCAGCGGAAGCCCCAGGCAGTAACTTTCACCGGGACTGTAGAAGGCCCTGAGGGTTCTGCTCTCTGAGCCCGGCTGGGCTGTGGCTTCCGGGAGCCTTGGACTCTGCGCTCCTACCCCTGAGGTCCGAGTGATCTCGGGTTCTGGCTTTTAAGGGGAGCCGTACCTTTTGAACCGGGTCCAGGTCCAGGAGGAGGGTTCCCAGGGTCTGTGCTGTTGATCGTTTTGAATTTCGGCGCCTTAGGAGCTTATCGTTTGAGATCGGTCGGGAAGGGTTTTCCGGAGATCTGAGCTTTAGCTTTCTCTAAGCCGCCATCTTAACCGGAAGTCCTATCCCTAGCTTTTGAAAAATCACAGTTTTTGCTATAATTAAATTTGCAGGTAGCCTAGAGGTCAAACTGAAGGAATGATGCCTGGTGAATATAATAAAATCAGGAATAATACTAACAATGACTTGTACATCAGATACAGCAGAATTATAACACCCAGGATTGTGTGATCAGAAAAAGGAGAGGATTGTTCATCTGTACAAGTGAGGGATGAAACAAAGAGAAAACCTGAATTTAGCACAAGTTCCCATGTGTCCATGGAAAGAGGGGGAGGGGAGCTGAGGAAACTTCCTCCAAATCTTGGATAGATTCTTTAGAAGGATTTGTAGGAAGACAAGAATAGAATAGCAGACAATGAGAAGGTGTGATTGAGCTGTGAACTTTCTTGCTGCAGGGAGCTGCAGAACTGATTGGATCATTGATAGGTTAAAATATGGGACTATTCCTTCTTTTAGATAGCATGTCTGTTGACTTAGGTACCATAGTGTTTAAATTCTGAATCTAGAGTTGGGAAACTGAGTTTAAAATCTGCTAGCTCTATGAACTTGGAGACTTCAATAATGTCTAATTTGTAAAATGAGTATGATAATATCCTTACATCTTAGGGTTTATAAATGGATCCTTAAAAGAATGTATCTGCATATGTATATATGTATATGCAACAACCATATGAAGTACAAAGCACTTATAAAGTGCTTTGCCTTAAAGCCCTGTTTGTTAGTTATTTATTATTATCCAATCAAATAACCTTCAGTACCAGTTTTATAAATCTATTACATACATAAATACATGTTTTTTAAATGTTTATATTTATATAACTCCTATATATACATATATGCATTCATACATATATAGCTTTGTAGGTCACTGTATATTTCAATTTTTATCATCTATTCCTGAGATGTAACTCAATATTTCTCAATACAACTCTTCTTGCCATATGCAATAAAATAATTACATATTCTTATATACAATTTTGATTTCCATTTCTTTTACAGGAAATACTCTTTCACACATTTTACTTTTCCTCTTCCTTATTTAGATCAGATATCATACATTTTTCATATCACATGTAAGATATTTCTTATATCTTTTGAAGTAAAACATGAATTTTCAAATTTTATTTTTAATTATCTTTTCTTCCTTCAATTCCACACCCTCATTGAAAAAGAAAAAAAATTATAAAATATATATATCACATAAAATTAATTTCTTCACTAGCCACATCCAAAACAATCTCAGTTGTCACCCTAAGTTAATCACCTCTTTTTAAGGGACTGAATAGCATATTTCATCATGTACCATAGAATCAGTGTCAGGCATTGCAGTGACAAGAATTTAAATTGTTCAAAATTGTCTAAACAATGATTTGTGAATGTTTAAATTATTCTACATGTTCTACTCACTTCTTTTTGTGTCTATTCATACAAATCATTCAATTTTTCTTTTCCTGAAATGCCCTTTAATTATTTCTAATAGCACAATATTATTCCATTAAGTTCACATATTATAAATAATTATTCTATTCTCTAACTAATGGGCAAGCTGGTCAGTTTCTAGTTTCACACACACACACCCCTCTATTAAAATAGTGTTGTGTGTATGTGGGTCCTCTTCTTCCTTTGATTTCTTCAGGGCATAGCTCTAGCAGTGGCATATCTGGGTCAGAGTGTATGCATTGTTTAGTAATTTTTTGGATATATTTCTAAACCACTTTGGAGAAGTATTGGGCTAGTTCTTGGCTCCACCAATGGATTAATGTACCAACATACCCTCTAACATTGGTAATTTTCATATTTAGTCAACTTTGCCAATTAAATAGATATGAAGTGAAATTTCAAAGGTTCCTTAATTTGTATTCCTTTAGTTATTTCTAATTCAGAATATTTAATTTCATATAGCAAATGATAGCTTGGGTTTATTCTTTTTAAAACTGTCCATTCATATCATTTGACCTTTTATCAATGGACAAATGTCTCTTATACTTATAAATATGAATCATTTTTCTATATACTTGGAAATGAAATTTTATCAGAAAAACATCTATATTTAAAAAATGTAAAATAAAATATCTTTTATAATAGGAAAAAGGGAAAACATATACCTTCACTTACAATGAACTATCATCTTTAATTTCAGCTTTTCTTCTCTCTTTTTCAGTGACAAGAACCATGTTTCTGACTGTATGCTTCTTATGTTGATTTCTAACAATTCAATTTCAAATTCACTCATCCCATTTCTAGGTGATTTTATTTAGCAGGTTTAATGTTCATTTCCTCTAAGGTAGCCTTGTTATACCTATGAAACAGTCATTCAAATTGTCCTGTGATCTTGTGCAGTTTGCACAGATACATGTTTTTTCATCACAAAAGTTATACATTATACTCTTTTTTTCCCCTTGGGAGATATTACTGGGTCTTTGTTCTCTATTACCAAAACACTTTTCTTCATGGCATATTACAATGGAATGATTTCTTCAGTCACAGTGAGTATATTTCAGTTTGCCCAAATAAAAACAACTAAAAACTTAAGAATACCAATCAATGTTATGGTCAGCCATTATTCTAGATAATACATGATGAAATTTACTACTCAATCCTTTTAAAAAAGAGTAAATGGGCTCAGGGTCCAAATTGAGACTTTTCTGTGTTATGGTTGGTATAAGAATTTGCTTTGCTTGACTTATGTATGTATTTTACTTTTTTTTTCTTTTTCAATGATTGAGACTGGAATGGAGAGGAAAAATTATTCATTAAAAATGGAAACTTAAACTACATATTATAGTTATTAAAATGTTGTTGAGTTGGACTTATGGGTAATATGGATGGATGGAGAGATGACAGAAGAATATCTAAGGATGTAAGAGATTCAGTAAGGAATAGGACAGAATAATGAAGCACTATACCTTGTCCCTACTTTCATTAAGTATTTTCCATTATTGAATTGTTTAATTTTCAATAGTATTGAGAACTGACACTTGAACAGATCAATTCAGAGTATCAGAACTAGAAATAATGTCATTTGTTAAAAGCCAATGGACATTCATCGACAAAAATTTTAGCATATTTAGTACATTTGCAGATCAGCAACCCAGAATTGAATTTTTCATCCTTAACAAGGGTCTGGCATCGAAAGATAGCGATATAATGCTTTTTATACATATCCGAACACCCATTTAACCACACTGGTAGAAATTCAGTCTTCAAAAATCACTGGTGAGAGAGGAATTGTGGAAAGATGCTGGAAGAAGGAAGGAAGCTACCTGATTGTTCCAAATGCCACCACAAATAAATCAAAATAGTGCCTCAATATTAATTCAGGAGTGGAAAAAATAATTAAAGTTTTATATAAAGCAATTGTTCTGATAAGGCAACTTCAGAGGAAGTCAGAAAAAATCTGACTCCCCAGGGAGGTGGTCTGGTCTAATTGAAATGCAGATACTACAGCTTAGATGCCATGTGGCAGTTATTTCCTAGTCAACAAGCACTGAGCCCGGCTGCAACTGTAGAAATGGAAGCCTCAGCTATAGGAGCTTTCACCACACAGACAGTATGGGAGTCAGGCCACTAATTAGGGGAAGATTGTGGGCTTTTTCCACTAGCTTTGAGTATGGGGGCCAAGCATACTAACTGATCTCAGGCTGTGGCTATAGATGAGGAAAGAGAGGTACACACCTGGGAGTTTGGTCACAGAGAGGCAGGACCCTGCTGGCTGGAGTCATTCCCAGGAGAGCTATAACCCTGGTTTCATTGATAGGGCAGAGGGGAGAACTAAAGCTTACAGATGCCTTAGGAACCACAGGGAATAAGATTGTGATGACAGCAGTTTTGAAGACCCTGGTCACAGCCCAGTGGTAAAAAGAAATATCTGAGGTCAGACATAACCCAAGGCATGAGCCAAAGGATGAATAATCACAGCTCGCCTTGGATTATAGAAATTGAAAGAACCCAACAGGTCAATAGTCCCAGATAGAACACAGAAAACAAAAGCATGAAATACCTGGAACCTGAGTTATTATCCTCCATGCCTTGTGAGTAAAGACTAACTCTAATATATTAATAGCCAAGAAGCAAGCCATTTAAAACGACTAAAAATACAGAGAAAGAACTCAACCACAGATACCTAATATGGTGATAGAGAAGATCAGGGTTCAAACTCATAACAGCTTCTTGCAAAGCATTAAAATAGTCAAAATCCAAAAAGAATTTCTGGAAAAGCTAAAAAATGATTTTAAAAATCAAGAAATTGAGGGAAATTGGGAAAAAATAAGAGCAATACAAGGAAAGCAGGAAAATTACAGAAAGAAAGTCAACCACTTGAAAAAAGAGATCCAATAAGTTACCAAAGGAAATGATTCCTTAAAATTAGATTTGGTAAGGGGTTACTATTGCTTTTATAAGACATAAAGTAATACTAAAATAAAATGAAAAAGAATTAAAAAATATAAAAGAATGTAAAATACCTCATTATAAAAACTATTGGTCTGTAAAACAGATTAAGGAAATATAATGCAAGAATTATTGCACTATGTAAAAGCTTTGACCAAAAAGAGTCTAGACACTCTACTAAAGAATATTTTCCAAACACTATCTGAATGATGTCCCAAGGTGAAAGCTCACAGAAGCATGATAGCTAAGTTTTGAAACTCCTGGGTCAAAAAGTCAAGGAGAGTACTACAATGAACTAAAAAGAAACAAATTATTATGGAACTATGTAATTATTACACAAAAATTATTAGCTTCTTTACAAAAAGAATGGAAGGCATGAGACATGATACTCCAAAGAACAAGAGAACTGGATATCCAACCAAGAATAAGATAGTCAGGAAAGCTGAGTATACTTTTTGAAGGAAAAAAGGATATTTACTCAATGAAAAGACTTTCAGAAATTCTTGAGTAAAAGATCAGAACTGAATAGAAAATATGACATATTGGAATCAGGAAAAATATAAGCAAATAGCCATGAGATAATAATTATAAGCAATTTACCTGGTATTGAATCTATGGACTGATCCAACCATCTTGGAGAGCAATCTGGAATTACCCCTAAAGAGTTATAAAACTATGTATCCCCTATAACCCAACAGTACCACTATTAAGTTTGTTTCCCAAGGTGGTCAGAGAAAAGAGGTAGAGAACCTATATGATCTAAAATTTTTATTGTTCTCTTTGTGGTGGCAAAGTCATAGAAATTGAAGGGGTGCCCATCAATTGGGGAATAGCTGAATAATTTGTGATATAGGGTTGTGATGAAATATTAGAATATTAGAAAAATAGAAAGGAACAATTTAATTTTAGATTAACATGAAAGTCAAATAAAATAATGAAGAGTGAAATAAGCAGACATAAGAGAACTTTGTATATAGTAACATCAATATTATTTGAAGATTGAATGTGAATATCCAAATTATTTTGAGCTATATGAATATTCAAATGAATACAAAGGACTTATGAAGGAAAATACTATCCATCTGCAAATAACAAACTGATATATGGAATTATGTATTCTGATCATTTTCAGTTATATTCATGAAGAAATTAAATAACTGACAAAGGATTTTATCATTATAGTAATAAACCATGATGTGATAACATAGCTTTTCTTCATATGATTATATGCTAAAGGCTTTCCCTGTGAGACATGGGTTTAGTGTGGTTCAAGAATAGCCTCATGTCTCCATCGACAGAAAGACACAACAGTCACAATCTGGGACAAACTGAGAAAGTTAACAACTGAGAATACTTTGTGATAACTGATCCATGAAATTACAAAGTGTTAAGAGACCACTGGTTTGATTTCCCCTTTTATATGGGGGTTCTAATTTCAAGTTCAACTTATAGAAGAACAAAGCTGATGGTGAAGAGATGGAAAGAGTTTAAACTTTTCCTTTCAAATCTCTTTTCTTGTGTGTGTGTGTGTGTGTATGTATGCATATACATTAATGAAGCACATCTTAGTAATTTAAAAAATATACAATGCAAAGAAGATTTTTGTCACATATGTAGATGTGTAAAGAAATCCAAAGATATTAGATCATAGATTTATATTAGGCACTAAGAATTGCTAAAATAATTTTAAATGGTTTTAATGGTATTTTAAAATGGTTCAAATGCTATATTTTGTCACTATGTATATTTTTCTACTTAAAATATTTATAGCAGTGTATATGTTTAGTTAGAAAGAAATAGAAAGTGCAACTGTTTTTGCCTGACAGTTTTAAGCAAATATACATTTAAAAATTTATGTATCCATCAAAGTATTAATGCACAGTTAATATCCATTTATTTTATGGTACCATATGTAAGTCAAGTTAAGCTGCTTTCAATGTACCATAGCTAATCATAACAATATAATATCAAAAAAATAATTGTTCTAATAAAAGAGGATAGTAAAATTATACCAAGGAGAAAAAGACGTGTAATTTTTTTCTAAATCATGAGTCAAGTTATTAGAAAAAAGTGGAAAATATTATATGACATTAGTACAAAATTTAGATTGATTTTTAAAATTTAACTTTTTTGCCACACTGGACATGATTCTAGTGTACAGCGACACATACAGCATTCCAAGAGAAAGAATAGCAATGAGTATTTGTCAAAAGAAGTATCCTCTCATTGTTATATATTGTAGATTTAGTTCAAATATGAGTCTCTCTCTCTAGGTATATATATAAATATATATATATATATGTGTGCGTGTGTGTATGCATATACATTAATGAAGCACATCTTAGTAATTTAAAAAATATGCAATGCAAAGAAGATTTTTGTCAACTATGTAGATGTGTAAAGACATCCAAAGATATTCGATCATAGATTTATATTAGGCACTAAGAATTGCTAAAATAAATTTTTAAAAAGATTTATATTGATATCAGCCTTGATTTCTACACTCTGCATTTAGCCAACAAAAAATGCATTTTTCTATAATATAATTCACAGTTGCTTGGAGACTGTCATTTCCCTGGGGAGCTATGTGAGTGGGAGCTGTCTAGGAGAAGAGAATGTAGTGTGATCTGAAGGGTAGAGTTGACCTCAAAGAGCTAGGCATAAAAAAATTCATATGTCTCCAACAAACAATCAGGACATAGAATAAACTCTCAAACTTTGAAACTCTCTTATTCATTAATATATTGACTCTTTCAAGTGTTATCCCAGTGGTCCCCCTTTAGACTGCTCCTGATCATGGTAGTGATCCTGCTTCTGTTGTGGGCACCATTTTCCCCCATTCTGAGGTCTAATTTCAGCTCCCCATTACTTGAGTTTTGATTTTAGCTCAGTCCACTAAATTTCTGTCCCTTCTTATCTGCAGTCTGAGCAGCTTCTTTTATGCTAAGTCTTGGTCTATATTAAGTCCATTAAGGACCCTGTTTAGACTCTCAGCTATAAGGAACAAAGCCTTCCTCACTGCTGCTCCTAAATTTTCTGTCATTGTGATGATTTCATTTGGTGGAGGGGGAGAGGAAGTTCTTCCACCTGACCATCCTAAGCAATCCAATTTTTTCATTGCTTCTCTAGACAACAATCCCCATTATTTTTCTTAAAAAGAAATTGATAGACAATGAAGAATTCTCATTAGTCATCTGGTCCTGTAGATTTTACCTATGTTTGATGCTGGAGAATGGGGAATTAGGCATGATACTTGTACTCTTTGTACAAATATGTAAATTCCTATGTAAGAATTATATCAAGTGGCAGTAATAAATAGAACATAAGCAGTGATACTTTTAAAATATGCTACTGATTAAAGGCTGTATTTGTCTTCTACTTGACTTGCAATAGGTTGTGAAAACAGTAGCTATTAGTTACGTGGTGACAGTAGCACACTTTACTAAAGTATAACTTTGAGAGATGAGAAGGAATAGGACAAACAACATGGAAATAAATTTCAAGCTAGGCTTCTTCTGTTTTCCTTAAATGTAAATGAAGTAACTAATGCTCTGTGTGCCCAATTTACAAGAATAAGCTGGTCTAATCAGATCCTTTTTGTAAAGTACTTTTAGCCTTTATATTGAAACTTAGGGCATTGGACAAAAGAGATAATGTGTTTAAAAAATATTGAGCTCAGTGAGAACGAGCCTATAGATCTCAATGCTATTGAATATGCCCCAATTCCTTTCCAGTCTATCAAAGAGAAAATCATATATTGAAATGGAGAGAGATCCATCTACCATTCACCCCTTATAAGCCACCAGTTACTCTATCATTAAAGCACATCAAATTAGGTTAACACAACCTGTTCTCTACAAAGTCCATTGCATTTATGCTCTTTTTTCTGGGTGATTATGAACTAAATGGTGATTTCTAGCATTTTCCCAAGTATTTAGAAGTAGTTGAAAACCTTATGATTTCTAAAGTCAGTTCCCCTCTACTTTTCTGCTAATGTATATATTTATCCTTTTATGATCTTTATCTTGTCTCAGAGTTTATGCGTTTGGACAGAAAAGATTCTAATTTATCAGCTTACTAAAGAACAGTAACTGTCATCCAGGATTTCTAAAGTGTAGTGCTCAAAATTCTGCTCTGTCATGTGTTACTAATGGTTACCCTGTCTGGCAATAGGTAGAGTATTTCTGTGACTCTTTCCTTCCTTCACCTCTCCTTTAGAAGTGGTCAGAGAGAGCTGGAAGCCATCTGCTCAGTCTCTCTGACTTCATTATCCTAACTTCTCACAAGCCCAATTGTAGGTGCCATGCAGACAACTTAGTCAATGCTCAGTAAACACTTGTTCAATTAATTAATGTAAATCAAGTTCAAAATAGTTAATGCATTGTTTATAAATAGGAAATTTTCAGAAATTATGGCACTGACTTTAGTATTCTATTTTAGAGGGTCATCTTCAATATTTCTAAAAAATGTCATGATTTTTTGAATACTATTAGTTCAAATAGTATGTTGTATAAATAGGAAAATAGTAATACAGTGTGGATTTTTCCTTTATAATTGAAAATAACATTGCACTCCACTTTCCTTTATCCCAAGAGAACTTAGTTGGATATTAAGAAACAAAAACAAAAACAAAACAAAACTTAGTTTAATCACCAGAGAAGATCTAAAGGATGTTTCATGTATATGATGGCTCTTCCTTATTTACTCTGATCTATTACCAACAATAGTTCAGAAGTTTCCATGGATAACTAGAATGTGTAACTGGACATTAGGAGAGAAATATACTTGATACCTTGGTAGATAAATTAATCCATATGGCTACTCCCTCTACTGGTAGACATTACAATATCCTGTAAGATTCTTGTACATGCTTTTCTCTAAATCCTTCAGAGGTATTTCATGCCCTGTAGACTTTCTGATAAAACAGGTAGGTGCCAGAAAAAGTTAATCTTTTTAATTTTTATATCAGTTTTATTTTTTTTTTACTTAAGATTCCATTAAATAGAGCAAAAAGCATTACAGAGCTGCTTTAAATGCTACTGATTCACATTTATAGTGTTGTAAAGTGCTTTATACCTAGTATTTCATTTGATACTCACTAGAATCTGATGAGCTAAATTCTTTATTATTATAGCCATTATACAGACGTGGAAACTGAGATCAAGAACTGGTGACTTGCTAAATGTCACAGAGGTAGTTTGTATCAGAATTCAAATGCAGGTCTTTGAGATTCTTGAATCTACTACAATTCACTAGAGCATACTATTCCTAAATGTCTTAAAATATTTTATAATATGAAATAAATACTCTTAAGATTTTGTTCTCTCATGTAAACTAGGAAAACTGGTGTTATAGGCAAGAATGCTCCATTAAATTAAAGGTGTGAATTTTTTTTTTGGTATTCTCTTAACTACAAATAATTTACTGGATTATTTAAGGAGGAAAAAATGTTAGTTTAGAATATTCTTTTCTCTTTAATCTCTAAATAATTTGAAAAACTATGAGAAGCAAATGTATAAAAAACCACTCAATTAGAATTTAGCTAGTGTCAGTATATGCAAGTAAGGCAGATCTACTGAACCATCCTGAGAGTCAGGGTTTTTTTTGGGACAGAGACACCAGAGTACCATTAGCCAAGATTTCCATTAAACCCAATAAATGCTGATGTAATGAATGATAATAACCCTTTCCTTTCAAAGGGCCAGAGTCTGAAGAAGCTGGGCTAATCATCTAGACATGAGAACACTTTCATTTCAGTCTAAACACTTTCACTTCAGTCCTGGAATTTTTTTTGCACTCAGAGAGCCAGCATCTAAAATGCTTTCCTCCTTTGATGGAGGAAGCCCACGACAAATCAATCATCAGGTAAGAGAGTAAATGAGCCTGTGATTTTTGTCTGTGTAGGGTGTTCTGGTGAGAAATCTCCTTCTGTCCAATGCAGATCAGCAGTTCTACCACAGCTGAGAGTTTTAATGTTTCCTGTAGCCCTGGGGGATTTTCTTAGGGCCACAATAGTCAGTATGTCTCAGGGGCTAGATTTGAACTCAGGTCATTTTGGCTCTGGAGGCTGAGCACTTTCTCTTTTAAATGGCTTGGGATAAGAATGAACATAAGTGCTTTACATTTAGATAAGCTTTGATAGGTTAATAAGATGCATATAGAGATGACTGTAATATATAATAATGCATTAACATTTTACAAAAACTTGCAGTAACCCTTTTGTTCTAATTTATAAACACTCAGATATGCTTTTGGTATAGATGAAAACATTTAGTTCAATCAAATGGAAATGGGCTGCTTTCCAAAGCTTTATCTTAGTGTCAGGTCAAAAAAGCCTTTGAGCATATGAACATTTGAATGGTTTCCACATTATAAAATGAATTGTAATCTTATAGTAAAGATGAAATACATCCCAATATACATATATTGAAATGTGCTATTTGAGAGCATCTTTGTAATTCTAATTAGCACAGAAGATATTCAGAAGTGATAGGAACAATAATTCAGGGCCATATGGAAATCAAAGAAATATTATGCCACAAGAATAAGAAAAGGGCTTTCTTTAATCCAAATCACTTAACCATTTGGTATTAATTAGCCATATGCCTACCATTTCCTCCCCTACTATGTAGCACATTGTCCTATTCACAGCAGGAACTTAATACTTTTTTTTAGCAGAACTGAAAAAATGGCTGACAAAATAAAGGACAGTTGCAAAAGTAAATGGGATTTTTTAAGGCTCCAACGACAGACATTTGACCTAATTTTGTTCCCATGACCTACCCCAGAGATTAAAAGTAAATATTAGATTGAATAACAGTACTAGAGAGATTATCACTCAGGAAACCTGAATTGGACAACCTGAGATGGGCACCTCATTTAATCTCACCACACCTCAGATTCCTCATCTATGAATTGAACATGATAATAATAAATAATGACCTGCCTCCTAGGGTTATTTGAGGAACAAATGATATAATATTATTGTAAAGTTCTATAAGGGTGCGAATAACTATTACCCAATTATTAAATAACTAAAAATAACCCAAACACAGCCAATATAACCTTGAGTTAAAGACCATCTACTGAATAACCTAATCTTCTGGAAGGACAGTTCCATTTTGCTCCAAACAGAATTTTGGAGCTAGAGTAATATAGGTGAAAAATAAGATAAAAATCATGAATTTAAAAATGAATAAACATCTCTATTAGCCACTTCATGTAATTTCTCCTCTTTCCCATAAATTTTACAAGTATGGAATTCTCTGAGATCCTAAGTGATTTGCCCAATGGCATTCAGGTAGTAATTAAAATCTCACTCTTCTGATTTCAAATTCATCACACATTCCGTTGGACCATGTGCAAAGATGTGCAAAGATCCCTCCAGGAGGTGAGGGCTTGCTGACTTCCTTAAAGAGAGAACAAAGGTTGGTGGAAAGAATAACATACCCCAAAGGGCACAGAGAATGATTGGGTTCTAGATCTAGTTTTATGATTATTAAGTTATATAAGGCACCTACCTAGGTGTCACAGTGGCTAGAATGATACATCTTGAGTCAGGAAAACCTGAGTCAAAATCCCATTAGATTATAAGCTCCTTAAACACAGTGTTTTGCACTTAATAAATATTATCATATCATATCAAACCATATCATGCTATTATATACTGCATAGTATTGCATTATAACCTTTTACTCTGTTTTGTATCCCAGCCTCACATACTTGTAAGCTCTGTGATTCTGGACTAGTCACTTAAATTCTTTTTGTATACTTATCTACAAAATGTGGACAATAGTAACACTTACCTCCCAGATTGTTGAGAATAAAAAAATATATATTTGTTAAGTGCTTTGCAAACTTTAAAGTTCTATATAAATTATTCCTATATATGATTTTCATTTTTAATATGCAAAATGAGAATGGTGGATTGCAAAGAGAATTTCTGCTTTTAAAATTAAATTCTCAGATTTCATCCCAAGTCATTTCATAATCTTACTCATTTAATAAAATATGGAACAAATGATACATGTATAACCCAGTGAAATTGCTTGACAACTCTGGGAGGGAAGTGGGCATGAAAAGAACATGAATCATGTAACCATGGAAAATATTCTAAATAAATTAATAAAATGTAATGAAAAATTAAAAAAAAATATGGTATACTTTAATCAAAGGTGGTTCCTGAGGAAAGATTGACAGTTAGTATTTATTTCCCAAATTCACACAGTACTCAAAAGAGGCAGCATATTAAGCAGATGGTTGCTGATTCTATTGATCTCAAAATAGAGATGATTTATATATATGTATATATACATATATATATCTTTTCACTTTCCCTCTTAGTATTCAATAGAATCAATGTTAATTTCCTTCAACATATTTTTAAATACCTTAAATCATTGATTTAGTGCTGGAAGGGACATTAGAGGTTTTCTAGGCCAATACCCTTATTTTCCAAAGATAAAATTATGATCCAGGTTGGATAATTAAGTGGCTTTACCAAATGACTGACAAAATATTAATTGTTTAACAAGGATTTAAACTCACGTACTTTGACTCCAGACAATTCCAGAGCCGTTACCTCTATTCTATAGTGCTTCTTGATCATTAGGAATAGCAGAAGAGCCATTAAAATTTTTTTTCTTTGGATTAAGACCTTACTAACATATTTTTATCTTATAGGGAGGGGAATGGATCTTCAATGAAATAGAGAATTTTCAAGCATTCCTCATTAAAAAAATACCTTTCATTAGAAATTCTGAAATAAAAAATAGAATAAAGATAAATATAAAGTAAATACAATTGAATTAGTGGAAAAAATTATTCAGAATAAACTATCTGCATTCTAATAGAGAAAGGAAGAGAGATACTAGCATCCTGTAATAACCATGAAATCAGAATTTTTCATAGAGAACATCAAATTGATTAGTAGATATGGAGAGTAAGATACACATTTTTGGAAATGACCAATGTGGGAATGCATTTTGACTTACCAACTATATCTATTTGTATCAAGGGATCTGCTTTTCCTTTTACCCCCTTTTGGGGAGGGGGAGGGTGGTGGTGAATAAGGTTAGAGGGAAAAAGGAAAAATACTTGTTAATTTAATTTAAATTTAATTTAAATACTTGTTAATTTAATTTAAATACTTGTTAATTTAAATTAAAATTTAAATTTTTAAAATATTGGTAAAATTCTATGCTCCCCCAACATAATAGCTGCCAAAATTAATGGGAATGTAGGACCTAGATCACTTCATTCCCACTTCAGAGGTCTTTCTACCACATCAAGATGCCATCCTATGGCATGTTTTCTTTTTAAAGCATTTTCAAGGCTGCATGTTGTTCTACCAAGTTAAATGTGTTGTTTACTTGTTTGATTGTTTTTACATCCAGAAAAATTATTTATCCTCTACCATTTTCAGTGTGGCTTCTATATCCCATAAAGACTGCAAAAGAAAAGTTATTATGAAAACCTGCCTGACACGTATGAATGGAGAGGTTTTAAAGTGTATGAAAGGCCATATTCATGAAGAGTTTCTAAACATGAAAAGGCAGGACATGGTATCTGCTAGGGTATCCTCCTCAAACTCATGTTTTTATGTGTGTCACTTTGCCTCTCTTCTGTTTCTCTATCACTCTCCTGTTTCTGTCTCTCTCTTTTGGAAAAACTCTGAATAAAAAGCCTATAGTTCTCCAATTTGAAAAAAATACTAGGGAAAACAGTTTTTAGGTTAATAAAATGAAATGTTTTTGATGTTGGGAGCACTGCCAAAATGAATCAATGATAAAAAAGCATTGGAGACTTAAATGACAGAAACCGGGACTAAAAAACCTAACAATGCCTCAAGCAAAAACTTTCTGGTTTTAAAACACAACAAACAAAAAATGAGATATAGAAATGATTTTATTTGGTTTGTGTTGTTTTAATTTTAGTGAAAAATACCATTTTAGGAAAACATATACTCACTCATGACTCTATTAATCTTATGGAATTTCTGAATGTCAACAGATGAGTTTGTATGTCAACCTCTTAGAAACAATGAGAGGCTTCGATGCTCACACCATCTAGGAATCATAGTTAAACTCCACAGTGCCATATATTATTCTTTTAGAATGGCTGCAGGAGTACCTCAGCAATCACAGTTATGCACCTTGCTTGTTCTTAGTGATTATGAACAGATATTTATTCATTACTACTGACAAAAAGTTTTTCTCCTTCAAAATATGATGAGTGTATTTTTGTAGACAAGAGCCTTGGCTATATGATATTTTTCAGAGTAGAGATTTAGTGAGTGATTTTGTATATGATCTATATCTTTCACTTATAGTCAAGAGATTTTCAATAAAATATTTATAGAATAACCAGGTCCTCAATAATTGATTTTTTATTGCTCCCTGCAGTTAGCAGTCTCAGAATCTGTGTCACAGAAATTGGAAAGGATATTAGTAGTCATGGAATCCAACTTGGATTTGGTGCATACTAGACAGTTAGTAAATGTATTTTGGGATGATTCATTGCATAAGAAGTTTGTCTATAGTATACCATGCCCCTTTCTTGTAAATCAAGTCCATTTTTACATTGATATAATTGTTAGAGTTTTTCCCACTTAGATAAAATTAAAATCTCTTTCTGCAAGATTCCATGCATTATATCTAAGTGAAGAGTTAGATAGAACAGATAATGGTTTTATCCACCTTTATAGTACTTCAAATACAATGTGTATATTCCTACTTAGTATTCTCTTCTCCAGATTAAACATCTCTTATTTCAACAGATAGTCATATAGCATGAACTTCAGATCTTTCACTCTTCTAATTTATATAGATAGAACACACTCATGTATCAAGGACATTAGCCCTCCAATGAATGTGCCTATGGCATTAGGGTAAAATAATTATGATCTGTCAATATAATCAGTACTAATATGCTACAATTTGCCAACTAATTTTGTTCATTTAGCAAAATTGCACACTTCCTTGATTTTAACAAATGTATGCATTTCCTATACAATCTCAGATAAAATTAGCAATGAATAAAGAGTAGGACAAACATAAAACAACCTCTAATGGATATACACTCCTCAACATTTTAGAATTAAATATACAATGCATTTCAATGCTCTTCATTAGATATCCAGGCCTGTTACTGATGACAGTAGTTTAGGAAATGATGTCTCATTCATAGTTAGTGTGTGATTTTGATCCTGCATTATCATTCCCAAAGAGGAGCTTTTTAGAGTTCATGTTTCCAGGAATAATGAACTGGTAACCAAGTATCAAATTAATCACAAAACTTGGTAATATTCTATCATAACCTCTAGACTGCCATAGTAGGAATTATAAGTTTTTTCTTTGTGCCAATATTTTATCTTTGCCAGTTCTGGAAGAAGCCCAATATGTTAGGTCTTTAGGGTACCACATCAATTCTCAGAAAATCAGGTCTTTGTTGTACTCTCTTCAGTGACCACTCAATGAACACTAGAAGTTGAATAAAAGCAAGTATAAGATCAATAAAAAGGAAATAGATCTTGATCAATGATACATGTAAAACGCAGTGGAATTGCACATTGACTATGGGAGAGGGGTGGAATGAGGGGAGAGAAAGAATATGATTTATGTAACTATGGAAAAATATTCTAAATGAATTAAGTAAAGTTTTTCCATTTAAAAAATAAAAGCAAGTATAAGATTTTGCTATGCTTTTCAGAGGGGTTGGAGAAGTACTGTGAGAAGAATGGACCAAAAGATGGAAAATAGGAAAGATTGTATGGTGGAAAATATACTGGAATTGGAGTCATTGAATTGGGAGTTGACTCCATGTTCTATTTTTTGATAGTTTAACCTTCAGTAAGTCATATAAGAATTTAGCTTAAGAACTTCATTTCAGAAACTATAAATGCAGAAACTTGGACTGTTGTGTTCACAATGGTCCTTTTCAGCTCTAAATCCTATGGGCCAATGGAGGGTGACAGGATATTTTATAGTACACATGGACATTATGAATCCTTAGTGACACATTTTGAAGAGAAAACTGTCTTTATCATCATCAAACTCTTATTGAACACCCTCATGAGAGTGGCACTGTACTAAAAGTGATACTGTTTCAAATGTAAATGAGAAATGTTCCCCATTAAAGCTTGCAATCAAGTAATAAGATAGGGTATAAATAGGTTGCATAAAATCCATACATGTCATACAGAAATAATATATATGAAGTTGAACTATGATGTGCTGTGCCATAAAATGTTAGCTCTGGAAAGCGTCTAAGGGGATTAAGTTTTCTGATGAGGAAACTGACATTGACAGGTTAAATAAAATGCCAAGGTCACATAGTTAATAATCAGTCAAACCAGGACCTCTAAGATCAAGGGCAAATCCACGTGCTTTTCCGTAAAATATCATTCCTCCTATATGGAAGTGGCAGCCAGTAAGGCATAACTGTGACTCAAACTCATGTCTTTTAACTCCACTATAATTTTTCTTCATTTTTGTTTTTATTTCCTCATCAAAATTGGGGGAGGGAGGAACTACATACCTTTATTCTATTCAATGATTTTGTCATTGATTTTCTAAACTTCTCTCTGGCTTTGCCTTCAAAGACTACACATTATTTTGAATATCTCCAGGGTTGGCTAATTTTCATCCTTTGTGAGTTTGCTTTTTAGAGACAGCTGGAAGTAATTTAAAACTAAACCTGGTAAAGATATGCAACTGAGCTAAGTAATTACACCATTTCAGTGAAAGTAATGTGTGGCTACTAAATGTGGGATTTCATTTCTTATAAACACAAAATTGTCCTGAACCAATTATAAAAATTCCCAAAGAGTTTTGGGTAATAGCTGCAATGATACAAAAATCTCTAGCTTCACCATTATATTTATATAAACATTTCTACTTAAAATGAAGCATGACATAGGAGATAGGATACTAGACTTGCATCTGGGAATGCCTGGATTCAAATCCTGCTTCTCACACTTATTAACTATGTTATCCTTGGCAAGGATTTTTTTTTGCTTAAATTTCATAATCTGTAAAAGGAAGGAGTTATACTTTGCGTATTCTAAGGTTTCTTGCAATTCATCTTATTAATTTAGCTTCTATATATCTCTAGCAAATTTATGTACCAAAGATACTAAACTCATCTACTTATCTACTAAATCATAAAGAAGTTGCTTTTCATTAAGATTAGCCTATATATTTTTTCATAATACACAAAAAACATAATAGTTAACAAAAGGTAAGGGCCTCACAACAAAGAACTTAAACTGGAAACAGGTGTTTTATATAAACCAAGAATGTTCCTGCATCTATAGCTTTAATTTTCAAATATTTTCAGAAGTTCTATATTTTGTAAAACAATCATTCCAATTAACTGATCATCAAATGTATTAAATAAAGCATTTTTTTAGTGTTTATTATGTGCAAATCACTGTACTTTAATGTAAGTGATTTGCTTCTCATTGTAAATAGGACTCTAGGTGTGAATTTCAAAACTACTCCACCCTATTCAGACCATTCTTTAGAAGATGGGATTTAGCTATTTCCTGATCAATAACAATAGAGATACTTGGAATAACAGAATCAGGTCTTGGAAACTACAATCTCCACCCTACTCAGGGTAACAAGATTAGGAAGGGCTGCAGCAAACTCAAGACTTAATTATTTGAGAATATGGCCTTCAACAGACATGTGCAAAAAGGACAGACCTCTGGGTGGTCCTAGTCAAGCTAGAGCCACCATTGGCACATGTGAGACATAGGAAGTGAGGTAGAGGACAGCCTCAGGAGTTCTGGTGACTTCCTGTGAGGAGGGGGGGAGTCAGTTGGAGACTGGTGCTTGGAGCTGGAGGAGCCCATGGACTCTTTTCTCCAGTTTGGTCACATGAGTGATAGGGACTGATCTCATTTCTTGCCTTGGCTATCCAGGGCCTTGGGCCCACTTTGGCTCAGTCTGAGCAGAGTGGGTTTTTTTTTTTTAAGCTATATATTTTTATTTTTATTTATTTTTTTAACATTATTTTATTTGATCATTTCCAAACATTATTCACTGGAAACAAAGATCATTTTCTTCCCCCCCACCACCACCCTTCCCTCTCCCATAGCCGACACATGATTCCACTGGTTATCACACGTGTTCTTGACTAGAACCCATTTCCCTGTTGGTATTTGCATTAGGGTGTTCATTTAGAGTCTCTCCTCAGTCCTATCACCTCCACCCCTGTAGTCAGGCAGTTGCTTTTCCTCATTGTTTTTACTCCCACAGTTTATCCTCTGCTTGTGGATAGTATTTTTTAGATCCCTGCAGATTGTTCAGGGACACTGCATTGACACCAATGGAGAGGTCCACTACCTTCGATTGTACCACAATGTATCAATCTCTGTGTATAATGATTTCCTGGTTCTGCTCCTCTCGCTCTGCATCACTTCTTGGAGGTTGTTCCAGTCTCCATGGAATTCCTCTACTTTATTATTCCTTTGAGCACAATAGTATTCCATCACCAACATATACCACAGTTTGTTCAGCCATACCCCAATTGAAGGGCATCTCCTTGTTTTCCAATTTTTGGCCACCACAAAGAGCGCAGCTATGAATATTCTTGTACAAGTCTTTTTCCTTATTATCTCTTTGGGGTACAAACCCAGCAGTGCTATGGCTGGATCAAAGGGCAGTCAGTCTTTTATTGCCCTTTGTGCATAGTTCCAAATTGCCCTCCAGAATCGTTGGATCAGTTCACAACTCCACCAGCAATGAATTAGTGTCCCTACTTTGCCACATCCCCTCCAGCATTCATTACTTTCCATAGCTGTTATGTTAGCCAATCTGCTAGGTGTGAGGTGATACCTCAGAGTTGTTTTGATTTGCATCTCTCTGATTATAAGAGATGTAGAGCACTTTTTCATGTGCTTATTAATAGTTTTGATTTCTTTTGCTGAGAACTGCAGAGTGGGTATTTAAGCCCTCTTTCCTTCTCTCCTCTTTCCCTCTCTTTCTCTCCCTCTAATACTTTCTTCCTCCTGTTTGTAATTAAAACACCATAAAAAATTGGCAGCTGACTTGAGTGTTTCATTTAGGAATTACATAGCTGAATTCCTTGGTGACCTTAAATTAATATATATCAGTCTTTTAAGGTGATTTCAATATCACATAGGTTAGCCAAGACACAAGTGATTTGGATTTACAAAATACAAAAGCAGAGTTTCCAGATGTCATATAGCCTAGAGCTTAACTATACATTGGGATATCAAACTATCTTATAAGAAAGTTATTGTAATACTTCAGCAATTAAATTGATCTGAATCAAGATGTACTCACCATCCAAATTCTTACTTAAATAGCATTTATGAATAATTTTAATAGGTGAAATCTAAAACAATAGTTAAAATAAAAACAAGTAGATTTTGATTTCAAGTGATTTTTTTCCCCTTGCTCTTCTAATCTGATACAGAATCTTAGTAAAATGTAAACTACTTAATCCTCTGCAAAGAATGTTGTTATTTCTGTCTTTGTATCAGCAGACCATCTGAAACATTGTCGGTGATTAAAATTATCATAATATTAATAGTCAGTAAGCATTTATTAATTGCCAGGTGTCAAGCACTGTGCTCAGGATATGAAGAAAAGCAAAAAACAAGAGCTCACTTTAAGTGCCATATAAATTGAAGAATTATACAAGTATCCAATTTGTTGAATTGAATCTGTAAGATTAGTTTTTAAAATCAACTCTTTCCCCTTCATGGATTTAAAGTAACTTAGCACCTAAGAAAGTATAACATGAGGATACATGGACCACTTTTAGATACATAGAAAAGGCAACAGGGGATTTGTGAAAGGCTGTTGTTTTTTGTTTGTTTGTTTGTTTGTTTGTTTGTTTTTTCAGAAGAAAGAAGAGGTCATCATTCTACCTAAATGATTTTAAGAGCTCCAAGTCTATGTAAAACTTTAAAAATAGAGCTAAGTCAAAATCAGAATAAAATTCTATAAAGTATAGGACTGTAATATTTTATTTTCAAATATTGTTTTTTTTCTATTTACAAAAATGTTTTTATCTCTCTTGCCCAAAAAGAGAAATGAAAAGAAAAACAAAATTCATGTAACAGATTTGCATATTCAACTAAAACAAACAGCCAAATTCCACAGATCTAAATAATGCATTTCTCATTTTGTGCCTGAGTCCATCTTTTCTCCATCAAGAGAGGGAGAGAATTCCATACCATCAACATTCTGAAATATCTGTTAGTCATTGATATTAGTATTTTTAAACCTTACTTCAAAATCTTATTTTATTTAGATTAAGATATTGGCTGACCTCTTACAAAAATAATTCTCTTTAATGTTTAATAAAAATGTTGATTAAGTAAAGACTACTTTTCATTTTATTATATTTTGGAAGTGTTAGGAGCCACATTTAATAGTCAAATGTCATGGGAATAAAAAGAAAGACCATGAAGTTCTCTGATTAGGGTTCAGCCAAAAGGATTAAAACATTAATTACACAAGTATCCATTTTATCCATTTCCCCCAGTACTTTTAATAATTAAAATTTTGTATTGGGATTATTTAAAATTAAACATAAATACAGAAATGACAACTTAGATATTTACATTCAATGATGGTAACATTTGAATAGTTTTTTTAAATATAAAATGAATAACATTACATAAATAAGTCTAAAAAAATTGCTCTTCTAGAACATCTAAAGTATTTTTTTAATTAGTCTCAATTTTTTCATATTGACACAAATATTTTGGATATTTTGATCTACAAAGTAAGAGTAAGAGTAACCTTCAAGAAGACAATAAAGTGCTGCTTTCATAACCCATAAGTTCCTTGAAAATAAGCTTTAAAAAATTCAAATATGTTCCTTTTGGATTGTTTTAAGTGTTAGTTATACATGTCAAAAATGGAGTCCCCTTTAAGATACCAGTTGTTTTGTATTATTCATCTCAAAAGAATACATCAGAATTAACTAAATGAAGTGACAAGGTTACTACATTGTTTCACCAAATCTGAAGTTCATATAGAAACATGTTCCAGTTCAAGTTAGACAAAGAACCTACTACAGGGTGAAATTCAAAGGTAGTGAAATTATAAAGATGAACCAGAGTGGATTTTACCAGTTTTATCATGTTCTAGAGAAAACAAATTGGTTACCATGAAAAATAAGAAAGAAGGCAAAAGAAGATGTCTGAAATTACCTCTTTAACAAAGTAGATGACCTGAAAGGGAATTTAAAACTCCCTTTGTTTATTTTAACTTAATCAATCAAGAACTTGGAATGTCCCTCCTTTCACACTTAGTTAATCAGACTCTTGAAGGTCCTTTTACAAGAAAACTCTCACCATCAAGAAACAGGAACTGGATCCCACAGGCACTGGGCAGTGCCAGGCAAATTAAGAAACTATGATTTGTTCCTGAGATGTGATAGACCAGCCCACAGTGAAAGGAAGTAGAAACCAGAGAGACAGGAAGTGACATTGGAAAGGGGCTTATAAAAGGCAAGACTGAAGAACTGAGATTCTGCTTTTGGGATTTTGGAGTTGGAGATTCTGCTTTGGAGATTCTGTGTGGGTGACTTGAGGAGTTCAGCTTTGGTGACTTGCTTGATTAGAAGAGACCCTGGATGGAGACACTGACTTTTTGACTCTTCCTGTCTTTGGGGGGACACTCTCTTCCATGCAGCTCAGCCTCTTTGGGATTGGCCTTTCAGTTTGGTGATATGCTTGGCTGGAGACACTCTCATGGGTTGGTACAACTCGCATTCAGATTCACACTCACAGTCTGGAGGCACTCAGATATGGACATAGGGCATTTAACTAGGCAATATTTTCTACCTCTTTCCTACATTTCCTTCTCTACTATCTCTACTTTTCTGTAATAAAGCTACTAAAGCTACTAACATATTCATAGTTTAATTTTTAATTATTATAAACAACAACCACAACTTTTTATAACTCTTAATTTGATCAAAACCAATTTTAAATCTTACAATTTGTATAGAAATTAGGCCCATCATTTCACTGGCAAAATGAATTTCCAGGTGAATAAATTTAATCTACCAACACAATTTAGCACCTTTTAGAGAGATGTCTATAATTGTAAATGAAATGACTGAGTCAAGGTCTTCTCCAGGATTCACCAAAGGAAGGACTTAAAACTAAGTCTTCATGGCTTTAAGATAATTTTCTGTGTCAATACTTGAGGACATAGTGAATAGTAAAGTTACTATTACATGAATGAGCTTTTAGACTTTGTTTAAAAACTATTACAGAGAGGCTGGGTGATATGTTATCTATGACATCCCAGAAAAAGAAAAAGAAGAGATGTTGATTAATCTGTATTTAGTTATGATTTTATTTTTATTTCCTCTATTTTACTTTGGAATAATATGACATATAAAATACAAAATGATTAAGCTGTTATTATGTTCTAGATATTGTTCTGGGATCTATGGGAACATCCATATTCTTAAAGGAAATGTTAAAATAGTTACAGAGGAAATAGATAATAAAACTGTACCAGTGAGGGGATTTCAACTTTGCCTTCTCAGAACTAAATGAATCTAATGAAATAAAGAGACATTAAGAAAAAGAAAGAGACTAGAGTATATTGAATGGGAACCTTTCTCTCACTTATTTATGACACCTTCAGAGAATTGATCATGCATTAAATTGTAAAAATTCATGAACAAATGAAAAAAATCAAGGTATTAAATGCACCATTTTGAATCATAACACAATAAGAATTAAATTTGACAAAGGTTCAGGGAAACGAAGATTAAAGTTACTTGTAAACTAATCTAATTATAAAGAATAAGTGGGTAAAAGAACATACCATTAGGATAATCAATAATATCATTAAAGAGAATGAAAACAAAGAGACCACAAACCACAATTTATGGGATCTGGCCAAAGAAGTACTTAGAGAAAATGTATGTCTCTAAAGCTTTATATCAATAAATGAAAAAAAAAGAAAATATATCAATAAATTTGACATGTATTTTTAATAAGATAGAAAGAAAGGACAAATTAAAAGCCATGAATTAAACACTAATATAGAAATCCTGAAAATCAAAGAAGGAATGTATTAAATTGAAAGTAAATAATCATTAAACTAATGAATAAAACTAGGAATCATCTCCATAGAAAAAATAAAAGAGATAAAACACAAGTTAACTTAATCTTAAAAGGAGGAAACCAAAATACCATTATCAAAAATTACAATGGGTATAATAATAGAAATGAATAATAATATGATAATAATAAAAGATGAAATTCAAACAATCATTAGAAGCTATATATCTAAATTATATGAAGCAGAACTAACAACTTAAGTCAAATGTATTAATGTTTACAAAAATATAAATTGTTGAGATTAACAGAAGGGGAAATAGAATAATCAAAATATTTTAGAAACAAAAATTGAGTAAGCCATAGATGGGCTCCCTAAGAAAAATATCCTCAGAGCCAGATGGACTTGCTAGTGAATTCTTCCAAATATTTAAAGAACAATTAATTCCAATAGTATATAAAATTTTTGTTCAAATAGATAAAGAAGGAATCCTACCAAATTCCCACCAACAACACAAATATATGGTTTTGATACCTAAATTAAAGAAAGCAAAAAGAAATAAATATGTTGACAAAGTCCTTTAATTAACAACGATGAAAAAATTTTAAAATGCTATCGAAGAGAGCATAAAAATATATTACAAAGATAATACAGTATAACCAATTAAAATTTATACCAGGAATTCAGGACTATTCAATATTACAAAAAGCATAAGCATAATGACTCATTCACCTCACAAAAATATATATGATTTTCTCACTAGATCCAGAAAAAGGTTTTAAAAAAATAAAATATCCAGTCCTCTAAAAAACCTTATGCATAGGAATAACTGGAACTTTTCCTACAAAGATAAATAATACCTATCTAAAACCAAAAACAAACCTCGTATATGATAGGGATAAACTAGAAAACTTCCCAAGAAGATCAAAAGTGAATCAAGGATGGTAATTATCACTGTTGTTATTTTAAAATTTACTAGAAATGCTAGCTCTTGCAAAAAGACAAGGAAAAAAAAGATTTAAGAATCGCTAATGAGGAAAACTATCACTATTTGCAAAACATATAATGGAATAGTTAGAGAAACCAAGAGAATCGTCTAAAAATACTGTTTGAAACAATTAGCAAATTGAGCAAAGTTGAGGCTATAAAATAAACCTACAAAATCATCAGAATTACCAAGAAAACATCACAAAAAGAGATGAAAAATGAAATTTCATTTGAAATAACTACGAAAATATAAAATTCTTGGAAATTTGTCTATCATACTATACAGATAACCTTACAAAATACTGTCACACAAATAAAGATCTAAAATATTAAAGAAATATTAATTGCTCATGGGTAGACCAAACCAATATAAATAAAAATGACAATTCTAACTAAATTATATATTTATTCAGTGTCGTACCAATTAACCTCTAAAAGAAGTTGTTTATGGAGACAGAAAATAATGATAAAAATCTTGGGGAAATTTAAAGGTAAAGAATATCAAGGGAATTATTGAAAAAGAAGGTGGCCTAACAGTTCAACTTTCAATTCTGTTACAAAGTAGTAATCATCAAAACAGTGTGGTATTGGCTAAGAAATAGAGTGGTGGATGAGTGAAATAGATTATGTACACAATACACTGTAGCAACCATGTAATCTATATTTTGATAAACCCAGAGATCTAAGCTTTGGGGACAAGAACTCACTATTTGACAAAATCAGTTTGGAAGAAAATAATCATTGATCAACCTCTCACAGATAAGATGAGATCAAAATGGGCATGTGATTTAGACATCAAGGTTGATATCACTATCAAATTTGGGGAACTTGGAAAATGTACTTTTTAGAATAATTTATAAGGGAAGAGTTTGTGATCAAATAAAAGATAGGGATAACAGGAAGCAAATTGGATGATTTTGACCGTATGAAATTAAATTTTTCCAGAAACAAAACCAAAGCCAACAAAATTAGAATGCAGGAGGGAATGGGGAAGATGGAAAATTTTGTCATGAATTTCTCTAATAAATGCTTGATTTCTCAAATATTTAGGGAACTGAGCCAAGTTTGTAAAATAAGAACTACTCCAATTGATAACTAGTTAAAAGATAGGATGAGGCAGTTTTCCGGTGAAGAAATCAACACTCCCTATCAGCATATAAATATGCTTTCATTCATTCAAAAGAGAAATGCACATTAAAAAAATCTTGGGTACCACCTCAAACCTATTAGTTTGGCCAACATAAAACAATAATTAATGAGTAGAAGAGAGTAAAGATTAGTAAGATGTCATGAAAACTACTCCCTTGAGCCTGATTTCCATGGAAATTAATTCCAAGGTTACACATATATGGTTAACAGATTTTTAATATATTAATTATTGCATGTCCAAAAACCTCCACTTGCAAAATATTACATAAACATTTTTGTTAATCCAGCATACTACAAAAAATTTCAAAGTATATAAATATATTTTAAATAAATTAATGTAGCCTTTTATGTTGTCTTCTAAATTCAATTGAATATGAAAAAAGTCAGATGATACCCATAAAAGCAATCTCTGGACCATACACTTGAAGCCTTAAAGAACTCTAAGCAATGTTAACAAAAAATTAATCTGGGGCATAACAAGGTTTTAGTATGGTGGTACTTTTATTTCTGTACCATTTTTTTGGATTCTTATTAAAATCTTCATGAAGAGGGAAAAGTCTCTTGGAGTCATGTAAAGTGTCATTGACATCTGCTCTATAGTGATGCATCAGAAATAACTGAGCTTAGATACTATTCCCAGTTTTTCCACTTACTAGCTGGCAAAGTCACAAAAAATCTGAGTCAATTTGTTCAAAAATCTATTTCTGCAACTGAAAAATCAAGAATTTGGCCCTTATGATCTCTAAAATGTTGATCAAAGTTCGATCAGTATTCATTTTAGTGATCTTGTTTCAATTTCAATTACTTTTCTTTTCCTCTCCCCTCCTTAATAAGTCAACCAATTTGATATTGATTATATAGGTGAAGTCAGGTAAAGAATATCAATACTTGTTAATAAAGTGTGAATAACATAACTATAAGGAGGTAGCACCATTTAAACATAAATATATAAGTATTTTTTTTAATTTGGCATGTGACAGAAACATGTCATCATTAATTTAGTTCCATTATTCTGAAAATGAACTTTCACAAACTTTGTTAGTCTAGTCCTTGGATAATGGATGCCCAAGCTCTCTCTCAACCTGTACTTGGAGTCTATTCAACATGACAGCATCCACCCTAGCTTGTATTCCACTGGCATATTCTTCAGGAATTTAGGGTCACTTCCTAACCATGATGATACACTGAAGTAGGGATTTACTAAAGGACTCTTTTCTATTTAATCTCTGAAAAATTACTTAATATGTCAAGAGCATACAATTCAGCACTCTACTATGCATATTTTCTTTGATTTATAATACTGAGCTTTGCTAATTGAAATCAGGATAGAAATTTTAATAATGAAAGATGTGCTAAACAACTCATAATTAATTTAAGCAGTGGAGAGCTGGGATGTTTGCCAGTTTGTCAACATTCCCCACTAACAATTATATTCTTATGATAGGACTACTGCACTTATCTGCTCTTGCCTCATAGCTGTTTTCTTCTTTCAATGTATTATATTCCTTTCAAATAGAAATTGATAAAAATTATAACATTATTACTAGAATAAAAATTGTATGAGTTGAATATTGAATAATTATATTTTACATGAAAGAAGTTTTGTTTATTCAGAAGACTGATAATAATTTGTTCTCTACTATCTTTGCCACAACAGTAGGAAAGAAAGGATGTGAGAGCCACAAATAAAAAAGATTTGAAAGTAAATCAAAAAGTAGTCTAGGCTGATGTCAAAGCTAGTGAAGCTTATGCCAAATGCAAGATTTGCTGTTGCCACTGACTCTGGGAGAGTTTGACAGGCTATTTCAGCATTCAGTGTATGGAGGGTACTTCCCTTAGGGACCTAGAGGTTTGGGGGCTCCTGCTAATGAAGGAACATTTAAAACCTGGAGCATACAAGGGGCTCCCTATGACTCTAATCAAGCTTACTTCTCTTGTATTTGTTTTTACCTATTTGATTTTTCCCCATTTATATCAATAAGGCAAAGAAATATCCAGTGTTGTGATTTTACAAAATTGCTAAGAAAAATAGTTCAAAATTATTCTTTATGAAAATTATTTTGTATGTCCTGGTCTTTTAATTTAATATGGAACTATTTAAGGTAAAATAATCAACCTTGCCTCACACCTTTCCAATAAATCTACAATATTTGGCAATTTAAACTTTTATTCTCAACGAGATCAAAAGAAAACTTGGGTTGTAGGTTGTTACCTTTCCAATTTAGGAGGACTTTGGATATTTCTTTTCCCCCTTCATTTTATTGTGAATCAGAAGTTAACCTATTACAATTATAATGATATGAATATGGATAAAATATTATGATATGAATAGAGGCCAGTCCTATGATTTCTCATAGAGATGAGAAGGTATATTGTAAGTCTTGACTTTAAATCATGCCTTTTATACTGATGATATTTTTATCTTTACATAAGTCTCAGCTTCAGTTTTCTTGCCTCTAAAATAGTAATGCCTACCTCACAGAGTTCATGAGGATAATATGAGATAATCCTGTAAATTTTATATAAATCTGTAAGTCTTAAAATCATAATAAAGTGCTAACTATCATCATCATCATCATCATCATCATCATCATCTCCCTTCACCATTACAGGTGAATTCTTTCTCTGTATTTATAGTCTCAGAAAATTGCTTAGAGTATTGAGAAGATAAATGAGCCACCCAGGGTACCAATGCCATTATCATGGGTGAGACTCAAACCCAGGCTATCCTGATTCCAAGACTGGTTTTCTCCATTATTTGAAGCCACCTTGTTCATAGAGCAGAGAAGCTCTAATTTGAAAGGATGATTAACTATATTAGTAAAGCATTAAAGAATCTAAGCCTTTCATTTTCCTGAATATTCATGAATGAGATAAAAAGGTCAAATCTCACACATGTAGCTTTTTTTACATGCCAACTTTAAAGGCTGCTCCACATTTTTTGGCTCCTATTCTACACTTATTCTTGATCCACTTGACATTCTCAGGCCAGATGATCTGTCAGAGAAAAGGCAGCACTTTCTCAGACTTTCCACTCTATTCCTTTGTAGATATATGTTGGTTTATAGTAGAAAAATGGCGGTGGGAGGGGGCATTGGGAGGCTGGGTGAAGAGAGCAGCTTAAGGCATTCAAGGGAAAACTATCACATTAATATATTATCTACCTCATCATGAATGCAAATTAGACACAATCTCAAAGAAAAAGCATTTTGCAAAAACACCCTTTGTTTTTGTCTACAAATGTTTCCTTGCTTTTGCCTACAGTAATATATAGTTTTCTTCAATAATCAGATTATATGCCACTCTCTGCAAGAATCTCATTTCCAGTGTTTCAAAATTGTTTGTCACTGAGTCATGGAATTTCAGAGTAGGAAAAGGCCTCATGGAAACTATGCAATGCAACTAGTAGCCAAGAGATTATTTTCTCTGAAATATAACCAAGATATAGTCACTTAGTTCTTGTTTTAATAACTGAAGTGAAGGAGAAATCATTATATTCCAAAATACCCTATTCTAAAACTCCAATTTTAAGGTAGATTTATTATTATTATTATTATCAAACTTCAATGTATCTCTTGGAAATTTCTACACATTGCTCATAATTCTGCCCTCTGGAATTAAATTGAAAAACAAGTCACCTCCCACTAAAACACTTCAAATATAAAGATGGTTCTCATACACCCTCTCCACTCTCAAGTTTTCTCTTACCCAGACTAAATATCACCACTTGCTTCAGATGATTTTCAAATGACACAAATTCTAGGTTCTTTACCATCCTGTCCACTTTTTTTTAACTTTCTCAAACATATAACTGTCCTTCCTAAAATGCAGAATATATCAAAGAACACCAGAGGAAGTCTGACAAGGCTGACTGTAGCATGACTGTTTCCTCCTTATTCTTGGATGCTAAATGTTAATTCAATTTAAGATTGGATTGGCTTTCTTGAAGCTATATCATTCTGTTGAGTCATATTGATCACTAAAATCCCCAGCTCATTTCCAGACAATCAACCAGAGGTAGATTGACAAATTCATTTATAATAATGGGTTATTTAGAAGAAAAAATATATACATGACAATTTTTTAAGTTTAATCTGCAATATTATCATTTTCTGTATCACTTACTTTAGATTTTAAAAAGTAAGTCTTTTTTTAAAAAACTATTACCTTCCATCTTAGAATGAATGCTATGTATTGATCCTAAGGCAGAAGAATGTTAAAGGTTAGGCAACTGGGATCAAGTGACTTGTTCAGGGTCATATAGCTGGGAAGTATATGAGGCCAGATTTGAACCTAGGACCTCTCATCTCTAGGCCTGGCTCTCAATCCACTGAACTACCCAGATGTCCCCCAAAAAGCAAGTCTTGATTAGTAGTGTTTGCTTATTTCCAAGGGGTAAATGCTAACACTAAAAATTTAACAATTAACTCTTCCAAGTCACTTCAAGTCAATTCTCCAGCACATCCCTGCAAACAGCAATCCCTCTTCCATTCTGTATTTGTGAAGCCAAATTTTAAATGCAAATACATCTTCATATTCATTGCAACTAAATTATAAGGTATAGGATTCAATCTCAATTTCCTGACCTTTCCAAATATTTAGAGTTCATGATCACCTCATCTAATATTTTAGCTATTTAATTTTGTTATATTTTCAAGTTCCTTATCAATACCTTCTCTGTCTTTGTTCTAGTCACAGATAAAAATAGTTACTAACAATTTTTGAAAATTGCATTTTTGTCCAAAGATGTTATACTTACTTATTGCTATTATTTTCAGAAAATGTTAATATCATTAGACATTGGAAACTGGGTTGAATTTATTCCATATCTTAAAAGAAAAAAACAGTGAGTGGGAGCATTATATTATTCTCTCAACAGGATAGAAAAAGATACAAGAGGTCACTTGGGCCATGAACCAATAGACATTAGAGATAATTGGATAGTATAACTCCTTCATTTGACAAAAAGAAAAACTCAGGTGTAAAGGGGTTAATCGCTTTTCTTGAGGCCATTTTGTTTGTGAGAAGTAGAGCCAATATTGGATCCTAGGCCCTTCCTGCCATTATTCCCCATGTCTTTTAAATCCTTCTCAGTGTTTGTTATTTCCTCTCTTAAAAATATCCATACAAATTAATCTGATTTCCCAGGCCACATCTACACATTGTCAAATGAATAATATCTTTCTAAAGATGAAAAGAAGATAAACTATTTTTAAATGAACTATCTCTTGGCTGGATTAAACTTAAATATTTCATTGCTTTTATTCTACAAATAATCCTGAAGATGTTATGCATAGCCTATTATTTATCCAAAACATTAGCTATTTTATGTTCACAAAATGTGTGATTTTTTTATAGTGAACTATATCCGGAAAAGCTATTCTAAAGTGTCCCTAAGTGAATAATAATGAAAACCCTTAAATGACTAGAGCTTTAGTGATTAGTAATAAAAACAGATTCCACATATAATTAGTACCTTGTGTCTCAATCTCACTAGTGGCTGATAAGATTTTAGGCCATATCCTCCTTCCTTGGTTGGCCTTCCTTCTGCTCTCAGAAAAATGAATCCAAGAAACAAAACTGCTGACCAGCACTTAATCATCCTTATTGGTCTTCACCTGTCAAAATTGAAATGACATATGATAAGTGATAATGCATTACTCATTGAACAAGGAAATCAATAAATATTAGATGAGATGAAGGAATGATGGCTCCACCAATCTTTTAAAAATCAGGCAGCCCTATACCACCTCTTACAAAAAAATATCACCTCTGTGAATAAACTATAGCCTATTAATTAATCTTCAGAAAATATTTCAAAACACAAAATAGGTGGGGAAGATATAATAGTTAGGTGATGGAAAGAACATAAAAAAGCTGAAAAATGAATAATGAAAAATGCATCTGACAGAGAAGTATCAGTAGAATTTTTTGTTTCATTTTCAAATATATATTTTAAACCAAAATTCATTACTATTGACACTTAAAAATCAATTTCCAGGTATGCCCATAACATCTCATCATTACTCCCTTCATATTTTCTGTTTACTTATTCATCTATATATTTGTACATCCATTCTTATTTCCATATAGTTATTATTCATGTGTATTTCATTAAATTCATTTAACAATATTTCATTTTTTCACTCCATCCAGATAAATCATCCTCTCCAAACTCAAGTTCCAAGAATATACCAATCCTCGGATATTTCAGTGCCTGACTTGAAGTATTCAATTTTCACCATATTGATGTCCCATCAAATTGCTTCCCAATGTCTTCACCTTCATGATCTTCAATTTTATTCCAATTCAGTTACACCTAGGGATGAGCATATCCTTGATCTCATCATTACTTACAAATATTGTCCACTTTTACAATCCATTTTGAAATTTCTTTATCTGGCCATCCTTCTAGCTTAACTTGTGCTCCAGCATTCCCAAGCATATTTTCCATCATCATGGTAAACTTCAGTCATTCCATGTTTCCCCACTTTTTCAATAATTCATTCAATTTATGGTATCACTTCCATCAGTTCCAAAACTTGATACTCTAGTTAATCAATTCAACTTTGTTCTATACTCTTGAATTCCTCACCTCACTGTTTTAGCCATACTTCTATATTTTAAAATTTTATATTTTATATTAAAATTCTATACTTCTATATTTTAAAATTCTAAAACTGGATGACTATCACTACTTCTACTCCAGCTCCTCTGTTCCAGAATATAGCTGGACAGGGTCACACATTCTTGCAGACTGGAACCACTACAAATTTATATTATTCCATTTTAACTGGCCCTCACTGATATACACTGAGCATTTTGCTCTTTCTTGCTCAATTGCTATTCTACTTAATAAAACTGCCTTTTCAAACCTTGCCTTCTGTTTTTATTCTTTCTCCCTCCAGAATAAAAGTGCTGTGGCTGCCCATATCAAGAAAGTTTGAATTTCTCAATTTCCAAACTTAGTCAGTTCTATCCTCTTTAAACCATCTGTTAGCCATTTTCAACCATATTAGTGCCAGATTTAGTACAGACAAAGAATTGGTTTTCCAGAGTGAGAGTAATCCACTAGCCGCAGGTTCTTCAACAGAAAGGATAACAGGCATGTGTTACCATGTTCAGTTCTACTTAAAAAAAAAAAGAAAAACTCTCACCTTCCATCTTAGAATAAATACAGTGTCTTGGTTTCAAGGCAGAAGAGTGGTAAAGACTAGGCAAAAGTGGCTAAGTGATTTGCCCTGGGTCACAAAGCTAGTCTAAGGACAGATTCAAATCTAGGACCTCTCATTTCTAGACCTGGATCTTAATCCATTTAGCTACCTAGCTAAGTGTCCTGCTCTTTTTGAAAAATGCCTATATAACAACATCCCTATTCTATCTCACTAGAAGAACTTGTTGTCTTAAAAAGAAAATCTGTTGTAACATTTTTTTTCTCCCGGATTCAATTTGTTAAACCCCTACACCATCATCCTATATTATCTCCTCCCATGCTCAAACATTTGAGGAAAAATGGTCAATTTCTTTTTTCACCTTGATCAAAGTCCTTAACTCCTCCAAGAAACGGTTACTTTAATAACTTTCCCTCATCTTAACTTTCTCCTTATTTAATAATTTCTTCCTTGCTGCCTAAAATATGCTGAAATTTTAGTCATCCTAAAAACAATAGTTTAACTTGAATCTATCATATTAAAAAACTACCTTCCAATATCTCTCCTCCATTTCACAATCAAATGTCTAGAAAATTTAGCCTACATTTATTGATTCCATGTTCATATCTTCCATTCATCTCTCAAATCCTTCGAATTTAACTCTCATTCCCAAATATCCTATTGGCATTTCTTTTCCAAGGTCACCACTGTTATCTCCTTAATGTTCATCCAGTGACATTTCTTTGCCTCATTTCTTTTTTCTTTTGGGGGCAATTGACATCATTGGTCATAATACTTTCCACACGAAGCTTTCCTTATTCAATTGGCTATTTAACCCACATTCACTAATTTTAACTTTTTTTGTATATAGACATGTTGTCATCCTCAATAGAATGTTAGCTTCTTGAAGTCAAGGACTGTTCCATTTTTGTGTGTGTATTATTTAATGACTATAAGAGTTTCTGGTCAAAAGAAAGAAATTAATAAAAGCTTTGTGAGCTTTTTTATTATCTTATTTGATTATCTTATTTCTTATTTCTTATGATTATGATATGATAATATGATTATCTTATTTCTTATGAATACTTTAGACTATTTCTTCTTTCTGATCTGAATTTTGACATATAGATTAACTAGAGACAATGTGGTAAAATGGGAAAAAAATGGACATGCAGTAAAGTCAGGTAGACCTGCATACATGTTATGTCGCTAAGTAGCTCTGTGGCTCTAGTGAAGTTCCATAAACTCTTTGACCTTTAGTTACTTCATTCTGAAAATGATTATATATATATATATATTATAGAATTTAAAACATATTATCAGCCTATTTATTGAGGTAGATATTTATATATATATAAATAATATGTTTTTAATACTTGAAAATATTAAACAAAGAAGAATAGATTCCAAATGTTCATCTTGCCTACTCTATTTTGCCACCTTTAATAGTCTTACCATACCTATAAAACTGTGTTATTCATATGATAGCTGACTTAAGAATAAAATGGTAAAAGTTTAGATTATTTTTCTAATTTTCCAATGTTTTTTACCCATGAAACACAAATATTTCATTAGCATGTATTTAACAGAACCCCCAGTTATGACGGATATCCCAGAAACTGTGTATAAACAGGGCCTAATCAACCCTATGGTATTCTGCATCATGAGCATTACCTCCCAAGATGCTAAGCTCTCACAACAGGTTAGGCTTTCATAATTAATTGGCAGTTTGTTGACAGCTCAGCAAGAACAGTGAAAAATAGGTGACGAAAACAAACCCCATGGAACAGATGGTACTGGAATGAGGGGGGCGGAGGGGGAGAACTTTTCCCAGTAGCATCTAAACTCAAACATAAGGACCTGAAACCAGCCTACTTATTAACTTGAGGAAAAGTCTTCATGCACCTAGCTTAAATGTACATGTATAAGATTTGAAAGCCAAAGATCAATCTTTAAATATTCTAGATTTTTGTTTATCCTATAATTCTTTCTTGCAAGCCTTAAAGAGCTTCAAAATTGGAACCTGTTCTTAGTATGATTATCCACATGTCAAATATTTTGTCAGCAGTGCCACCATCTTTCCAGGCCCTTTGGTTCTCAGTGTCAGTGACATCCTTGATTCCCTAGTCTCCCTTACCCAACATATCCAACTGATTACCAAGACTTATTGATTCTAATTCCACAGCATTCTTTGCATATATACCCTTTTCTTTCCTAATGTGGCCACTACCTTTGTTCAGACCTTTATCACCTCTCACTTACATGAGTAAAATGTCCTTCTAATCTTTATCATTGCCTAAAGTCTCTTTGCTTTTCAATCCTTTCTTCACCTAACTGTCAACATGATTTTTCTAAAATTCAGTTCTTAGCATCACATTTCCCTGCTTAACAAACTCTGTGGCTCCCATTTACCACTAAGATGAAGCATGAACTTAAGTAAGCCCTTTCCAACATGACTCCAACATATATATCCACCAATATTGTACATTATAGCTTCAGTCCAGCTAAACTGACAATCTTGCTGTTGTTTACATAGGACATTTCATCATTAGCCTCCATGGCTATCCTTCATGAAAGGAATTTAATTCATTCCCTCACCCCTTCCTCTTATATTCCCTCAGACTCCTTCAAAACTTAGCTGGAACTAAAAACAGGACTTTCCTGTTTTTCCCCAGCTGCCATGTCCTCCCCCCCTCCTGCCCCCACCAAACAACCCATATATTGAAATTAACTTGTACTTCTTTTGTTTATGTTTTATGTAAATAGAAGTAGTGTGGTATAGAGGACAGAAATCTGCCTTTAAAGCTAGCAAGACAGGTTCAAATTTCACCTCTGTCATATACTGGTTATGTGTCTCTGGACAAATCATTTAATATGTCATTTTTACTTGTATATTTTTTGTATATGCTCTTTTCCTCTGTCTGACACTTGCCCCAATGCTGGTGCAGATGCTCATCACCATACCACTGAACTCTTACAATATAGCCTTCTTTTCTGCAATCCAGTGACATTGGCTTCTTTCTTGTTCCTTACATTGGATACTCTATCTCCTGGCTCCAGACATTTTCAATGGCTATCCTCAGGCTATACCTGAAATTCTCTCATTTTTTATCTCTTACTTCTAGATAACTAGGCTTCCTTCAGGTCCCAGCTAAAATCCCATATGCCAAAAGAAACCTTTCCCAAATGCTACTCCTCATGTTCATTATCCTCACTTTTAAAAATAATATATCTCTACAAGTATTCATATATGTACACATTTTCTTTGTATTTTGTCTCTGCCATTAGTTCATGAGCTTCCTGAGAGGAGAAACATTTTGCCTTTTCCCCCCTTAATCATCAGATCTTAGAACATTCTCTAGAACATAGTAAATTCTTTAAAAATGTTTAAGGATTGATTGACCATCCAATCCTCTATGCTTCAAAGCAGTTCTCTAAGACTAGATGAGAATGATCTTCATTGTCAGAGTCAATTCTCTCACTTGGGAATTCATTAAATTAATGATGGGCATCTAGATGGTATAGTGGATGGCATATCAGTCCTAGAGTCCAGAAAGCTCATCTTTATGAGTACAAATCTGACCTCAGACACTTGCTGGCTGTGTGACATGGAGCAAGTCACTTAATCCTGTTTGTTACATAAACATAGAGAGGAATGAAATGGAGAAGGAAATGGCAAATGACTCTGGTATCTTTGTCAATAAAATACCAAATGGGATCATGAAGAATCAGACATGACTGAAAAATGACACCACCACCAAATATTTTGAATAGACAAATACATTTACATGTTTCAGCAGAAAGAATGTGATTTTTCAATGACAGGGACTGCTCTATCTATATATTCCCAATGCCCAGTACAGTGTTGGAATCATAGTAGGTAATATATATGTATATGTATATATATATATATAATTTGGGATGGTGTAAATTTCAAGAAAGCATTTCCTATTATTCATTGCATAATATTACAAATCAATAAGATCAAAGACCAAAGATATAAGATCTTCAAAAGAAATTTGGTTTTGTATAATTATGCTTGCAGATAGAAAGCAATAAAGAAACACTAAATAGACATGAGTGAACAGAATTTTTGACTCCTTTATCTTAATGTATGTAGTAAGATATGTAATATAGACTCACAATAATTTAATATATACCTCTCTCATTTTATTATAAACAACTACTCTCTTGAAGGCTTACATTCTTAGGTTCAGGGATTTTCTCACAGATACATAAATATATTTTTTCTTGCTACATAGTACATTTCTACTGTACTTCCTATTCTCATTACTGTTTTACTTTTTTGTTGTTGAATTCCATATATTAAAAAAATGGGGTAGATTACCCAAAGAGCAAAGACCACCCAAAATAGTAGGCAGAAATAGGCTAAAGGAAATCATAAGTGGGAAAGCTAGTTGTCTCAGGGGACTGAGAGGCAGGCCTAGATATTACAGGATTTCCTGGGTTCAAATATAGCCTCAGAAACTTCCTGGCTATATGACCCTGAACAAGACATTTAACCTCCATTGTCTAGTATAAGGATGATATTAGAAATCAAGTCTTATTATATTAGTTTAGACATAAGTAGAGAAGCTGTCTTGAGAAAGAATTAGAGTTTGAAGCATATCTAAGACAGAGTGCTAGTTTCAAATGTTGATAGTTTAATGATTTTTCTGTGACAGTTATACACTCTGGATATGGCAGTTACTCTGAGGGAATTGGGAGTTACTCTGGGAGGTAGTTAGGAGTTACTCTCTCTCTCTCTCTCAGAGTCCTAAGTTGGTTCTCACTGAGACTCAACCAGATAGCCTTTGTTATTTTTATAACTTAAAGACAAAGTTAAGAATTATAAGGATAATAGTGTTAGTTTATTTAGAATATTAAAAATTTGGGTTAGTCTGTTCAGGAAGGATCAGTGTAGCCTGTGGAACAGGAGAAGCAGTTCTTTGCAGAACCAGGGAGTTTTATTTGGGTGGCGTTAGAATCCCTTAGAGTTAGAAAATTTTTTTCCTTATATTTTCAATAAATATTTTATTTTTTATAACAAGAGACTTCTTATTGTCCTTGTGCCTGACCCTGAATAGAAGTTCATTTATGAGCTTCACTTCACTTATATAAACTGAAAATTCTTTGTAAGCACTGCAAGCAGAGTATCTAAATCAGTTTATAGATCAATAATCAATCCATTGCATAATTAGTTTTACAGCTCTCATTATTTTTACACTAGTCCTTACCATTATTCCACCTTGGAATGAATACTGATTCTAAAACACACAGTAAGGGATTTTATTAAAACAGGTAAGAAAGAAATCATAAGATTGGAGCTGCCTAGGAAAGCAGTTCCAAAAATATGTGACAATGAAAAAAGAAAAAATCAGCCACAAAGCAATAGCAAAGGATAACTGATAAATAGCTCATGTACTCTATTATTATCCATTTAATATAGAGAAATCTATAAGACAATTTAGACTTCCTTTAAAAACCAAGACATAAACATGATGAGAATTGTATAGTAGGAAGAGGAATTGAGCTGGATTGTGATCCTATCACTGAAGTGGAAATTGTGTAATTTTTTATGTTTAACCTATCAAATTCATTTTCTTATTACTTATTTTTTGTATTTTCTGCTCTATAGAAATTGAAAGACATAACTGTGATTTCAACCATTTTCAAAGTTATTTCAGTTGGTAATAATTAAGTCCTATATTTCTTTTTCCTTATGTCTTCTACAGGCTATGGATTTATAGACCAAATTTTTGTTGCATTTTACCATCTGTGATTTCTATAAAGAAAGGCTTTATGTAAATCCTTTACCCTTTCCTAAAATGGTATAAATGAGCAAGAGTATTAGAAAGCAGCCACTACAACTGGCTAAATCAAATTCAATTATTTTCTATCAGACTTGGAACCTGTTTGAATATGTCACATTACAAGAGGATAGTTATCTTCTGCAGATGCAAGAAAACATTTTACCTTAATAAAAACATTGTCACTTTGTCTGAGGAACATTACAGACCAATAACCTATGTTAATCTGTCTTATTATGAAATATCATAGAAAGATTTTTTCCAACCAAGAAAGATTTTTCAGATCAACTGAAGCCATTTGGTATCACAAAGCATTAGTGATAAGCACTTCAATATGGTTGATCTTTCACTCGCTAAGACAAAGTGAATGAGGCTTTCCTTGCTAGCAAATTAAATGAGGAGAATGTAAAAAGTATGAGGGGACTTGAACTTACATAGAATAAAAGGAAATGAAGGATCTTGTCGCATTACATGCATATATATGATCCAATATTATATGTGTGTATATATATTATATTTTATTATCCACAATGAAAAATATGTAATATTATACCTGACAGATGAGCAATAAAATATTTTTGACAGCATAACAAATGAATTTATGAAAATTTCATTTATATATCTTTTTATAATTTAAAAGGCTTCTTTCTATACCTTGTGACATTCTATCCATGCAAAAGTTTTATTTCCATCCTGATGACATTTATAACATCTCTTTTCTTCCCAATTCCTTGAACTCCCCAATTCCTAAGAAATTCATTATCACTCTTTATCAGTTAACTGGTCACACCTGAGACCTCATGTTCACTTAAAACCTTCATGATCCCGAACTCTGAGTTTCCCCATTATTTGATTACCAGTCATTTTCTTACCTCCTTCTTCCTTTATTATTCTTTCTTTTCTCAAAGGACTTTCTGTCTTTTGACTCTTTTCCATTCTTATAATCTCTAATGCTCTAACCTCTTCTACATATTTCTTTTAATCCTCCCCACTATTGCTCAGGTATCTTTCTTAATTTACTCCCCTGTTCTCAGCACTTTTTCAATGAAACCTTCATAATCACTACCTTGTGAATTACAAATACCTCATATTGGCATTTAATGCCTTAATAATTCAGGGCTTCCTTTCTGACCTCATTTCATGATATCCTAATTCAATTATTTCTTGCCTGAAACAAGCTAGATATCATGATCCACTATTATTTGCCTTGCCCTTGCCTGTCTTTGCCCTCTTTATCATTCATGATTGGCATGACTTCTTACATAACTTATACCTATTCAAGTCCTTCCCTTTCACAAAAATCCAACTCAGATGTCATTTCCACCAGAATATTCCCTATAATTCCAGTTCTGTATTATGTTTTTCCCTAATCAAATTCCTTATACCATTTTGCCTGAACCTCTTTCTACTGCAAGAAAGTTTTATTTTTGTTTCTGTATCCCAACTAGTTAGTAGAATTTCTGGAACATAATAGGTGATTAATCAAGGCTTGTTGGTTAAATATATTTATGGACTCCCAGATTTTTTGTTTTATGATAATTATATGTAGGTATTGTTTGTTCCTTTAGGCTATAATATCATTGAGACAAGGTCCATGTCTTTTCTGGGATGATATCTTGAAAATGAGCACAGTTCCTTGTACATAATATAGGCATTATCAATAATAGTTGAATCTAACTGAGATGAAAAAGTTCAGTAGATATTATTGCTCTCATGAATGAGATGAGGAAATGAGCTGAGAGAGGTGAAGTGACTTACTTAACCAAAATCACTTGGTTACTTATTAATGAAGCAAAAAAGGTTAATCCTATTAATAAGTAGAGCATCTAAATAGCACAATGCATACAATGTATTGCCTGGAGTCAGAAAGACACATTTTCCTAAATTCAAATCTAGCCTTAGACACTTACTAGCTCTGTAACCCTGGGCAGGTCACTTAACCTAGTTTGCCTCAGTTTCCTCATCTGTAAAATGATCTGAGAAGGAAATATAAACCACTCTAGTATCTTTGCTAAGAAAATCCAAAATGGTAATATGAATAATTGGACAAAGTGGAAATGGTTGAACAACAAAAATAATTTAAAAATAAACAAAAGTAGAATCTGAGTAATTCCCATATTCCACTGTCTTATATAGAATAGGTGGAGAGACATAGCAAAGGTTTCCCCTGTGTAGAGAAGGTAAATTGCTCCATATAATAAGAAACATAAGGATAATGAAAACAAAAGTATCTATTGCTTCATCATTTGAGAAAACAAAATTGAAAAGTATACAATTTGAAGGAGGAAGTATGCATTCAGTGATACTTAATACTCCATGCCTAACCAAGAGCATTAACTTACACTGACAAGGAAATCGATTGAATCACTTCAACAGACTTCTTTTTATGTTCATGATCAGTCATGGGCTTTTATCTTCAGGCTTCTATAGATGGGGTTCATTTCCCGAGGTCCTGGCAATCCGTCAGTCTATATTAGTTTATCTTATTTTGAAAAGGCCAGAGAAACCTGCCTTGGGTCTTCCTTTTAGGCAAGGAAAAAGATGTTGTCTTTCTTTTTTCCCCCTGCTTTCTTAGAAACCTTGTTCCTGCTTTAGCTAAGTATTAAATCAAAATAACTTTTCAGTCTGAAAGGGATGTAGTACCTGAATCATGCAGGTTACATTATCTTCAGAACAAGAGTTTTTTTTTCACTCAAATCAAATATGGTTTTTACCATCTCCACTATCATTTTCATCATCCTCATAGTTATTCAAAAGTAATTTATGAAGCATCCAGTTGTCGGTGATACTGTGTTTTATTAGGTCCAAATGATAAATGGACGTGGCCTTGGATAACTTTGAGTCTAAAATTTTACACAAACACATTAGTTTAAATATTTATAGTTTATCTATCTGTCTGTGTTTATCTATCTAATTTTGGTCATACAGATAGAAAAATAGTATCACAGATTAAGAACTGGAAGTGGGTCAGGACACAGAAAACCCAGAAGTTTCAGGGGGGAATGAAGAATTTCTCTAAACTGGTCTTGCCATAGAAGACCATCCCTGATGACCATTGATAAACAGAAAAAAAATGGCAGGAATATTCCTCCTTCTAAGATCTGCAGATCTTCTGATAAACAACTTCTTCAACCCCAAGCCTTCCCCCCATTCACCTGCCCTTGCCTGTTACAATATCAACCTTAGCACTCCCTCCCCAAAGTTACCCATCCTTAACGACACATGTCAACCTCAAGCCCTCCCAAAGTCCCAGAAGTCACCAACTGCAGCCTTCTGCCTCCAAAAGTCACCTTACATACCATGTCTCCTGCCCCTTTGTTGGCCAAGTATTCAGCTCTACTGTAAAACCAATAAAAACCCCACTTTGTGTTACTTAAGAGATGTAGACTCTCCCTGGGGAGCTGTCTCTTGGCCATCAATCTCCCTCTTAACCTTTTTTAATTTTATTGGGGTACCTTTGTAATTCTTTAGATGGAAAATCCTCACAAATCAGGATAGCTTCCCCATAACAGGAGAAATTTTAGTGGTCATCAAGTACAGATAAGAACTTGAGCCTTCAATAATTCTTCCAAGGTGACAGGAAATAAATGAAAGAACCAGGATTTGAACCTTCTGGCTCTGAGATCCACGTGTTTTATAATAATAATTATTATTTTGTTCTTGTTTTTTACTGAAATAACTAATCCATTAGAGGCAACATGGCATAGTTGATAGAGAGGCTGGCCTTGAAGCTAGGATAATTGATGCTCCATTTCTTCTGCTGACACATTCTGACTGTTTGAAGCTGGGCAAAACATTTAACCTCTTGGTGCTTTAGTGAAGTTTTTATAAGAAATTGTAGATGCTCATCGTTCTTGGCAGTTTCTTTCCCTGTGAGTTCTCTTTATCAGTGTAATCCCAGATCTAATTCCCATCACCAAATAATATAGGAATAATCCATATTATTCTTTAATCCTACAAATAAAAGTTAAGTCCACTGTAGGAACACAAAATTAAAAAATCACTACACAAATGAAATAAAACTGGGGAGACTATCCAGGGCTATTCAATGTCTAGACTTAGTGTAATAATATATGTCTAGACTAAGATTCTATTAAGTATCACCAGGTGCCAGGCATTAAGGATAGAAAGAAAAGGAAAAACAGTCCTTGCCCTGAAGGCAACTAAAATCTCAAAAGGGATACAACATGTAAAGAGCTGTATATAAACAATATATATGCAAGAAAGTCTATACATGAATATTAACACTTAGTACTGCAAAATTTATTTGATATTAAACAGTATCACTTTTTGTGGGTGATAAAAAGAAATAAAATATAGCTGCTTTTCCTCCAGAATGATTAATATAATTTAAATAATATATGTTATGTGAAATTTTAACAAAATGTCTGCTTCTCTTCCTGTATATGACTTTCTTAGGCAGTGAAAAATGAAGCAAGACTTATAGTAAGGAAGGATTTGGCCACTAATTCAATATTCTTTCTTTTAAGTGACAGGAAATTCTGGTTCAGGGAAATGTCAACCTTTAATTTGGCATAGATGAAAATGGCCAAAATTCAAATAATTATAGCTTTCAGCCACTATCTTTAACTTGAAGTTGCAGGAAAAAGCTAATGTTAGGGACCATGTATTCATTGCCATTTGGGCTGGCTTGGAATGTCAATACCTAATCCAATGCAATTTGGTGTAGGAAGTCAAATAAAATATCTTAGTCTATTGGATTATAAATATAAAATTAGAAGGAACTTCAAAAATCATATAATACAATCTATTCATTTTATAAGTGAGGAAACAGATTTAAACCAGAGATCACAGAGTTACATAGTGGAACAATAGGGATTTGAATCCAGGTTTTCTCACTCCAAATTTAGCCTTTTTCCACCAAACTCTAGTTTAAGTACATAGCCCCTTCTTTAAGTACACTCAAAGTGTGGATATGTCAACTGACAATGACATTCTTTTAGGGGAGAATTTTTTTTGCATAAAATAAATGCAAAAGCAACTTTTAAAATACTTGCCTTCCAAAAGAGCATATATTAAATATGATTACCTTTTAAAAAGACAGAATTACACAATTTAAAATATTTAACTAGTATAGCAAATAAAACTAAACATTTCTAGACTGATTATTAAAACAGAAATGTTCAGAAAGAATCTGTGAAAAGTGACCCCTAACTTATTTCCATTAACTTTTCCATAGAGATTCCAAAAAGCGAAAAATAGAAGTGTCTTCATCTATTCTCCTATTCCAAACACTGTTAAGATTCTGAAACAGCCAGAGCTCCCTTCTGAATTTTTTAAATCACATCTCAGTACCTCTCTTCTCATTGCAAATGAGGGATTGAGTACACATGCCAAAGGAAATAAAAAGAGGAAAAAAAAACATCTTGGAAACAAATTATCAGTGTGCAGTTTATGATCTGGAAGTCTGAACAAATGAATCCCAGTGAGTCATCATCTGGAAATTACAGGTAGAAAGGGCTTCAAGTCATATAGGTCAGATTCCTAAACCTTCAGTTTGAAATACTCTTAGATCATCTGATAACCATGAACAACTTTCCAGAGATGCGATGATATTGCTCGGTAGTCTATTTCATCAGGAAATATGTTTTTAGAGCGAGTTTGCCTCATTTATACAAGTAATACTTATTTAGCAGCCTGGTCTTTACCAGATGGGAAAAATAAGGTTTCTCCATTATCTTTGTAAGATTCCTATGCAAATTTGAGGACAATTTAAAAATAATCACTTAGTTTTCTTTTTACCCAGATGAATAAAATTTTCCTAACTTATGAAAATAAGCAACGAGACAAGACAAAAAGTATTTGTAACTTTTTTGGAAAATAGAAATCTTATAAATTAAAAATTATTTGAAAATACATAATACTATATCACACTCTCTTAAAGTTAGTTTGTTTTTTGTTTGGCCTCAGATACCCTTTTCAAAAATCTAGTGAAACTTATGAACCACTTCTATAAAATAAATACTTGAAAGAAAAAATAAATTATAAGTTATTAAAATGTATTTTTCTCCCATTCAAATTAATGAATATTATTAAAGCTATCCATGGAATTCCTCTTTAGTTTGTGTAAAAAATAAAACAAACTAGGCAGTAATTTAAAGGTTTTTCTTGCAATGGATGTAGAATCAGCTTCACTGGCATTGCCTTCAACAATCGTTCATGAAATTTTCTCTGCCAAATCAGAGGAGTTTACTATTTTTTATTATATACTATAAAACAAGTAGTGTGTGGTGATATACTAAATATATACAAATATTCATATATTTACAGTAATATATAGATTAAATATGTATGCATAATATGCATATAGTTATATTATAGTATATATAACAAAAACATATTTTACATTTATATACAATGTTCATATATATTATAAGTGGCATATACTATACCATATACCATTTTCAAATATGTTCATCCTTGATGATATATGTGTATATATAACATATTTTATATAAAATGTATTTTATATAAAATATGTATATATATAATATATATTCCCAATATGTTCACATAGTTTATATAAAATACATTTTATGCCATATTATGAAATATATTCACAATATCTATGTATACCTCTATTTAGGCACACTATATTTATTCCCTATCTATTCTTACATATGATTATAAATATGGATATTTTCACTATTACATGTATACAAATATATCACTTGTAAGATCAATTAAAGGAGGCATCATACTATGATTAACTTTGTACTTTCTCAAGCATCTAATATTATGGTAGAGAGTAAAAAGTAGTGAATTTTTCACATATTGTCAGTGAATTAGTGAATTGAAGTCATTATTGAAATTTGAACAATTTTAATAAACAGTTCTCTCCTCCTAGATTTCAAAAAACACTGAAAGAGCTTGAAGAGAATAATTTAATCCTTCTTTTTGATGTCAGCAATAGTTGGAAAATGATCAGTCATTTAAAATAAGATTCTGCAACCACATTCGACTTGGGTCTTTTCTATTTCTTGGAGGTGCCTCCTATCAACAAAAAAGCAAAATGCCAACTAAATAGTATAATTCAGTTTAAAAGAACAGAATGTTCTTCTCCACAATTTTCTCATCTACATTTCATAGAATTCTTCATTGCATGTTAAAAAAAGGGTAGAGCTATCAATATCTGTTCTTATAGAGTTCAATTTTTGTCCCAATCAGAAGAAAACTATTGTTCATTTATTCTTCTGATTTTTCTTTTACCATGATTAGCAATTAAAATTGGAAACTAAGGAAGGAATATAGCTTATAGATCTGACTATGCCTGAAGTTCCACAGGTGATGTGTTAATAATTTTTAAAATTATTTTCTACTTGAAAATAAGTAATCTAGATTTTATTAGTTAAATAGCTTTTGATTTCAACTTCATATATATATATATATATATATACATATATATGTATATATGTATACATATACTGTTGTTATTTTCTTTTTACATTTTCCTAGACAGGAAAAAAAAACTTGTGATAATAAAGTATTGCAGAGAAAGCACTTTAAGACCCTCTTTATTTAGAACAAAAATGTCAGGAGGAAGCTTAGCTATCTGTTTGGTACTAATTATTTTCAAGAGTATTGCAGTCCACACTTTGAAATCTATCAAACAGGTGTCTGTAGTAAAGCAAAATCAGGCCTAGAAAATCTATGAACTCCTAATGTATGCTCTCCCAGTCTGGGCTTGTTCCTAGAGCAAAGGAATCCTATGTAGTTTAGGTCAGGTTCATGAAAATTAGGTCCACCATAGGAGTGAAAAGTAGATAGAGGTAGATTTAAGATTGGAGTGCAAGGGGTGTTTTCAAAACAATGGCTCTGGATCTAGTAGGAAAAGATTTCAACCTGTATTATAGGAGTATGTTCTCAGTTTATATTAAAGGAGTAGCCATCAACATTATTTGCCATTGGTTTAAAAAAAAAGAAAAGCTTATCTATGGAACATATAAGTTATACAACATACAAAAAGGAAGATTTTATAAGCATTTATATAGTATCTAGCATATGTCAAGAAATTTAGTAATTGTGTTTTCCAAGCATTATATTAGTTGATCCTCACAACTACCCTTCATGACAGTTATTATTATTATTATTATATTCATTTTATAATGGAAGAAAATGAAACAAGATGTTAAATGACTTGGCCAGAGTCATTAAGCCAAAAGCTGAGGTCGGAGTTAAATTTAGATCTTCCTGACTCCAGGGCCATTGCTCTCTCCATTACAACAGGCTAGCTCCAGAACAAGCAAATATGGTAGCCTACTTTGGATAAACTCAAAGACAACAGGGTCTAGAGAAAGAATTCACTATTCAATTAAAAAAAAAGAAAACTGCTAGAATAACTGTTTTTAAAATGCCTAGCAGAAGTTAGGCATATACCAGCATCTAATATCACATACAGAGATAAATCCTAAGTGGATGTTTGATAGATACAAAAAGTAAAATCATAAGTAATTTAAAAGAAAGAGACTATACCTTCCACAAATATAGATAGGAAAAGAATTAATGACCAAAAGAGGTCTAAAGGATCTCAAAAAATAAAATGATCTTATAAGATACATTAATAAGAAATTGTTTAATTAAAAATTTTAAGAAGAAAAATAATCTTCTAAAAGATTTATAGTCAAAATAAAGTTTTCAAAAATATGAGATTCATATTAAAAATTCCATGTCACTAATAATTAGAGAAGTATAAACTAGAGCATCTCTGAGATTTCACCTTACAACCATGAGGCAGGCAAAAATGATTTTTAAACAAAGGAAAGTGACAATTATTGGAGGAATTGTAGGAAAACACACAAAAAATGTATTGGTAATGGATTTTTTTTGTGATTTGATCCAACTATTCTTGAAGCAATTTGGTTCTATGCTCAAAAGCCACTAAACTTGGCATATCCTTTCCCCCACTGATACCACTAGTACTTTACCCCCAAAAAAGATTAGAGAAAAAGGAAAAGGAGATAGATAGATAGATAGATAGATAGATAGATAGGTAGATAGGTAGATAGATAGATAGATAGATAGATAGATAGATAGATAGATAGATAGATAGATAGATAGATAGATAGATAGATGTAGATATAGATATAGAAATATGGACAGCAAATTTCCTCATAGTGACAAAAATGGATTCTAAAAAAGGGTGTAGCAATAGGGGAATGTTTAAACAACTTATGCTACATAAAGTAATGAAAAGATTATTGGGGCATAAGAAATGGCAAAAGGTATGGCTTCAAAGAAGCCTGGAGAAACTTATATGAACTGATACAGAATAAAGTAAATAAAAACCAGAACAGTTTATACAATAATAACATTATAAACAGACCATTAAAAAAAGAACTTCAGAATTAAACCTCAATTTCCTTATTTGTAAAATGAGCTGGAGAAGGAAACAGCAAACTACTCCAGTATAATAGATAGTACAGTAGAAAAGGCAGGTGGATTCAGAGTCCAAAGACCTCAGTCAAATCTTTGTCCTTGCAAGCAGTACCCCTTGTGACCCTGGGCAAGTCATTTAAAGTATCCGCTACTCTGTTCCTTCATTTGCAAAATGAAAGAGTTGGATTGGCTAGTCTCTAAGGGCCTGTCTAGCCCTAAAACTATGAGCATACAACTCACAAAGGTTTATTTAAGTGTTGTATGAATTTTTTATACTGATGCAAATGTCCTATCACTCATAAGTAAGTTGCCAGTTCTAAGCCACATAATTTTGCCTCTTATAGTTTCATCTTCCTTATCTGTAAAATGATGTCTTTGAAATAAATAATCTCTAGGCTTTTACAGTATTGTTTTAATGTCAAATTGATGATTTCTCACTTATCTTGCAACTACAACTGCCCTTAAGCACTGTGGACGTTTTACTTCATTAGGCTAGTGAGCTCCCAGTGAGGAACTCCCTCTGCTCATGCAAATTATCATAGTCTATGAAATTTAGTTTTAATGAATGAGATTAAGTGACTATCAAAAGGTCACTCATTAGGTATAAATTAGAGGCAAACTTGAACTCAGGTCTTTCTACCCAAAATGCTAATATCTCACCTTAATTTCAACCTTTCATAATTTCTATATTTAAGGAAAATATACAGGAATAGAAAGAAATAAGGAGCTAGACTTCTGTCTTTATGTCTTTACTTTAACATAGATTTCTCCTACTTTTTATTTAAGTATATGTGGTGGCATCTCAATTCTGAGTACTCTTAGGGTGAACCTTACATTTACAACTGTAGGATCTCAATGGATAAACACAGACAGTGCCCTAGTTTCCATAGCTATTATGTATGATTTCTTCTAAAACTTGATCCCTATATGAAGTTCTTGATAGTTCTATTCTCATAAACTTCTATGAAAACTCATTTTTCCTGTCATTTATGCTTTTATATTTCTTAGTTATATAATCATCTTCTCTACTTGTATTTTGCTTAATGACAAAATGATCAGTAACTTTCTGTGTCTCCACAGATCATTTCCAAGGGCAAAGTCAAAATTAGCCTCTGAAATACAAAACTCAAATGTATACATGCATAAACATTAGAGACTCACTGTGCCTGGCCATGGTAAAAACTCTACAGTAAAGTGGGAACCAGATTAAAATGTAATTGAGAATCACTTAACAAAATAAATAAAAATATAATAGAGCAGAGATAATGGTTTACCAGTCAACTGCAAGAATCCATTCCTATCTGAGTTTGAAACCATGGAAAATGTAAATGGATAGGAACACTAAAACACTACAAAGATATATGTGAATATGCACAGGTACCCACAAATATATGAATATATATGTGTGAATAGATAGAAAAATATAGATCTATACACATATATGCATTATACAAATGAATAGATTTGTAATATCAGTAAATCTGAAATACACATTGGTAGAGCAGTAGGGGGAAGAGTGAAAGACAATGGGAATTTGGCTCTATAACTCAGGCTAGTGCAAAGTACTGGGATCCCCACTCTGGTTGGTACTTTTTCCTGGATTACGTCTCCCAGAATACTTTTAAGAAAAGGAAGTATGGAAACAGATAATGATTTCCTGAAAGTCCAATAGAATATATGCACCCTTTTAATTACCTTCATGTAGACCTGAAATAGCAATGGTGATGTTCTCTCTCCAATTCCAAGTTTGAGGCACCAATGTGGGGAACTCATCACTCCAACATCTTTCAAAGTTGACAGGTATGAGCCAGACTTTGGAAGAGGACTGGGAAGCCCTTAAAGTGTCTAATTTGTAACAAACAGAAAATAGTGTCCTAACTACCAAAGACGAAAAGAAACTAAGTTACTGCAACTATTTATAAGTTAACTAATGTGAATGTTCCCTGCGGTGGGTGGAAGAAGGGAAGATTTTAATTAAGCAAATAAACTTGGTTGTATTTCCCAGTTTAGGAGAATAAAGTAAAAACCATCTCTAATTTGGGAGATAGGTTTACCTTGAGGGCAGCAGGTGGGGAGGGTGGGAAATTTCTCATTTAGGATCACATTGGAGAGTCTTTTCATTTTTCCGTGCTTCTACTGGACTAAATGAATTGCTTAATAATAATTTTAAAGTTTGAGAAACTGAAAAAACACTCTGATTCTTGAAGGAACAGCCAAAGGCAAATTTGATTGTTGAATGACAAGTCATGATAGATAGATGATTTCTAGGTAAAGAGATTGGTACATTATAGTAAAGAGCTGAGTGACTTCAAATCCTGTAAACCTGGGGAAAAATCAAGTCCTATTAAATTAATATTATGTTTACATGAGATGTTCAATATGTATTTAATGTTAGATCCTCCATAAAAATGTCAAGTTATAATGAACATTTGAACATCTTACATAATTTTATGCTGGGTTGGGTAGGAGGAGAATTTATTGGCTTTAGAATTAGAGGACCCAGGTTCAAATCCTGCCTTTGTCACTTACTGCCTGGGTGACTGTGGGCAAATCATTTAACCTCTCTTGACTTCTATTATTCTTCTGTAAAATGAGGGGTTTTGATTAGACCACATCTTCCTTTCCAGCACTAAATCTGTGAGATTTCACTTGGTCTATTTTTGTTATGATAGGATTTGGTTATACAGTGTTGATAATGTTCTGATAAAACAAAATAGACTGGAGCAATGTTGCTTGAGGCATATCTAAATTATCAAAATTACAGGGTGAGAGTTTAGTTAAAATAGAATGGTACCATTTTTTAAACCCTTTCCTTCTGGCTTAGAATCAATACTGTGAATTGATTTCAAGGAAGAAGAGCAGTCAGGGTGAGGCAATGGGGGTTAAGTGATTTGCCCAGAGTCACACAGCTAGAAAATATCTGAGACTGGTTTTTGAACCCAAGACCTCCTATTCATTGAGCCACCTAGCTACCCCCAAAATAACACCATTAAAGAGAGTACTTAAAAGGACATTTGTTTATGGAAAGGGACAGGAGGAAATAAGAGTAAATAATAAACTAAAGCAAGGTCATAGAAGAAATGTCATTGTAAAAAATCTTCTTGTGAAGCAAACGGTACATGTATACTTGTTATATTTACTGCCTGTACAATGTGTAAGGGAGGGATGGGAAGAAGGGTGAGCACTCAGAACTCCAAAAATTAAATATTGTTAACAATAAATGAATAATGAATAATAATTTTAATTAAAATTCCTCTGAATACATCACTTTTAAAAGGATTTAGAATTATTAATATCCTTTGAAAAGAGTTCAGAATCACAAAGCAGCACAGAATAGGAAACTAAGAGACCATTCCACCATTGGAAATCTCATAAAAACAAATACAATTCTTCGTTTGTGTTTAGCTTATGTAATTTGTAATTCAAAGTCTCTTATTTTCTGTATTTAAATAACTCAGTTGGCCTTGGTGCTAATGAGCTCATTTTCCATATGGGGAAATTAGCTTTGTTCTAATAATAGCTGACATTTATATAGGCTCTAATGCTGGCACACCACTTTATATGCACTATCTCCTTTCTACTTCCATGGTCACAAGGTTGAATCCCTGATCCAATGCCAGACGTCTTAGAATATTGTGGTAATATATGATGTTGATAACAAAAGGAATGATACAAATACAAGAAATACATATTTATTATATTAATATATACCATATTGTAAAGATGACTAAATAATGATAATAATAGCATTGTAATATATCATTGAAGTTACAATGTTTAACATTTCAAAAATATTTAGTTCTTCTTCTGACTCCACCTCCTAAGTTCCGTGGATTCCTTAAAATCTCAAATAAAATTCAACCTTCTTTAGGAAGTTTTTCCTGATCCCTCTTAATGCTAATGCCTTTCCTCTGTTAATTATATCCCATTTATCCTATAAATAGCTTATTTGTACTTAATTGTTTACATGTTACCTTAGACAATGAACTCCTTGTGTACAAGGTCTAGCTTTTACCTCTCTTAGTATCCACAGCACTTAGCACAGAGTCCAGCACATAATATTAATATGCACTTAATAAATGCTTGCTGACAAATTGAATGAATTCACATCCTTGTTAAATAGGCTGTTCACATCTTATGTATCCCCATTTTACAGGTAATAAAACTGACAATGGGAGATTAAGTTATTTGCCCTTGGTCACATAATAAATATCAAAGTTGATATTTAAGCCCACCTCTTTTTCCTTCAAGTCCAGCACTTTTTTCTGTACATACACTGTTACCTCTCATTATATACTTATCACTTTCTAGCATGTCCCCACTGAAAGGAATCCATTCCATTTCTCACCTTTTAAATACAAACTCAGCTGCCACACTATCTTTCATAAAGTAAAGGTCTGATCATATCACTTTTGTGCTTAAGAATCTTTTGAGGCTCCCCATTTCCTCCGGGACAAATACAAACTCCCTATCTTGACATCTAAGGCCTTTCACAATATCACTTCAACCTTTTGGGGATTTCAGTTCAAAGACCCTGTCATACTGATAATGCATCCAGAAACAACACCTTCATAGATAACCAAAATGGAATTCATTACCTTTCTTCTTAAACCCACCTACATTTCAAACTTTTTCTTTGTCTGCTGAAGAAACCATTAACTATCTCATTATACTGGTTCATCACTTAGATATCATCTTCATCTCCTCATAGTCACTTTTATTCCTCACCTTCATATCCAATTAGTTGCCAAATGTCATTAATTTTTAACTCTCCAACAATATCCTGCATATGTTCCCCTTTCACCATTCTAATTACCACCCCCCTAGCTTATTGCTTCTCACTAGACATTGTAATGGTTTTTTTTTATTAGATTCCTAGCTTCCAGTAACTTCCCTATCCAAATCCATTCTCCACAAAGAAGTCAAAGTCATCATGAAAAAATGTTCTACATCTCTTATAATCAGAGAGATGCAAATCAAAACAACTCTGAAGTATCGTCTCACACCTAATAGATTGCCTAACATGACAGCTATGGAAAGTAATGAATGATGGAGGGGATGTGGCAAAGTAGGGACATTAATTCATTGCTGGTGGAGTTGTGAACTGATCCAACCATTCTGGAGGGCAATTTGGAACTATGCACAAAGGGCGATAAAAGAATGTCTGTCCTCTGATCCAGCCATAGCACTGCTGGGTTTGTGCCCCAAAGAGATAATAAGGAAAAAGACTTGTACAAGAATATTCATAGCTGAGCAAAAAACTGGAAAATGAGGGGATGCCCATCAATTGGGGAATGGCTGAACAAATTGAGGTATATGTTGGTGATGGAATACTATTGTGCTAAAAGGAATAATAAAATGGAGGAATTCCATGAAGACTGGAACAACCTCCAGGAAGGGATGAAGAGTGAGAGGAGCAGAACCAGGAAAACATTGTACACAGAGACTGATACATTGTGGTACAATCGAAGGTGATGGACTTCTCCATTAGTGTCAATGCAATGTCCCTGAACAATCTGCAGGGATCTAAAAAACACTATCCACAAGCAGAGGATAAACTGTGTGAGTAAAAACACTGATGAAAAGCAACTGCTTGACTGCAGGGTTTGAGGGGATATGACTGAGGAGAAACTGTAAATGAACACTCTAATGCAGATACAAACAACATGGAAATGGGTTTGAATCAAGAACACATGTGATACCCAGTGGAATTATGCATTGACTATGGGAGAGGTGGTGGGAGGGGGGAGAGGGAAGAAAAAAAATGATCTTTGTTTCCAATGAATAATGTTTGGAAATAACCAAATAAAATAATGTTAAAAAAAAGAAGTCAAAGTCATCTTTGTAAAGTATAAGCCAGACCAAATTACTCCTCTATTCGACAATCCTCAAAAGCTACTTGTTACTTCTAATATAAATTATAAACTCTTTAGTCTGAGCTTCATAAACCACCCCACCTTTCAGCTTATTTTGTATTATATTTGGAGAGGAGAGGACAGAAGAAATTGGACATCTGAGGAAAGATATGGCAAAAACAGAAGAAAAGGACAAATGGTGAGGAAAGCCAGTGGAATGAAATATCCAATTAGGAATAATGACTTTGAATGTCAATGGGATGAATTCCATAAAATGAAAATGGATAGCAGGATGGATCAAAAACCAAGTACAACTCTTTATATTCTCTTCCTTCCTGCAAACAAGTCTACATGTTGTTCCTAAAACTCAATATTATCTTTCTGTGTATTTCTGCATAAACTATATACTATGCCTGCAGCCTCCAAAGTCCCATTAAGGCTCAGTTAATATGCCCCTACTTTAGGAGACTTTATTAGTCCTTCTAAATGTCAGTCTTCTTTTTTCCTCTGAAATAATCAATTACATACTCATTTATTTAAATGTCCTATATTTTAAATAGAATGAAAGAGATCAAGGGAATTTAAAAATAATAATTCATTTATCCCTAGTGCTTATTTAGCACCTTTCACATAGTATTTACATAAGGAAGTCATATTGTATCAAATTTGGTACATGTCAGAACATACTTGATTTATTCAGTTGTTTTAGTCATGTGCAACTCTTCATGACTCTTTTTTGTTGTTGTTGTTTTTGGCAAAGATATTGGATTAGTTTGCCATTTCCTTTTCCATTTCATAGATGAGAAAATTGAGGCAACCAGGGTTGAGTGACTTGACAATTGTCACATAGCTAGTAAGTATCTGAGGTCAGATTTGAACTCAAGACAAAGAGATTTTTCTGACTCCAGGTTTAGCTAGAACATTGGAATCACCTTAATAATATAGCAAAGAAAACCCACCCAGATAAATACTAATCTCTATATTTCATAAATGAATTGTTATGGCAAAAACTACAATATTCACTCACCTTCCCACTCCTCCCATGAAAAATTCCATGCCTATTACAGTATGAACAAATCCTTGAATCACGGGGCTTCTGTACAAAATATTAGCTGTGATGAAATGTCAGCTTCCACAGTCACAAGCAAAGAGCAAGACCCAATGGGTTTGCTCCCAAAGGGTGTATCATTCTATCTACCTCATAATCTGTGTCCCTCTGTGGTCAAGACAAAGAAAAATACATTCATGTGGTAATCATCAAAAGACCTAATGACTTGGTATTTTTCTGTAATTGTAGCTAAGAATGGCCTTAAATTCATTACATACTGTCTGACTTTATTTTTACAAGTCTTCTTCATTTAAATCATGAACCATCACTCTTAAAATCCTAAGACCACTCTTTCCCCTATTAAAGGAATTCTTCTAAAACTCTTGTGCTATTATACTGAGCCTCTAAAAATACTTCCCTGGTATGGAGCAATCAAAAGTTCTTAAGACCCCCTGATACTAGCATGCCCTAATTACTCAGTCATAACAGCAAGGGTTCAGTAAACAGTATTCTCAGGTAGAAAACCTAACGATATATATTTATTCAAATATTAAAATTCATCTATGATCACATCATTAGGTTTACTGTTTCTATCAAACAGCAACTCATCCATGCCTTCCAATCTAGTTTAACTACTACTCAACTTCTTTCATTCATTGATCAGAGAAAGGTCACCCCACATGATACATGAAGACTTTCCATTTTTTTCCTCACTCTTAGCACATGATCAATTTTATGGTATGATCAGGTATTTCTTTAATGACTACACTTATACTACATTTCCTTTATAATTCTTTGTTTCAATTCGTTAATACTTGCTCATACCTACCATGTGATTAATTCTCCATTGTCCATCCATTTGGATAAATCTTCAAATCTATTTTTTAGAGATTATAGTGTTCTAGGATTCATTGCTCATGGCACAGAATGTCTAATTTTTTTAGTTGAATCCATACCCTTCAAGATTGCCTGCACCAAAATTTGTAAGGCTCTTCAAATTTACATGGATAGTTCACAAGTATCTTTTGCAAACCTTCATCAACCAGTGACCCAGCAGTTTTTCTCTCCCTACTGTCAAAGAGAATTATACTAGCCATTAAAGCATTACTCTCAGAGCCAGTCCAGAAAGACAGGAAGCACTAAGACTGCACTAGATAGCTTCCAGCCTCCATAGTTTATTTTGCAGCCCTTTGCCCTTTTGCTCAGATGAACATGTAATTGGTTTGCCAAGCCTTTGTGAAGAGAAACAATGATTTAGATAGTAATAGATGAGTTCTATCCCCTTTACACAAACACTCTATTTGAATTCAAGACCACTGTAGTAAAGAAGCAGATGGTGCCACAGTCCCCGTCTTAGAAAAAATTTACAATTAGATGGCAAGCTAAACCATAGACATAAAATGATATGAAGACAATTACAGACCAACACATCAACAAGTGTGGGACCACTGAGTAGAAATTCAATACATAAGTTTGGAGGGAACAAAGACTAAGGGAGTGATTATAGTGGGGTCAGATTAATCTGGGAAGGTTTTTAGCAGTTTTATCACTCATTATATCTTTGTTCACTCTATTCTCCAGTATTAACTACCATCAACTGCAGCTGTCTGTTACATAAAAAATCCCTCAGGAAGAAAAAAAAATCATATCCTTACCAAATACCAACAGGAATGCAACAACTTTTCTCATATATTTCAGCTTCTAAGGAAAAATCAAAAGGACAAAAACTGCAGGCAAAAATTACCTGAAATTCTATTTAAGTTTTTCAGCTCATATAAAAATAGCAAATGAGTATTCACAACATCAATGGCCCACTTAAGATCACAGTACAGTTTTGATTAGAAAGCTGTAATCAGCAAATGCTAAATGTACCGGGATATCAAAGACAGCACTGGTCTTCAATCTGCCCAAGAGGCTAGTGTACAACATTTTCTCTTCAGTATAAAACTCTATATAATTATTACCAAAGGAATGCCAGTAATATCAAGTGAAAGTAAATCATACATTTCTCTGTTGGAAATACAACAAACCGAAGAATATAGGGAAAAAGATGTTAGTTCTACCTGCTTTACACAAATGCATGAAAGATGTGTCGTGTGATCCATGCGGTGAACTCCCAGGGTGGAATTCCAACTAGAGCCAATTTCATTCATATTTCTGTAGTTAATTCCTAGGGAGCAGCGAGAAGCACATAGAGGCTACAGGGCTTATTCAGAGTCACACAGCCATTATGTGCAAAGAAACAACTTGAACTTAAGTCTGTCTGGTAGCAAAGCAAGACTGACATATACTTCACACTAACCTAGACTCATTTTAATTGCCTAACATATCAGAGAGTTAACGCAGAGTCATGAGTAGAGCCAGGTAGACCTGTGTTCAAGACCTGTCTGCCTTTGTAACATATTGACTGTATAATCCTGAATAAGTGGCCTAACTTCTGAGTTTTCTGAGATTCTCTCTCAGGCAGAGGTTCTTAACTAGTATTAATGAGTTTGCCTTAAAAGAGCTTTGATAACTAATTCAATATAACTGATTTTCTTTGTAATTATATGTATTTTATTTTATGCATTTAATTCCAATTCTATGCAATTAGTTCCAAGAGTCCATAGACTCTACCAGATTGATAAATGATTCCATTGCAAAACAATTATAATAACAATAACAACAAAAAACAAAAAACAAGCTAGGAATCCCTGGTAAAAGACTACAGACTGCAAATCAAGTTCCTCACTGGAAATTTCCTGCACCAAGTTCTAGAATCCATCCTAAGCCAAGAGAATTTGAAAGAAATATCCTGCTAAATTTTTAAAAGAGCCTATATCTCCTATTCTAGTTTTCTTTCTACTATTCTGTTTGGTTATTATCCCATTTTTAAAATTGTAAAAATGAACTTTTAATTTTAATATGTAATTCCAAAAGTTAATTCATTATAATTCATAGAAATTTTTTAAATGAGAGGGGGAAGCCAAAAAAGAGAAGGAATAAACTAAGTCATCAACACCTTAGAGATTTGCTAGACATGTTTTAAAATGTGCTAAACAAAATGCAGGGCCTATAAATAAACATTTAGGAAGACACCACAAAAAGACTGAAAATATAAAGCAACAGAATCTAAGAGACCAGGAAAAGGATGACTTCCACATTATTATTGAGCATCTTTCCTCTTCTGAAATCATCCTACCAATGTAATAGCATTAAGCAACATCTTATCACAGGTCTCAATTCTGCTATCTCATGGCACTTTAAGTTCAAAAGTGTCCTTGCCAATGGAAAGACATTAATTGCATAGCATCTTAAAAAGACAAAACATATACTTTCATTTGGGTTTTCTTTTCATTTTACATAACACTGCATCATGTTTTTTAAACCTTTAACTTCCATCTTGGAATCAATACTGTATTGGTTCTAAGGCAGAAGATTGGTAGGGGCCAAGCAATGAGGGTTAAGTGACTTGCCCAGGGTCACACAGCTAGGAAGTGTCTGAGACCAGATTTGAACCCAGGACCTCCCATCTCTAAGTCTGGCTCTCAATCCACTGAGCTACCCAGCTGCCCTCTACATCATTTTTTTTCTCATTTAACAGAGAAAAAAAATCTTGAACTGAAAGTATTGTATAAAAATCACGAGTTCTTAAATTCCTTGTATGAGGTAGTATACAAAAATTACATTTTCAGTTTCACCAAAGGTGTAATCAATGGGTTTATTAGTTAAAAATTTAAGCCACTCAAAACATGACCATTCAATCCAGGGCACTGTAAGCATGTTCTATACTCCTTAATAGACAGGTACATCTCCCTAAGATAACCTTCCTTTATATAAACAAAACTTTATTAACACAAGAAATAGATTTTGTCAAATAACTGATAGCTCACAGTATAACAGAAAAGAGTATAAGTGACTCTTTTTGCCCTTTTTCTCACCATTTTTTGGGCTAATGTGAAAATCTAGTTATTAGAGACTATATAGAGTACAGATTCAAACATTTCAGATAGGTTCAATGAAAAGAACCTGAAGTTTGAACTCGGGGAACTCCAGTTAATATCCTGGCTCTTATTGTTCATATGACAATATCGTCAAGTGACTTAGCCATTCTGGGTCTATTTCTTCACCTACATAATAAAGAAACTATCTAGAAGATGGGTTATTTCTTCTGTCTTTAAGTCTGTGAACTCAAGATCAGAAATCTACAGTTTAAGTCATTTTATTTTGCTCAAGATCACATAAATAGTAAGAGCCAGATGGGGATTTGAACCCAGATATTCTAACAGCATAAGCAAGTCTCTTTCCACTATAGAACACTACTTTCATTATGAATTCTTGTTAATTCTGTGTATAGACAGATTTTGGAAGTTGAAGTTGTGTTTTGATATATATTTATTATATTTTAATTATATATGTATATATACACATACATATACTTGTGTACATATTAATATATGTTATATATATATCGATACATCAAATGTAGCATACATATAAATATATGAGTATATGTTTGTATATATATTCTTTTTTAAATAATAAATTTTAAATAAATGCATGAAACATTAGAACCTCTATGATTTAGGAATACAGAGTACCAATGAATTTTGCCAATTATCTAAACCTGGGCAAGTGTCATGTCGTTACTTATAAAAGAAAATCTTTGGGCTACATGATTTCTGGGTTTTCTTAAATTCTTCATTCCTTTATCATAGAACAAAATGTGAAACTATCAAACTGGAAACATTTTTTAAAATTATCTATTCAACTCAGATGCCGTTTAATGATTGTTACTTATTTTACACCAAAGTAGTCATTCTTTTACTATTTCCCTTAAATTATTTTTCTCTTTTAAGTTTAATTGTTTTTTTTCCTTTCAAACCTGTGATATTTTAGAAACCACAGTGTCTAAAATGATGTGATACTAACATTCTATTTATTCCATTAACATCCTTTATTCATGTAGGATGAATGGTTCAATCATCCTCTCCCAAAAGAGATCAGCAATTGTTCTACATCAAAGTTTTAGAGAGTAGCCTGAGACAAAGACAATTGACTTGGTGCAAAAGACTTGCCCAAGATCATAAAGCTATTATGTGCCCAAGGCAGGACACACAGTGAGTTCTTCCTTAATCCAAGATCAGTTCTCTCAAGTCATCATGGCAAATTGCTTCTCCTAGATTTCTTTTATCTAGGGTGCTCACCACAATTTAGGAAGGACAAACTAGAGAATGGTGATAAGAATGCTGATAAAATCTAACTTGGTAAAAGAAAATGGAAATATTTAGTTGAGAAAATCCAGAAGAAATCATTCCTTGTTTGTAAATATCTAAAGGGATAACACATGGGAAATGAACAAAGTAATTTCTTTGAGGTCGAAAAGGCAGAAAAAGTGACAAATAGGTTCCCCTAAATCACAGAAAGGCAGATATTAGCTCAATATGAGTAAATAATACCTAGCAATAAGAATGTCAAAAAACTGAATATAATACAAAAGAAGAGTAGTGAGTCCCCCATAACTAAATGATTACAAAGCAGAGGCTACATGTTCCCTTATTAGGGATGTCATGCACATGATTCATTCTGAAAAGGAGGCAAATGTCATGGAATTTAAAACTCAGCTAAATTTAAAGTCAGGGACTTGGGTTCAAATCATAGCAATGATGATTACTGCCTATGAGATGGTAGGCAAGACACTTAACTTCTTCATACCTCAATTTCTTCATTTCTTGATCTAAATAGAATGCTATCTCCTTCAGGATAGAGGATATTTTGGGTTTTGTAGTTCTAGCACTTGACATAGTTATGGCAATAGGACACTCACTACAATGTATTAAATTGAAGTGAATACACACTGCAGTTCAATGGATTTGAACTAGCTAATTATTGGAATCTAAATATATTATGCTATTCAGGCAGTTTGGAGAAGAGGAATGATAGCGTGATGGAAAATAAAAAAGCATAAACCTTACAACGAGAGATCTTAATTCAACTTTTGATTCTAGCATTAGCTTTATGATTTTGCATTTCTGAACCTCATTTTCTTAATCTGTAAAATAGAAATAATATAATTTCTCTATTCAGCTCATCAGTTAAAACGATATATATATATGTATATATTTAAGTTTTATCTAATGATCCCTGAGGTTCCTTCCAACTGAGATTTTATGAAACCACAGTAATAAAAATGACATGGTATTAATATTCCATATAAGTAATGTTTATTTGAAAATTATTCAGGACAGTGACCATCATGCATTTCACTAGAATATATGACTGCTCTATAAAACAAAATGAATTTTTCAAAATCAACCACAAGTAATAAACTAATAAAAGTGATATTTTATTTACAAAAACAATTTATTCAGAGGGATGGGTAATAGTTACATTTGGTGGCATGGCAAAGGGACAAAAATCTAACTATATGCCTTCATTATATGACACACCTTGTTTTATTCAATGGCTGATCTGAAATAAAGAGACTATAATTAATTGCCTACTTGGTTACTGGCTCTATGTTCTATCATAATTTTTCTCATTATTAATAGTTTTACAATATAGTCATAGTAGTAAATATAAAATATGCTTCATTGGTTATGACTTTGAGATCATTATATATGGTCATGCAAGTGAGTTTTTCAGCAAAATATACCCTTTACCCCTCCCTAAATATGTCTCTCCTTGGCCCAATGACATTTTTATGGTGTGAGGATGTCTTTAAGCCAAATTATTCATTCAAAATACAGAGAATAACAAATGGTAAAGACATATTTATCTTAGATCATGCATTATTTTTAGATTGTCATGTTTCCCATCCTAGAGACTCATGCACTGTACAGAAAGGCAACGTTATAATATCTATTACAAAAACAAATAAATAAAGAACTGATTTTTAAAAATTCTCCTTGTAGCCAAAGTAGCAAAAAAGGATTTATATACTATTGTTTCTTCTGTTTCTTATAGCACAATGGATTCTCATTTAAAGTTTTAAGAATGTGTCTGAGTAGGTTGGAATTCAAGAATTAGTATATTTACTACTTAAATTAGGTAGAGTCTCACAAACTTGTAGCAGGAACCCTTGTAGGTGAATTTGGAAAAATACGCTGTGCAATTTTATACCCTTTAGCCTATAAAAAGGTGTTCTAATTACTTCAAATGCAATAGCACTCCATATCATTGGGGATATATTCCAAGACCTTCAATGGATAGTTAAAACCAAGGTTATGAACAAATATCTGCTGGATAGATAGATAGATAGATAGATAGATAGATAGATAGATAGATAGATAGATAGATAAATAGATAGATAGATAGATAGATAGATAGATAGATAGATAGATAGATAGATAGATAGATAGATAGATGCATGCATGCTGTCTCTCTGCACTCCTGCTCCTCAGCTTCTTCCCACCCCTAACAATACCATCTTAAAAAGTGAAAGTAGAAAACTGACACAGGGAGACACCCACCTGCCAAAGGTGGACCCTCAGAGGTTTTAATTTGCTAGAAGCATGTGGTATAAAGTATACATATATACATACATATCTGTTTGTGTAAAACACATACAAACACCCCATCTATATTGTTCTGTCATTTTTCAGCTGCATCTATTTTTGACCCAACTGGATAATTTTTGGCAAAGATATCGGCATGGTTTGCCATTTCCTTTCTCCAACTCATTTTATAGATGAGGAAACTGAAGCAAATATGATTAAATAACTTGCCGAGGGTCACCCAGCTAGTAAGTGTCTGCAGCCAGATTTGAACTCTGGAAGATGTATTCCTGACTTCAGGACCAACACTATATCTAGTGTCACCTATCTGGCTTTATACACTCTCTCTCTCTCTGTCTCTCTGTCTCTCTTCCTCTCTGTCTGTCTCTCTGTCTCTGTCTCTGTCTCTCTCTCTGTCTCTGTCTCTGTCTCTGTCTCTCTCTCTCTCTCTCTCTGTCTCTCTCTCTCTCTCTCTCTGTCTCTCTCTTTCTCTCTCTCTCTCTGTCTGTCTCTCTCTGTCTGTCTCTCTCTGTCTGTTTGTCTGTCTCTCTCTCTGTCTCTCTGTCTCTCTCTTTCTCTTTCTCTCTCACTTTCTCTGTCTCTCTCTGTATATATATATATATATATATATATATATATATATAAAACATGTGTGTAGAGACATTTGTATATGTGAGTCCATATATATATGTGTGTGTGTGTACTTGACTTTATTCATTTGATGACTGATTCATCCTTTTCCCTCTTCCTCTCCTAATATTTCTCTTCCTTAGTTCACTCACTGTTCCATAAACTCTGATTCATTCACTCTTCCATAGATGCCTTTCTATCTGTACGTTCTTCTTTCTCTGAAGCCTCTTTTTCTCTCCTTGATTTCTCTCTCTTAAGCTGGGAGACAGTGAAACAGAAATAAGAAATAGAAACACAGCAAAATATGAAGTAGAAAAGTGTGAATTTGTTGCCTTGGAGGCTGTATATGATGAATACTATATTGTACAATTGACTAAATATTATTAGTTTATTTTTTTAATTAAAAAATTACACTTTGTGAAAAAAATTACTTAGGGCTAAAATGACCAGGAATTTCATTTTGGAGGTGATAGCATTTGTTGTTTTAGTAATGTCCATAGTATTATAGATTTAAAGAAGGAAGGCACCTCAAAGGCCACCTACTTTAACTTCATCCTTTTATAAATGAGGAAAATGAGTTCAAAAGATCCAGTGATTTTCCTGAGGTCATATAGGTAGCGTCATGAGTCAGGTTTGAAATTATGTCCTTTAATACAGCTTCCCTATTTAATATTAAAATGAATTCCTTCAACGTTTCTGTGCAGGTTCCCATTTGTATTTCCAAAGAAAAAGAAAGTCAGAGTGAAAAAGAGAAGTATAAATGGAGGTAAGAGTGAGGCAAAAGTCCTTCCTCTGCCTCTTGACCTGTAAGAGATGAATCTGTTCCTTGAAACTCATCTAAGCTTTATCTATTTATACTTTCCTCCTCACCATGGGTTTGCCTCACCCTGAATAGGTATAGACACCATTAACTATAACATATTACATAACATGTATAAAGGCTTTTCAAAAAAGACAACCTTTGACATAGAGCTGATATGCTCTAAATTTAAGGGGAAAAAATAGTCCTGGGTATTAGACAAACATTGTAGAAAAGCAAATGTGGAGTCACTGAATAAATCAACCAACCAACTTTTTAACTCCTTTGTTCTCGGGTAACAGTTCATAAGTAAATATGTAGATTTAAAGATTAAAAAAATAAAATAAAATTGCTTTAACCTAAATTTGTTAGAATTAGGGAAAAATATTTAGTCTCAGTAATGGTACTCCAAAGCAGATGTACTGCATAAGCCATATGGAATATTTTTATAAATGGCACAAAACAATGGTTAAAAAACTACAAAGTAGGAAATTTTTGTCTTCAGTACCCTCCACTATTCTTTTTAAAATCTCTAGCTCACCTTGTAATGTTCTCATTTTCTCGGGCCCAGATATCCATTAAACTTGTATTGCCAATTGTCAGTTCAATGCTATAAAAGGTTTAAAAAAAGTTTACTGTAATCTGGGAATTAACTGTTGAAAAGTCACTGCCTCCTTGGAAGTAAGATTTTCCTCCCTTTTTTTTTCAAGATGTAGCAATTTATTGTTTTGATTAACCCACAATCTTTTACAGAATTCATTCCCTTCCTAAGAGAGGATCAGAATTTCTCCAGGCATTGTTTCCTTTACCTCTTTTAAAATCTCAAGGCAGCCACCCATTATTACCATTTGACCAATTTACCTGCTTTTTCCATTGTAAATTTCTAAAGACTTTTGTTATTTCTCATATAAGTCAGTGCTGATATTACATTCAGTTGGTTGATGTCCATCATGCTTCTGTTCTGCCTTTTCTAATATTTGTAATTGCGATTCTTATGAAATCATGGTGTTCCATGGTTTGCAGCTGTGTATCATCATAGGAAGAATATTGGTGTCAAAGATAGGGGTTTTGCTACAGAAAATGATTTAATATAATAGAAAAAACTGCACATCATAGGTGGAAAGGATAATAACCAAAATAATCAAAAATGAATGTATCTGAATACAAAGGACAAGCATTACTCCAAGTAAGAAAGATGGGAAGACAGGCACAATCATTTAAAGAGGTGAAAGATCCAAGGACATGGAATATTGCAAAAGTTGTGATATCATTTTCCTCTTTCTTTTTTTTCTTTAAAGCTATTCTTTTTTATATGGGAGGGCTTTCTAAGAGAGTAAAAATGATATTGTGAGAATTTAGGTAATAAAAAAGCAAAGGATATCAATAAAAAAATTAAATAAATACTGCACACATTTGTTCCAATCTAATGTCTTCCTTTATTATGGATCCATTTGTAAAACCTGACTAAGGGGGCAGCTGGGTGGCTCAGTGGATTGAGAGTCAGTCCTAGAGATGGGAGGTCCTGGGTTCAAATCTGGCCTCAGACACTTTCCAGCTGTGTGACCCTGGGCAAGTCACTTAACTCCTATTGCCTAGCGCTTACCACTCTTCTTCCCTCGAGCCAATACACAGTATTGGCTCCAAGAGAGAAGGTAAGGGTTTAAAAAAAAATCTTGACTAAGATTTAAATATAGGATGGTATGGAGATCTGTAGAAAAAATAGAAATGGCAGATAGATACAGTAGATATTAATAAAAGGAGATGACAGAAACATATAATAGATACAGTTCAATGACATGGCACTAATTACTTTGAAACTCAGAACACAATAAAGATTCATTAATGAACTCTATAATTATTCAAAAGAAATCAGTTTAAGCAGCACATAAGAAAAACAAATCCATATTATAGAGTATGACATGTAGCTTAATGATGGGAAAATCATTGTTTGTGTGTATATATAAAATGTGTGTAGATTGATATTGATAGAAAGGTAGATATATAAGATGAAGGGATAGTTATAACTATATATAAATATATGTATATATGTATCCATTTTGGATAATCAAACTGATTTCTTTTAAGTATTTTTAATTTAGGTGAGGAGACTCTGTTGTTCTGAGATTCAAATTAACTAGTAATAATCAAATAATGTGACATAATATAATGTAATATAAACAAATAAACCACATTATTCAATAGATTTCAGTTCTCTATATATTTAAAAGATGAGTCATTTGCCAGAGATACCATGAGATTTTTTTCACATTTGTTGTTTCCTTTCTAATCTTGGTTGCATGCCTTTTACTTGTATAAAACATTTTAATTTAATGCAGCCAAAATCATATTTAATTTTTGGTAAGTTCTTCTACATCTTTTTGGTCAAAATTTTTCTCTTATTAAGAATTTTCCCCTCATGACAGGTAAATTTTTACATGTTCCCCTAATTTGTTTATGGACCTCTTTTCCTTCTAGATCATGTATCCATTTGATTTTAATTCTGGAGTATAGTGTGAGATGTTGGTCCATGTCTAGTCTCTGAAATACTGCTTTTCAGTTTTCCCAGCAGTTTTTGTCAAATAATTAGTTCTTTCCCCAAAAGCTTGGATTTTTGTGTTTATTGAACACTAAATTGCTAACTACCATGTGTTGATTACTTTATTCCTTTGATCTCTATTTCTTAGCCAGTACCAGATCTCTTGATGATTACAACTTTATAGTATAATTGAGATCTGGGATAGCCAGCTTTCTTTTTCCATATTTTTTCATTAATTCCCTTGATATGCTTGGCCTTTCATTCTTCAAGATGAACTGTGTGATTTTTTAAATAATATTTCAATGAAATTATTCATGTGGCACTGACTAGATAAATTAATTGAGATAGGATTATAATTTTCATTATATTGGTTGACCCTATCCATGCGGAATTAACATTTTTATTATTGTTTAGGTATGATTTTATTTGTTTGAAGAGTGTTTTATAATTGTGTTCATAGAGTGGCTAGGTTTGTTTTGGTAGATATACCCACAGTCATTTTATATTGTTTAGAGTTATTTTTAATGAAATTTCCTTTACTATCTCTTGCTGTTGTATTTTGGTGATGGTAAATAGAAATGCTGATGATTTGTGTGGGTTTATTTTGTTTCCTGTGAATTGACTAGAATTGTTTTACTTCTTTTAGGTTTATTTGATTGATTATCTAGTGTTTTCTAGATATACCATCATATCATCTGGAAAAAGTGATAATTTTACTTCTTTATTGTTTATCCCAATTCCTTCAATTTATTTTTCTGCTTTTACTGCTATAGTGAGCATTTCTCGAACAATATTAAATAATAGTGGGGATAATGGGTATCTTTGCTTTAACCCTGATCTTACTGGGAAAAGATTTAGTTTATTCCCATTACAGTTAATGCTTGCTGATGGTTTTATATAGATGCTATTTATTACTTTAATGAAGATTCTCTTTAATACATTGTTTTCTAATGTTCTGATAAGAATGGGGGTTGTATTTTGCAGATGATTTTTCTGCATATATAATAATTATATAATTTCTTGTGGCTTTGTAATTGGTATGGTTGATTATACTGATGGTTTTCTTAATACCGAACCATCCCTGCATTACTGTTCTAAAACCTACCTGTTTGTGGGGCATGATTCTTGTGATTTAATATTGTAATCTCATTGCAAGTATTTTATTTAAAATTTTTAAATCAATGTACCTTATGGAGATTGGCCTATAGTTTTCTTTTTCTGTTTAGCTCTTCCTGGTTTAGGTATGGTTAAGTATAAGAATTTTAAATTAGTTTATTCTGAGCAGAAGTGTTAGGATGGAGTTGCAATTTGAATACTGTTTTCCATGAAAGAGGGAACAGCCATAAAATGGTGCTGTGGGCTCTTTAAGGTGGACACCTTCAAAATAGACCTAAGGGCTTTTTAAGGAGAGATAATAAAGCCAGGAAGGAAAAGGAAGTTGGGGTCTGACTCTTGAACTACAGCTGGAGAATGTCTCTGAGAATATTTGTGCGTGATTTGAGAGAGATTACTTTGAGAAGTGGACTTAATATCAAAGAAGCTGAGAAGAGTTGATTGGAAGTGAGAGCTTTTCTCCCAAAAAGAGAAACAGCTATGAGAGGGCTTTGTTCCCTCTCACTGAGTGTCAATTTTTGGCTGTCTCTGACAGAAGTATCAGACAGGCTAGAGATTCTAACAGCCATGTCTGGCAGTTAGTGTCAAGTTGCTTTCTAATTTTCATAGATTATTTTAAAGAGGTTAATAAAAATTGGAGTTCTTCTAGTAGAATAAGTCTAATTAGATAGAAATTGTGGTTTAGATATATAAGAATAGTTTAAGAAGGCTCACTTTGGCAAACAAGAAGCAAATCCGTGAGGATTTATTTAGATTGGGGCTTATATTTAGAAATATTAGAATTAGGATGAGTTTTCTTGTTTATTCCTACCGCCTTTATCCTGCCTCTGCCTTTCCTCATAATAATTAAATAGGAGTACGATTAAGCTTTGTCCAGCAGTTCATCTACCACCTTCAAATAGGTTACCCTGATAGTTTTAGCCTATCTATACCACCACTTTAGTATCAGCTGGCCATCAGTATGCAAATCCCAAACAAGATCACTATTACCCATCACAGTATCAATATATCATAGAGTTTGGGAGGATTACCTCTTTTATTTTTCTAAATAGTTTATGTAGTATTAGAGTTAGTTGTTAAACTTTTTACTTCTTAAGTAGGAAAATACCTGTAACTCTTAGGACTTATATCATTATGGTTTAGGTATGGTTAAGTATAAGAATTTTAAATTAGTTTATTCTGAGCAGAAGTGTTAGGATAGAGTTGCAATTTGAATACTGTTTTCCATGAAAGAGGGAACAGCCATAAAATGGTGCTGTGGGCTCTTTTGTGCTCTTATGTATGTGATAAGTGAGGCAGAGAAATAAATGGAAAGAGCAAATATTCTGATCAGAAAGGAGAATTTCCTTTCATCATCATAAAGGTATCTATTATAAGAAATGATATACTGTACAATTATAACCTGGTCCTAGACTCTTCCCCAACTTCCTCCCCAAATGTGGATACTGCTATTACACTGGATTATGATATTATGGATTCACATAAAATATATTATTAAAATTTCCATGGAGTAGGGTAGGAAGCATCTAGCAGAGGGCCCAGCATAACTGGAAATTTGGCCAGTATATGAATTAATACGTTGATAAGGTTTATTACTGTAAGAGAAGTTATAACGAATGGAGTGTTAGATTGGAATTAGGAAGACTTGGGTTCAAGTTCTGCTTTTTAAACTGACTAAATAAGTCACTATGAACCAGTCATTTTATCTTCCTGATCTATAAAATTAAGATAATAATTTTGGTAGAACCTATTAACACATCTTTTATAAGGTGCAAATGAGAAAATATAAACAAATAGATCTGAAAACTTTAAAGAGTTAAATACAAGTTATCCCCAAAGTCTTAGCACAATTTTAAGCTTTAATAAGCTTAAAATTGCATGAAGACTTCTGGGGCAATCTGTATATTTAAGTTAGCATTATTATGAGCTTTTGGTCTCTTTGCTCTTGCTTGGCAATTGTTGCATTATATTCTAATAAATGACATAGAGTTTCACAACAGATTTTGTAATGTCCATGGTAGAATATATTACTTCATTTAGGAAGAAATCAAAGAGAAGTTGGGTTCACAGCTAATCAGTTCCAGTGGCATATTTTTAGTATGATACAATGAAATAGGAAGTAGTGATGCCATCTTAACCTCTCCTCATTCTCTCCTGGAGCTTGTAATTCCATTGTCTCTTTTATATACTGGAAGGAAGGAAGCTCAACAAAGGTATTATCCTTTGAAAGCCTCTGAGGAGTCATTTTAATAGAATCGAGTTGTGCTGGTGGATCTCATTTTCCCATAAATGTTCACAGCTCAATCTCATGGAATTGCTGTGTTTACCAGGGCTGATGTTTATAATCAGTGTTAGCATGGGAAACTTATGTAGTCAGTGAGGCAGGCCTTTTCTTCTCTTGGTAACAGTGCTTGTGATTCCTGTTTTTTCGATTTCCTCAAGGATTCATGAACATGATCATGTCAGCTGTTAGACTGGGGGGAATTAAGGCTCTTCTGCATTTTGAAAGAACAAGCCTGTGTGCCAATTTGGAAGCTACATAAATTAGTGATCTGCATTGTAGACTGTTAAACTTTGAGTCAGTCAGGTAGTACCTGAATGACCCTGTTTTGTTTCTATTGCACAAAGTGGAGATTTTTAATTATCTTTGTAATTAGATCAATGAAAAACCATCATAAATAATTCTTTCCCTCTCTCCCTCTCCCTCTCTCTGTCTCTGTCTCTTTCTCTGTCTCTCTCCCTCCCTCTCTCTTTCTGTCTCTGTCTCATTTTATGTATATATATATGTATATATAACTTAAAATCATTTTGAAATTAAATATTATTCTATTCCCATTTTTAATTTGAAGAAATTGAGGCAAATATGTCATCTTGCCAAGGGTAATGTCCAAAGATCACACAATGAAAAAAGGGATAGAATTTTAAAAAGGATAAAAGACCACAGACTTTTGTGAAGAATCTACTAAAATAATAAATTGTCATCAAAAGTCAAAAATAATAAATTGTCATGAAGCATCCTGTTAAATACCTTGGTAGGGGAGAGATCTTGGCATTTTAGAGATATGTCAGTGGCTCTAGGTAGGCTGTAGTCCACAAATATTTTGAGGAATCCTTTGTATTTATGGGCAGAAAAAAATTAATTATATAATGATGATAGACAAGCTTTATTGTGGTTCCTTATGAAGGAGGATAATGGTGATTTAAGGCTAAAAGGTCAGCATTGGTATCAGGGAAACTTGAATTTAAAACCTACTTCTGGATTATACCTATGTGATCTGAGGCAAATCCCCTAATTTCCTGGTGCCTCGGGGAACTTTCTAAGACTGTAAATTACAAACAAATTATTGTTCTTTTTGAGAAGGATTCCTGAGCCAGGAATTCCACACACAATGAGACCTGATGAGGTAGAGGACACTGAGGATCCTCTTGAGAGCATAAAACTACAGCAAAATATCTCTAAATGGTTTAAAAGAGAAATATGAATTTGAAAAGCAGAATTTATGCTCTGCAGAACAGAAATAATTGAGAAGATTGAAAATTTTGAATCCATAATAGCAAGACCCTCCAAAGATACAAAAGAGAAAATGATCAACTGAGAATGCCAATTCAAGGAAGTGAAGAGCGATCTGGAAGAAAAGAACTAACTAGAATCAGGACATAGTGTTTTCAGGAAAAAGCTGTGATGGTCATTCAGCAGCAAATTTACAATAATAACGCATTTTGGGGCAGTTAGCTGGAAGTCTATTGAACACTAGGACCTGGGTTCAAATCCAGTTTCAAATATTTCCTAGCTGTGTGACCTTGGGCAAGTCACTTAACTGAGGTTGTCTAGACATTACTCCTCTTCTGTCTTAAAGTTGTTAGTAAAACAGAAAATAAGGGTTATAAAAAATGTAGTAACTTACATTTCTATACTGTTTCTTTGAAATTTGCAAAGCAGTTGTTTCACTTCAAATGATGATATTCTCATTTTTAGTTCCAATGTAGTATGTATGCATAATGGATTGTATACATAATGCCACTTAGCTAAGTAAATTCCAATCATAGGACTTAAATCCAGATCCAAAGATAAAGAACAGTAGTCTTTTCAGTATACAAACTATGTGTTCCCTGATCTTCCTCCTGTGAAGTCTGTTAGCAGAGTTCTGATCTAATTTCTATTCTGCTGTTTACGCAAAAAAAAAAAAAAGACACTATCATCTATTATGTATTTCTGTGACCGTTAAGGTTATTACAAGACAAACACGAGAAACAACAAAAAATATATGTTGTTTACTAGAAGTTTATCAGCAATATACAAAGACAAATTTAAGGAGAATACTTAGAAAATTGAGACCACATGCCACAAAAGAACAGAAAATGAGCTCAACACTAATGTCTTCTCATTGGGAGACCTCTGAATTTCTCCTATAATTAGGTCAACTTATATTTAAAAAGAAAACTACACTAAGTTGCTAAATTCGAATTCAACCAAAATTTGCAACAATGCAATGTCATATACGTCTTGGTTTCACTGTAAGATTTATTCCACTTGTTTAAAATATAAGGGACCTTTGAAAGCTTTTTTAAAAAATAACTAATCAATCAATATTTACTGAACAATCACCAATGTTGCTTTGATTTTAAAATAAAATTATGAAGAAATAGACATACTTTATGATGATTTATAAGTTTTTCATATTATTCAACAGGTTTCATATGAATTGTGCTTTTTTTGATCAATAGCCTTGGAAGGTATAGCAAGGCAAGTATTATTAACATCATTTAAGAAATGGAGAAACTGAGCCTCTGAGACTTTAAGAAAATAATTTTAAGGTTCAAAGATAATAAATCAAGACTTATGACATCTAATTCAAGAATCTATCCATTACATTAGTGTCTTTACCATAAGGATTACTTACTTATGTAATTATAAATCACTGAAAATTTTAGTCATTATGGTAATTTTGAAGATTGGTCATGATCTATGTCTATATCCTCTAATCCTATGATTGCGTGCCTTTGTGGATTTTGTTGTTGGAATCAAATATACCATGTAACAAATTAGCATTTTTTCTGTACCTAGTGATGCAGAAAATTAATATACTATATATGATATATAATAGAAAGAGCATGACAGTGAATAGAGTCAAATAGAATATGGAATAAATAAAACATGGATCTCAGGAAATTCCCTTATTCTTAGTTGGGGTCAGTTTCCTTCTATGACTCAATCTTTCCAGTATGCAAACTTATTATTGCTCTTTATGGTAAGTAGGCATAAGCCATAACCAGTGATTCCACAATTTTGGTTACATTTCCACAGCTAAACCATATTTTAATTTTAATTTATTTTCACACTGTTAGTTTGCCAGTATCTATATCAGGCACCTATGTTGACAGTTCTCCCAATACCGTGGACTTTTAAATCATCATTCATCCAATACTATTCATTTTAACTACTGCGCTAAGTGCTACAGGAGAAATGAAGATATATAAGACACAAAACACTGCCCCCAAGGAGTTTTCTACTTAATGAAAAAGATAAAACAAAGAGAACAAAAAACTATAATATTAGACATAATGTGATGAATGCTATAGGAAAGGTAAAATGGGAGCAGAGGAATAAAAGGAGATTATTTGTTAGACTAAGAAAAAGATTCATGAAAACATTGGTGTTTTAAAATCACAGGTAGGATTTCAATAGCTATGGATGAGGGAGTGGTATATCTTGACTTAAGACCAAAAAGCCTTCTTTAGGCATGTGCACAGGTATCACTATCGATAGGAAAATATCCGACGTATCTGCAGAAAAGTGATATGTAACATACAGAGAAGATATAAGAATATATTAGAGGTAGCATGGATAGTGAAGAGAGAAGCCTTGAGACTAGAACATTACAGTATGTCCCACTTGTGAAACATAGTTGTTAGGTGAATATGGCAAAATAATGTCAAACTCTTGCTGTTGCAGGCAATTCTCTAAGACTGAAAGAGTTACAAAAGATGTTTACCTGAATTACTATAGAAAGAGTTACTAATGAATGCCTAACAGGGAATATTGGTAGAAAAAATCTTAAGAGAAAATCATGCTAGAGCAGAAAGGGAATTAAATAACAGATGAAGGAGTTTGTAGTTAATTCATCAAGCAATGAGACAGTGAAGCCTTCCCAAGTTATAAACTCCTGACTTGGAAATTCCACAAGTCAAGAGGAGGGCTATCCACTAATATATCATCCCTTTTCTGAACAACAAGCAATCTACCGTAAATTGATGGAGTCCATTAATCCAGAACAGGAAATTGATGAAAAAAGAGCAATGACAGAATCACAGTGGTGACTTATGAAAGCTTATCTGCCAATAGTATTTAGGTAGGACTTCTACAGGTGGAGTAGAGGAAGTGGCCAAGATATCTAAAATAATGCCTAAATCTAATTTTGGAACAGTAGAAACAGCAAAATATTGATGTGATACTTTTACCCAACACAAGACTACTTAGAAACTCAGAAAAAGTGATCTGTGCCACTAAGATGGGCACTGTCCCAGAGTCAGCATAGTGGCAGAAGCAGCTGTGCCTCTTAGAGAAAGCAACAGTAGCTATTTGTGTAATTCTTAGAGACAGTAAGCATATCTGGCAGTTGGTCAGAAATAAATTGTATGGGACTACTGTCCCATACAATGGCTAACAATGGCCAAGGTACAGTGTATAGTTTGATAATTTCATTGTTATGCCCACTTCCAAGTAATTCAAAGGCAGAGGTTGGCCTTGTAGTCACAAGGGATCATGGGCTCCTTTACTATCCATTTTGGTCAAAAGGGAGTAATGACAATGCATTACTGGTGGAGTTGTGAATTGATCCAACCATTCTGGAGGGCGATTTGGAACTATGCCCAAAGGGCTTTAAAAGACTGTCTGCCCTTTGATCCAGCCATAGCACTGCTGGATTTGTACCCCAAAGAAATAATAAGGAAAATACTTGTCCAAAAATATTCATAGCCACACTTCGTGGTGGCAAAAAAATGGAAAATGAAGGGATGTCCATTGAGTGGGGAATGGATGAACAAATTGTGGTATATGTTGGTGAGGGAATACTATCGTGCTCAAAGGAATAATGAAGTGCAGGAATTCCATGGGAACTAGAACAAAGTCCAGGAAGTGATAGAGAGTAAAGGAGCAGAACCAGGAGATCATTATATACAGAAACAGATACACTGTGACACAATTGAATGTAATGGACTTCTCTACTAGCAGCAATGCAATGATCCAGGACAATTCTGAGGGACTTTCTCATAAAAGAACACTATCCACATCCTGAGAAAGAACTGTGGGAGTAGAAATGTAGAAGAAAAACATGATTGATCACATGGTTTGATGAGAATATTATTGGGGATGATGGACTTTAAATGATCCCTCTACTGTAAATATTAATAATAGGGAAATGGGCTTTGAACAATAATGCATGTAAATCACAATGGTATTGCTCAAAAGCTCTGGGATGGGGCAGGGATGAGGGGTGGGAAAGAACATAAATCATGTAACCATGGAAAAAATCTAAATTAAATAAAAAAAGAAAAGTGGAAGAAAATAAAAAAGGGAGTAGTGGCCCTGACAATCAGTATCCATTGTAATAGGATGGATCAGTGCTCCTTCCTGGTTAACAGGACCGGAGAGCAGACTAGGAGAGCAGCAACCACACCTCTGGTCAGATCACACCTACTTGGTAGCATCCAAAACTTACAAACCTCAGAACTATTTCTGAAAACAGAAGCATGAAAAAGTCTGAAGCTTTGGAAAGTACCCATTCCATCCCAACCAAGAATGGAGCACAAGTTCAAAGTCATGAAATTAGACCGCAAAAAAAGACCAAACAAACAAAAAGTCAACCACAAAAAGGTGGTGACAGGGAAGATAGAGTTAAGAAATGTAGGGATTGGATTTAAGCCCAACCAGAAGTCCTGTAAGAGCAATTTTTTTTTTTTATCAAATAGAGATGTAGAGGGAAAATTAGGAAAAGAAATGAGAGCAATACAATTATGGAAAAAAATTAACACCTTGGAAAAAGAGGCAAAGAAAATACAAAAGAAAATAGCAGTTTAAAAAATACACAATAACTAAATCATAAATAAAGCACAAAATTTCACTTACAAAATTCCTTAAAAGGCAGAATTGAACAAATGGTAAAAGAGTTGCAAAAGCTCACAAAAGAAAATAAATACTCAAAAATAAAATTGGGCTAATGGAAGCTAATATTCCTTGAGACATCAAAAAACAGTAACAAAGTCAGATGAATGGGGGAAATAGAAGAAAACATGAAATAATTGATCATAAAAAGAACTGACTTGGAATAAAAAGATTGAGGAGAGATAATTTAAGTTATTGAACTGCCTAAAAGTTGTGATAAAAAGATAGACTAGATATGATATTTCGAGAAATTATAAAGCAATACTAACACAATTCAATCAGAGGATAATATAGAAAGGGAAAGAATCCATTGATAACTTTCTGAAAGAGATTCTAAAGTAAAAACTCCCAGGGATATTATTACCAAATTCCAGAGCTTCCAACTCAAGAGAAAGGAAAACAAAATATTTCTAGCAACCTCAGAGAAAGCTTTCAAATACCATTGTACTCTGGTCAGGGCCACACAAGATTTAGCAGCTTCTGCATGAAAGAAGAAGAAGGCTTAGACTGTCATATTCTTGGATGGAAAGGAGCTAGGATTATAGTAAAAATAATCTACTCAATAAAATTGAGATAAGTATTTCAAGGGAAAAAATGGGCATTTAACAAAATATAGAGATGAAGTTGGTGGCTCAGTGAACAGAGAGATAAGTCTACACATAAAAAGTCCTGGGTTCAAATCTGAACTCAGACACTTCTTAGCTGTATGGCTATGAATCACTTAATCCCCAGCTGATTAACCTTTTCTCCCTCTTCTGCCAAGGAAACAATACTTAGTATCAATTCTATGCCAGACGGTAAACATTTTTAATTAAATATTGTACTTCAAAGCCTACCTGGTGCAAAGAATTGAGACAAATAGAAAATTCAATATTCAAATGCAAGATTTAAAAGAAGAATGAAAACATAAAAAAAGAGGAAAGATAAGGGATTCAATAAAATTAAATTGTTCACATTCCTATATGTGAAGATGACATAACACCTAAGAATTTGAACATTATTAGTACAGTTAGAAAAATTGTATATAGACAGAGAGAACTGGAGGGACTAGTTTGAAATGATCTCAAAAAATGGTTGAGTGAAAAAGAGGGAGGTTTAGGAGAAGGGGGAAGGGAGTGGAAGAATGGAGGAAATTATCCCATGTTAAAGAAGTGAGCAAGGAATAATTTTACAGAGAAAGGAAAAATATGGTGGAGTAAGAATGCTTGAACTTTTCTCTCATCTGAATTAAAGTGGGAAGAATTTATGGATGTGTGTGTGTGTGTGTGTGTGCGCGCGCGTGTGTGTACACACACTCAACTGGGTAAAACAATCTATCTTACCCAACAATGAAGGAAGAGAAGGAGATAAGATAAAAGTGGAGGTGGGAAATGAAAGTGAGAACAGAAGAAAAGAGGCAGTGGTCTGAAGTAAACCAGACTTTTGAAGAGAAATTGTGTAAAAAGAGAGAGAAAAGGATAAACAGGAAAAAATAACTTAATAGGGATAAATAGAAAATAAGTAATAGCAACTATAAATATTAATGGATGTATTCATCCATAAAACAGAAACAGAGAGGAGAATGAGTCAGAAACCAGAATCCAAAAAATATGTTGTTTACAACACTCTTGAAGCAGACAATACACAGAGTTAAAATAAGGTGCTGGTAAAGGATCTTTTATGTTTTAGCTGAAATGAAAAAAGGGCAGGGGTAAAAATCATGATCTGGAAGTACTAAAAATAACTTATTAATAGGGATTGTCAATGAAACTATATCATGTTAAAAGGAAGCATAAACAATAAAGTAATATCAGTACTAAATATATATACATCAAATGTCATAGCACCTAAATTCTTGAAGGAGAAGTTAAAAGAATTATAGGAGTAAAGAGATAGTTAAACTAAAATTGATGAGGGAACTCAGCTTCCCCTATAAGAAGCAGATAAGTTTAATCACAAATATAAATAAGTAGTTAATAAATTGAGTAGAAATTTAGAAAAGTTAGCTATGATAGAAATGTAAAAATACTTGAATCAGTTTAGAAAGGTTTATAGTGTTGTCAGATATATATTGGTTTTCCCAAGAATTGATTAGGTATTATTCCATTAAAAACCTTACCAACAAATGAAGGAAAGCAAAAATATTAAATATACTCCTTTCATACCATAATGCAGTAAAAATTACATTTAAAGGAGGCAGCTCCTTTAGTAGCTCAGTGGATTGAGATCCAGGCAAAGAGGCATTAGGTCCTAGGTTCAAATGTGAATTTGGACACTTCCCAGCTATGTGACCCTAGGAAAGTCACTTAATTCCCATTGCCTAGCCCTCACTGCTCTTCTGCCTTAGCACCAATACACAGTGTTGATTCTAAGACAGGTGTTTTTTTTTTAATTAAATTTTTAAAAGAGACTTGGAAGCATAGATTTAAATTAATTAAAATGAATAATCTAACCCCAAGTAAAAATGATTGAGTCAAAAAATAAATCATAGAAATAATCCCTGATTCTATTAAAGAGAATCAACAATGCAACAGCATACCAAAATTTGTAGGTTATAGCCAAAGCAATACTTAGGATAAAATTTATATCCCCTAAATACATTCATCAATAAAACAGAAATAGAGCAGGTAAATGAATTGGGAATGAAATATTCATAAAACTAAAAAATAACCAATTAAAAATTACATTTAAGCACAATATGTTAACTTTGAAAATCAAAGGAGAGATAAATAATTTTAAAAGTTTTTGAAATTGAACTAATAAATAAAACTATGAGCTGTATTTGTGGGAAATGGATGAACCAAGGTTAATTTAATTTTTAAAGAGAACCAAATAAGCAGTATCAAAAATTAAAAGGGTAACTACATCACCAATGAAGCTTAAATTACAGTAATTATTAGGAATCATTTTCCCCAATTATATACCAATAAAACCAACCACATAAATGAAGTGAATGAATATTAACAGAAGTATCAATTGGTTATATTAACTTCAGAGGAAATAGGATAGTTAAATGTCTATCTGAAGAAAAAAAAAGAAATTGAATAAACCATACAAAAGCTCCCTAAAAAAAATTCATGAGATATTTAAGGAATGATCATTCCTAATACTAAATAAACTATTTGGAAGAAAAAAAGTCTTAACGAATTTCTTTTAGTATGCAAATATAGTTTTGATACCTAAACCAGAGAGAGAAAAAACCTAGTAATCTAGTGACTATAAAAATCTAGTGTTTTATAAACTCAAACAGACAAGCTTTGTGGGAAAAAAAAACCATCATGTGACAATAATTACAGGGAAAGTTGGAAAGTAGTTTGGTAAAAACAAAGAATATACTAACATCTCCTGTGATGTACCAAAATAAGGTCAAAATTGACAAATGTTTTAGACATATAGGATGCTAACATAAGGAAATTAGTTGAGCATGAAAATGTACTTGTCAGATCTATAGATAAGGAAAGACAGATAGAAAGGATGATGCCAAATAAACTGGATAATTTTAATTTCATAAAATTAAAAAGTTTTTACCCAAGGAGGTGCAATACAGCCAAAGTCTGAAGGTAAACAGAGAAGAGGGAGATTTTTACAAGAAGTTTCTCTGGTAAAAGCTTCATTTCTCAAATATTTGGAGAACTAAGGCACTTAAAGAAAAAGTAAAATTAAGAACCACTGTCCAGTCAATAAATGATCAAAGCATATGAACAGATAATTTCAGAGGAAGAAATCAAAGATGTCAATAGTCATATAAAATGTTCTAAATAGCTACTTATTAGAGAAATACAAATTATTTGTATTATATGTCAGTAACTCTGACTTATCTCACATACATCAGATTGACAAATATAACAAAAAATGAAAATGACAAATGTGAGAGGAGATACAGAAAATTTAGGACACTAATGCACTGTTGGAGTTGTGAATTAGTCCAGGAATTCTGGGGAACAAAGTGGAAGTACACTCAAGGGGTGATAAAAGTGTGCATACCTTTTGATCAAGCAATAACATTAGTGTATCTGTATTAAAAAGTGATAAAAAGAGAAAATAACCTGTATATACCAAAATATATCTGTATAGACACTTTTTTATGGTGGCAAAGAACTGGAAATTGAGGGGATGCTCACAAATTGGGGAATAGCTAGACAAATTTCAGTATACAATTGTGATGGAATACTATTGAGCTATAAAAATGATGAGCAGAATGGTTTCAGAAAAATACCTGAGAAATCTATTAACTAATACAAGATGAAGTGAGCAAAACCAGAACATTTTACACAATAAAAGTAATATTGTAATGATGATTAACTGGGAAATTCTTAGCTACTCTTTTCAACACTGATCTAAGATAATTCCAAATTGCTATTTACTTCCAGGGGCACTCTGAGTGAAGATTGAAGCATATTTTTGACTATTTTTCTTTCTTGCTTTTTTTTCTTGCAATGTGGCTAATATGGAAATGTGTTTTAAACAATTTTCCATATATAAATATCATGTTGCTTGTCTTCTTCATGGATTAGGGAGGGGGGATTTGGAAATAGCTTCAATGAATGTTAAAAAAATAAATAGTTTAAAAACAAACAAAAATTTTAGGATATGTTAGGGGAATTACTTAGGTAGTTAAGTTTCACAATTCTGTTCAGGAGGTACAGAACAGAAATTATCTGTTGAAAGATGAGATTAAAAACCAAGTGGGAAAATATAACTTTCAAGGAAAAGAATGTTGGAAAGAAGATGGATTAAGTTTGGATAATGGCTACATGTAAGGACCTAGAGGAGGCCATTAACAAGAGATCTAAAAGGTATAACTGGGGTGCGGGTGGGAGGAAGAGAAATAGAGAAAAATGTTTTCAAGTGGGTTTAGACAAAGAACCTAATGCTATGTAAGAACATTGATGATGAGGAGGAGAAAGAGGATGATAGAAAATATTTATATAAAGCTTTAAGGTTTGCAAAGAGTTTTATCTATATTACCCATTTTATATTAAAAGTAGCTCTGCCAAGTAGGGGCCATTATTATTTCCAATCTAACAGTTTGGATACTAAGGCTGAGAAGTTTAATGATCTAAGCAATGTAGCAACAGGTTAATATAGAGTGAAGATGGAACACAGGAGAAGACATGATTGACAGATGGAGAGGCGGGAATGTGGCAGAGGGATGCTGGGAAGGTTTTCAACTGTTAGAGGAGAGGGCTTTTGGATCCTGAGCCTTGGAGAGTAAGGGGGTTTTTCTGAGCTCTGATTTGAAAATCTCATCTAAACCCAGGAGTGTCCCAAATTGACTGCTGTGTCACTGGTGTTCATTAATCACCTTGAAGCTTATCTTGTCAAATTTTGGTGGTCAGACAGGACATTTCAGAGTAGCCCAAGAAGGATTAATCCTAAGAGGACAGTCATTGTGTCTGACCAGAAGAAACCATCAGTCTCTGTAAACTCTTAAATTCAAGACTCAAGTTGATACTTAGAAATTTAGTTTAAGTTAATATAGTTTAAGAGAAAAGAAAAATTGCTTTCTGGACTGGTCCAGGCTAGTGGCCACCGTTGGGGACTCAAGAGCAGTGTGGATAGATTAGCTTAAGGATCTCCTGAATCCCACTTTCCTAAACCTTTCCCTTGCTAGTTAGATTAATAATCCACCGTTAATTTATATTTTAACACAGTCAGACAAATCTTTGGAAGATATTAAAGTAGGTAAAGGGTGATAGGGGTCAATTAGGGAAGCAGTTCTAATAGGCTTCAGTTAAGTCAAACCCAAAGCCAGTCGACCCCTTTGAAAGGGTCTGTATAAGAAAGTACATCAAGGGATGTCAGGCATTTCTCTAAGCCCTGGCAAACCATCAATACTTTACCCCATTGATGTCTCTTATCTCAGTACAGAATCCTGTCTCTACATGTACACAGGATTCATCATAGGGACAAACCCCTTAAGACCCTCTGGTTAAGGAGGACAACCCTGCTAGGTTTCAAACACCATCTAGCCCTGCTAGCAAATAACACCATTAAGAGTTCTTTATTTCACATCTTACAGCAAGGAATTTTGAGGCAAGATTTAAATTGAGATCTTCCTGAATCCAAGATGGAGGCTTTATCCATTGTACCACTAAAACAAAGTCAATGGATTTTGTAATTAGGGGTTCATTAATGAGTTTTGAGACAATAATTTCACAGAGTTGTAAATATAGAAGCTAGATTTCAGGCAGCAAAGGAGAAAAATTGAGACAACAAATGTATACTACTTTCATGAAATTTGATGGTGAAAAGAAAGTGTGAAGATAATTTGGAGTGGCAAGGTAATTGATATTTTTCTTCAAGGTAGGTGATAGAATAGTTTTTGGAAAAGAAAACAGAGTCGGGGAAAAATAAAGCATTAAAATATTCGTATTGAATGGGAAGTCAGATGGTGTGGTAGAAAGAATTCTTTTCAAATTTTATCTCTGTTCCCTATTAAACCTTGGTAAGTCACTTCTAATCTATGGGACTTCACTTCCTCCACTGTTACCATATGATTTTTTTAAAAACATTTTATTTTTTACTAATATAATTTATTTCTAAGTATCTAAGCACATCCATCTCCTCCCCACACTATATATATATATATATATATATATATATACATACATATGTATATATATAGTCTTCCTACTTTTTAATTCATTCTCTAGAGGATATCATTCACAATTTATTCTTCAAATAGTAATTCTATAGTTGTATGTAATGTTCTCTTGGTTCTACTCATTTCACTGTTCATTTTCTCATGTAGTTCTTTCCAAGGTTTTTAAAAATAAATTTAATATACTCATTGTTTTATAAAGCTCAGTAGTATTTGATCATAATCATATTTGTTTAGCCATTTCCCAATTGATGGATATCCACTTGACTTCCACACTAGAGAGCTGCTCTAAATATTTTGGAATATATATATTCTTTTTCTTTTGCCCTAATTTCCTTGGGAAATAGGTAAAACAATGCTATTGCTGCATCTCAGGATATACACTGTTTATAGCACTGGGGGCATAATTCCAAATTGCTCTCCAAAATAGTGGGATCTTTTCACAGTTACACCAAAAATGTATTAGTGTACCTCATCATTTAAATGAAGGGTTTGTACAATACATCTTTAAGTTCACTTCTACATCTTAATCTATGGTCCTAAACTAAGAAGGCGAATACTTGGAGAGACAATGAACAGAGAAATAATAAAAACAAACAAATTGCCCAACCTTTTTACTGCACCAGATTGCTATTCTAATCTAGCCAGATGACTTGATATTTCTATGGGAGCACAGCACAAATCCATCTGGAGAAAAAAAATAAAGCAACAACAAAAACTTAAAGCACATAGTCTATTGAGGTTGGGGGAAGATACTTCCATATCTGGGTACAAATACAGCACTTTGAAAAAATAATGCTAAAACAATGAGAAATAAAAGAATTGCATTTTCAATTAGTTCCAGATTTAGGACCAAAAAGGTTTTTTTTAAATTCCAAAATAATATAGGTTAATTGAAAAAAATATGGAAAGATCTATATGAAATTGTGAAAAGTGAAACAAGCAGAAATAAGAGAACATTATATACAGCAAGAGAAGAAATATTGCTTAAAGAGTAACTTATGCATGTCCATCTCCAGTGAAAGAACTGGTAAACAGGAACAAGCAAGGCATAGTTTTATAGATACACTTATCTTTTTTTGCCATAAATGATGGCTTCTCTAGTGCAGAGAAGGGGAGGAAGAAGGGGGATAACTGGGAATTTTAATGTTAACAAATAAATAGTTATTTTTTTAAATAGGATCATAGAATAGCTGATCTAGAAATAACCAGTAGTCTAGTTCAGCAACTCGCCTTCTATTCTGAAAATTAGAAAAGTAAACCGCAGTGAAAGAAAGTGAGTTAGCAAACATCACAAAGTGATGAGTGTCAGAACTAGTTCACAAACATATGTTTTTCTGTTGTTGGGTATTTTTAGGCATCAATACTGTTTTTATTTCCCTACTATATCGAGCTCTGGATTCAGAGTAAGAAAAACTTGGTTTAATTCCTGATCCTATTCCTTATTTTCTCAGTAAGTTTGAGGAAGTCACTTAAACTCTAAGCAAGTCATTTTCCTCATCTGTCAAAGTAGAACATTGTACTGCATGAGCACTTTCCCACTTTATGTCCCACGATCCTGTGATACAAGATTTTCTTCACTTAAACAGAATGATTTAAGTTCTGGGAAATGAACATTTTCCTCCACAAATATTAATTATTTATTTATTCTGTACCTTCAAATATTTCCTGCATGTTGAAGAGAAAGGATAGAGTAGAAGATTGAATGGTAGAAAAGCCTTTTTAATTCATGGAGTGCAACTACCTCATTGTAGCATGGGAAACTCAGGTTAAAAGCAGTTAAATTTGAGGTCATACAGCTAGTAGGGATCTTTAAACATGGGTCTTTCTTACTTCTAGTCCATTAACTTAATCACTATAACATACCACATTATATATCTCCACGTTAAATATATATGTACATAATTATACATGTGTATAAAATGAACTAATACTACGAAGAAGAGGGAGAGATCAAGCTCCTTTAATATAGAAAAAAAATTCTATCAGAAGTTTAAGGCAAAGTCCAGGTCAAAAACTTACAAAAATCTTCAGGTCATTTAGTAACTTCAAGGTGTCTTACTTTTAAATACAGATATTACTCAAGTCACAAATACTTAACTTGCCAATGCTCCCTTAGAGATGAACAGCCAGTGGCACATGGCCTCCTCCTCTGAACAGTAATCAAGTTGTTCTAGGTCCATGGTGCCATCTGGTGCCAGCACAAAGAACCATCTGTGCCAACTTATCTCTTTCTCCCTCCTCCCTCCTCAGAACATAAAATCATTGCTACTCTTAGGCCTGGAGGGGACTTTGAAGATCTTTTTGTCCAATGGCTTCATTGGATAGATGGGCAAAATGAGGCTCAAAGATAAGAACATTACTTGTTCCAGGTCACACAAATATTAAGTAATAAAAATTACAACCTGTAACTTTAAAGCTCAACAATAGTAGTCTTTCCATGAAACCATTTTGTCTCTCTTCTTTAAAGATCTGGAAGAGAGTCTTCTTCCTTCTACCCTCATTTTCCACTAAGAAGATGCCCAAAGCAAGCTTTTTTTGAGGTTACTTTCAGCATAATATGTTTTCAGGAACAAAGAGAAATATCCACCTCCCAAAAAATCTCTCCTTTTTATTTAGTGTCTGATTGATATTCTGACTTTCAAGATAAAAGGCTGAAAAATACAAATCTGACTAGGAACATTAATCCTCAAAACTGAATGACTTTTGTTCATGCTATAGATGATAGTGTAAAATTATTTGCTAAGTCATTAAAAATTAGTTTGGTATATAGCAGGGAGGTATTGGGAACTTGAAGAGGGGAAGAATAATAGAAAAGGGCAATTGGGAGCACCAAGGACAAATTTTCACTCCTTTGCAATTTTGCAAGGGACCTCCTTGCTTACCTCTATCTGTGTAAACAGAAGTTACATGGGAAACTATTTCAATACCCACATGACAGGAAAGGAGTGCATCTTTGTACACCTCTAAGGGAACACTGATGATAGAATGATATTGTATACATTATCAGATAAAACTTCTGTTTTGGATGTCTTTACATTATTGCTTTTTCTTTGTCATAAGGGAAGATACACAGATGGGAAATGTTTGTGATGTCAAGACAAAATACATTTCATTTCAAAAGCACTAGATTTTGTGTAAGGCAAATGTTTCAAGAGGTTCATGGAAATTTATTATAGGAGTGAAACAGAGGGAATACTCTTTGTGAGGATTAAGTAGAATAAAGAGATCCATCCTGCCTATGGTGTTCTACCTGCATGACCTTACGACTGGGACTTAATACAGATTTTTTTCCCTTTTTAAATAAGGGAATTGGATTAGTTCATTTCTGAAGTCCATAACAGTTCTCATTCTATGATGATAAAAATTACTTAGACCTTAATCCTCCCTTCCCTACTTGCAAAGTAACTAAGAATATTAATTCAATGATAAAACAGAGATTTTAGAAACATTTTCATCTCTACATAATAGATTCATTCACTGCTCCACTGCTTGAAGAATCTCAGAAAAGTCTCCTTTCCCCTAAGATCTACATACTCTTTTTTGACGAGCTTATGTGTATTGTACTCAAAATTACTCCATGCATGGTAGGGACAAAGTGGTGAATTTCTTTCAGGAAAATGTTTCTCTTCCAGGATGATGTAAACTACTGAGCTGTTCTCTTAAAGTTGTGGATAAGAACTTAGAGAGCAGGATTTCAACCTATGAATTCCAAGATGAAACCAAAGCTCAATCCTTGGTCCCAACTAGAGAGAGAATTTAACCTAATTACTGGTCCTGAGCAGGTAAATACAATTAACTTCCAGGGAACTTAAAGAACTTTCAGAAAGAAAGAATTATTTTATAGTTTAAGTCATTATGACCAAATTGTTTGCAAAGATTTTTCATTATTGATGTGATTCTATTGTAACTGCTTTTTCTCTATTTGCATTCTATTGTAGTAAGGACAATTAATTTATACATTTTTTTCTCCCATCAGACAATTGAGGATAATAGTTCCTATTGGAACTGCATCCTATTCATTATAGTCAGGGAGCCTAAAGCATAATATTAAGTTTATAGTAATCATAATAACTAGAAATTTATAATGATTTAACAATTGAAATATATTTTAATATGTTGTCTCATTATATCCTCATAACAACCATGTGAGGATTCTATTTTTATCCACATCTTAGATATGAGGAAATTGAGGCTCAGAGAGATCCAGGGTAACACAAAAGGTAGTGTATAAGGCAACATTTGAACATGAGTCTTCCTGACTTCAATTCCGGAACTCTATCCACTCTATCCCCTAGCATCAGTACAGCTAGCATGAAGCACAAACAATATTCTTTAGGATTCTTTGCTCTGCAAAATAACACTAAACTGGATTATACTTCCCCATGTGTAAGTAACAAAAGTAATCCTCAGAATGTTTCTTATGACTTTGTGTTGAATGAAACTCAATTAGGAAAAGGAAAAATATGTATTCTTAAAATAAAGAACACAGGAACACAGGCAGAATCGTGTCAATTTTTTTTTTTGCAGGAGTTGTTTCCTTAATTAGAATATAAATTCAATTTGCATAGGGATTGGTTCATTCTTTGTACTTGCATGCCAAGCATCTGTAATATGGTAGGTATTTTATAAGTACTTTTTGATGGAATGAATGGATAACTAATGTCCCTCATGCTCCAGAAAACACAATGGAGACCATCAGCACACCATTTACAGATTTATGGAAGGTACAGATGAACAATCAATGGGGCTGCTTTGGTAGAAGTTATGGAAAGGAAAACTGTGAATCAACTTTTGCATTTCTGCCCACTGAGGTGGAGCAGATAGCAGTTGGAATGTGATGGGAGGGGGAGTCACAGTTGGAGTGAGAGAAGAGGATTGTGGGAGAAATCACTAACTGAAAAGATTTTGGCCCTCTGAACTCAGCTGAGTGTGGAACAAAGACCAGGAGCTCTCCTTGCCTCCATTCCCTGACCCTGGAGAACAAGATTCCAGTGTGTGTGACAGCATCCATTAGAGGAAGAACAAGACAAAAGTAAGATGCTGAAAGGGGTTGATCCCTTAATTTCAGGGGGTCATCCTGAAGATCTTTTCCATCCTTCCCAAGAAGGACACTTGCCTTTTGTTTAGTAAGATAGAGACAGAGACTAGCTAACAAAAAGGTATATAAGATAAGATAGCTCAGCTTAAGAAGAAGCTAGGGTCTCCTATTCCTACATGCCTATCCCCTTTCTTGATTTACTATAATTAATTACTACTTGAAAAATAGAAGATCACAATCAGATACATATTGAAGAATTCAATATGTTCAATTCATATTGAACAAAGAAAGAGAGGCTGGTGGCTAAGCTAGCCATTAGCCTAGGCTAAACAATGAAAGCCAACAGTGACAGTCTGCCTGCCAGACAAAGGGGACTACTGGGGTTCAAATACCAGTCAAGCTTTAAGGAGTAAACTCCACTATTTCCCAGAAGTCACTCAAAACACTGGTCCCATCATCCTTAACCTAACCTTACCCAGGAGTACCTCTCTTGTGATTTGAATGGGAGGAAATTACAAAGACAGCCTCTCCCCAGAAGGGTACCTCTCTCCTTTTACCTCACCAGCCTCCATATTCCCTCTGTCCCTTCAACTGTTCCATTCCCTGTTACAAACCCTTCCAGTATCTCCTGTACCTGTCCTCTGAAATACCTTCATTCTTACAAAGTATAAACATCAGCGAAAACACAGGTTTATTAGAATTATGCAATTTCATTTACTTGAAAACAAAAAACACATTATTTCACCTTAGAATATTTAAATGAAAAAAATGAGTAAAACTAAAGTTCAGAAAGTGAAATTAAATTGGACATATAGCAAATAAGAGGAACCTGAGCTTTTAAAAGTTAGGTGCTTAAGTTGTATTTTATACAAGATCATATTTATAGCCCATCAAAATCACTTTTCATATGTGAAAATGTATAAAGATAAGCATAAAATTTTTAAAAATATGAGTAGAATGACCTCTATAATTAAAAAGTATGCATATAGGCAAAATAAAAATTATAGTTAGAAATTTTAAAAATTATTATTCATCTCAATATCCTAAGATTTATGGTGTTTGGAGGTATAAGTTTGGGCATATATCTGGGGATATTTTACCTTAAATGGCAAGAAACTATTATTTTTCTCTAATGCTCCAGGGGCATTCCCATTAAATAGCATACGAATAGATTAGATGACCTTTCAAGGTAATCTTGCAGTCATCATTGCTTCCTTCTTTCCTTCAACAATTATGATTTGGAATGTCATATTACATTTCCTGGAAGGATATAGCAATATCTAATTTACATGTAAGTTGGTTAGAGGATAAAGTATATTGGGTAGCTTTAATTTTTTTAATTGAAGGTTAAACATTTAAATATTTTGTTTCATTTCAACCATGTTTACCACAAGTATTTTTTAAAATGCACTATTAATTAAGAAATATAATATATGACTTAGTAAAAAGAATATCACAAGTCTTTGGTCTTTTGTTGGGAACATATTAATAACTCACATTTACATAGTACTATATGAAGATTTCTTCACAGCAACCTCATATTATTCAACACATTTAAAAGATAAGGAAATTGAGTTTCTGAGAAGTCAAGTGATGATCACATAGCTATTAAGTGTCTGAAGTGTAACTAACCTAGGTCTCCTGGCTCTAGTGGATTTTATCCACCCTATCATAATGCCTCTCTCTTATCCTTGAGAATGTCATCATCATGACCAGTGTTTTATAATGTTGGGATATAGATGGTGCCAGAGTACTAGAATGGATATGTACTGATGCTCAGAACTAAGGGGAGTGTATTTATGTGTCTACATGTTTTAAATAATTGCTGAAATAATTATATTTTCTTTCTTTTTGTCTCTTTTACATAGAAGTGCTTCATCATCACTCAAATATATAGTTACATAAAATCTTGGTCAATGGAGCAATGCTATTTTCTTTTTTTTGCAAAGTTAAGGATTGATTGAAAAGTTGAAGCATCCTTCTACAAGATTGTTTTCTTGCTATCTTTAGATATCTTTTCCTTTCAAGTATAGACCATTGCCCAAGTTTGGCAACAACCATCATTACATTATAACTTAACTTGCTTCTTATGAGTACACCACCACCTTGTGGACTGATTAAGGAAAATAAGATCAACTTGTATTTTCACAGTCTTAGGTATGTATTAGATTACATGTCAGCAACAACCACTGATATGCAGGTTTGCTGAGGTGTCAGATTTTTGCATATTAGATAATAATTGAAGTTTCACTCTACTGAGTTAATAACATAAGATTAAAACGTAGGGAGGCAAAATGAAAGTCCTATAAGGCTTTCAATACAATTTGAGTAGGCAAAAATTTTGCATAATCCCTTTCGCCAATCACAATTCAAATTGAGAAGCATTATGGAATGTTTAATAAGACTGGGTTTAGAGTTAGGAGTAACAAAAGTAAAAACCTGCCTCTCTGTGGCCCTGGGAAAGTTAATGTAAGCTTTTTTTTTGTTTGTTTTGCCTAATTTCCATCTGAAAAAAAAAGGGACAAACTGGGGAGGGAAGAATAAAAGCATTGAATTCAATGGCTTCTAAATTTTCACATAGCTGTAAAGCCAAGATTCTATCCTTTCATCTTTGCTTTCCAAATTAAAAAAAAAGTAACTGATTTTTTGGATAAAGCCTATTTTATATACATAACTATATAAAGATAGGTGTGTGTGTATATATATATATATATATATAAATTTATATTCAAACCAATATAATCTTTGTTGTTAACAATATAGATTGTAAACATGATTAATATGGGGGGGTTATTTTACTGAATTCCCAAATTTTACCAGAGATTTTAAGACCAAATTAAATCCCTTGACAGTTTTCTAGATATACAATCTATACTGAGATATCCATGAAAAGATTATGCCTACATATGTGTATATGTATACATATGTGTATGTATACCAATGTATATATAATCTAATTTAGACAAGCAACCCCTCTTAAATTGCCTCAGATTTGAAGTTTAAACACATAAAGTATTTAAGCTAAATTAAACAATATTTAATATCTGGATTTTATACATTAGTGGAAAATATCTGAATTTTATACATTTGTGAAAATTTTCTAAAACTATTTATATAGTTTTCTTGTTTAATATCCATGAAATTCTGATGTGGAAATACTCTGAGGCCTTTAGTTTCATGGAGCTGACTCTGCATTCTTGAAAATTATGTTGTCAGAACACAAGTTTGGACAATACATTTACTGACTTGGAACAACACAGAGAAAGGGCTTGTTGATAAGCTATATGAAGTTCCAACTTAGCCAATTTGTTGGAGAAATTCCAACTTAACTAACTTCAGAGAGCATCAATCACCAGCTGGCCTCAATGTTTTTGTATTTTGGGGTCTAGTAATTCACAACACAGCCCCAACTCATAATAGCTCCTTTATCATCTCTGACTCCTGACTTCCCTTGTTCCTTTTAATCACCAGCTAAAATGTCATCTTCAACAAGAAGCTTTTCTTGACTCCATCTTACTGCTAATTCCTTTTTCTATTGATTATCTTCAATTTATCATGTGTGTATCTTTTTCATTCATAATCATTCTTAGGTTGTCTCCCCCTTAGACTGTGAGCTTCTTGAGAGCAGAGAGTGTCTTTTCCTTTTCTTTGAAAACTTAGACGGTTAAATGCTCATTGCCAGTTATCTTCATGACTCCACTAGATCATTCTTGACAAAGTCTTTACTCATTCGCTCAGGTTTCTATTGCTCTTCTTTCCAAAATCACCTTGAATAAATTCTAATGTTTCTCTTTTCTAAGAGATTTTTTAGTCCTTTAGGCTAAGGACTTTTAAATTTCTACTGTAGTACCCCCAGCATCTGCCTGACACATTATAAGTGCTTAATAGATGTTTATTGTTGTTGATTGGTTGGTGAAGGTTCTCTATTGAACTGAAGATAGTATGCAATATCAATTGGCATAAAGGGCACTTAGATCAAAACAATAATGCATGAAGTGCTAAAATAAATCTTTCTACAAAATAGCTTCTGTCATTATGTGAGAGATCAAGTGTGTGTATTAAATTTGGGGAAAGAACAGAAGACTGACCTAGTTCATTACAGAAAGACCAAAGCTATGACATCTATGAAATTCCACACTGAGCTATGCATACACTGTTTATCACAGATGATGGATGACATTAATATAAATATTTAAATTGTAACAATCACAGGTCCATTTTTGATACAGAAGATCATAAATTTAGAGATAGAAGTTACTTTGAAGCCATCTGAGGCTAATCTCTTCATTTAAGTGTATGAGGTAGGATTTGAATTCAAGTTTTCTTAACTGCAAGTCCAGTGCTCTATTCACTATCCCACCGTAGTGCAAAATGCAAATCAGCATTTGTTTTTTCCCTAAAATATCTGCTTCTAGTGTATCAGATACCTCACTGCCCCTCCCCCCCAAAATTAACAATTAATACTATGTAAAATTATTATTCTTTATATAAGTAACATCCGTTTGGTTAGCATATTAGATAGAGTGCTGGACTTAAAGTCAAGAATAGCTGGTTTCAAATCCTGCCTCAGCCATCTAATACATTTTGACTATGGAAAAGTCATTTAACTTCCCTCAAACTCAGCTTCTTCATTCATAAAGTGGGAAGGATAATGATAATATCTCTCTCACTGTGTTGTTGGAAGGATCAAATTGAGATATATGTAAAATGCTTTGCAAACTAAAGCCTCTATTGTGTTAGTTATCATCGTTGCTCTTGTTTAATATTTGTACATTTGGCATCATATGATACTGTATCATCTTATTCTTTTTTCCCTTGGATCTTTTGATAATTCATTCCTCATTCTATATAATTACATTGGAGGCACCAAAGTATTGCTATTCAGAATCATAATTCAGGCAACTGGAGCTTTACTCTAGGCTGCCCAATTTGTAGAGAGTTGAATTTAGAAGGCAAAAATACACATCGACTCCTTTGGTAGTGAAGAAAATGGAGTTTAGAGCCTAGTTAACAAAAATAATTACTTACAATAGGATGTTACCAAGTGGTAGGCTAGGGTTGGCTCATTTCCCACCATGTCCTGTTCTCCCTTGTGGGGAGATAACCCTATAAGTGTCTTCATATGGATATCATGGTATCTTGGTCCCCATTCCATGGAGAAGACTACCCTGTCCATGCTTCCTGCTATGTGGCTCAAGTGCAACTTGCATTCTTTTCCCCCAACACAATTCCTAATAATTATGCTATTAACATTCCATACAAAATTATAGAATTGTATATATATAAATAAATATAGTCACAGTATAGCTCCAGCTACCACATTTCTAAATACTGACCAATGAAAAGTGTCTTAGAATATTCTGCGATCAAAACACTTTAAAATATGGTTTCATGTTTCCCTGACATAAAATCATCATTAGTTTGACAGTGTTTACAGGTTTGTCTTATGTTGAGATTTCTTTCTCCTAAAAAAATGTAATTTTCCCCTCTTTTCTGGAGAATGTCATTATGTCTGATAAAAATGATCCAGTTATCATAACAAATACTTAAGGAAGCATATGATATCTCTATATTTATACACACATATGTAGTTACTCCATTTTAATGAAAAAGAATTAAAAATAAAGAAGAAAAACAAAAACTAGAAGAAGTTTATTATAGCAGAAGGAATATTTGGAGACAGAAGGCTAAGGTTTGAGTTCCAGTTCCACTACTCATTCTCTAACAAACATTTAGCTGAGCCAAAACTGTCTTACATACAAAACTGACATAAAAATATGAATTTTATATTACCTACTACATAGAATTCTCTTGAAAAAATGAATGAAAAAAGCAATTAAAGTATTTAGAAAGCCTAAGGAGCTATCTCAATATATGCTCTTATTTTTCACTTAGACTAACAGTAGGCTAGTATCTATTTTTCACTGAATAGCTATCATCACAGCAACTGTTTGCCTGGCCTTTTTGTCAGTTATTATTACCCAAGATTGCAAAAAATTACAAGGTGTCAAAGCATTTAACAAATCAATATACTTCAAGTGACTTAAGTGAATTTCAAGTGGTTTAAGGAGAACATGGGCTAAATATCTTGAAGAGTACCTTATTTAGCAAGAAACCTAACAAGGAAGTAAAAGAAATTCTATATGTGCACCAAGCATTGCTAGGTTTTATGGAATTATAGCTTTTGGCCTTTCTGCATCATTGAATTTACTTCCCATAACTATGTCATGTTTGAGGAATCCAGAAATACCAGTGCCATCTTTCAAAAGCTATCACTATGGCTTTTAGGAGTCAGATTGATTGAATATGTTAGGTCAAGTTATGTGAGAGAGAGCATGTTGTCACAGAAAGTCTCCAGAACTGTGAAGGCTCAATATGGGACAATGAAAGAGCTCTGGGCATGGGATTGGCTTTTGAAAAGTCAACTAATCTCATGGGCCTCATTCCCCCATCTATTAAATGAGGAGGTTGGAATAGATCACCTTTAAATTTTTGATCCTAAACTTTTACTCCTTGCTCTATTACCACATTGTTGACAGTTGTTTAACTTTTGGGAACCTCAGAATCTAAATCCTAGAATAATATATTATTTGATTTGGAAAATAATATAGAAAGCCAAACCTCCTAGTAATACAGATGAAGAAACTTCTCTTTAGAGAAGAGATGTGACTTATCTAACAGCTAGTCTGGGAAAGAGGCAAAACTTGAATCTAAGACCCCTGAACCCCCATGCAGGATGATATACCATATTTCCTTTTGCACAATTTTAGGGCCAATGTACCTTAGGGAAAAGCATACCAAATTGGAGTCAGAAGACTTGGATTTGAATTCTGCTTTAGATGCTGAACTTCACTTTACTCACTACTAAAACTGGGATGATAATTGCTTTTCCCACCTATATAAAAACTTCTTTATTTTTCTCAATGACAACTTAATTGTTCAAAGGTGGAATCATCAAGGTGAAATTATATTCTGGCTCAGATTCTAACAGAGAGAAGCTATCTCATATGTGGATACTTGGGGTGATAATCCTATAATTTATGATAAAGGAGAAGAAACTAAGCATAGTAAATCTGACATGTATCCTAGATTTGAGGAAAGTAGATTTCAATGGTTTCAAGAGAATGATAATTGGAATTGAATGGGCTAAAATGATTCAAAGGGAGTTAGTCAAGGTAGGTTGGGAGATGTTTAAGAATGAAATTTTGATGATATAAAGGGAAACAATTCTGATGGAAATGATGGAAGGGATGAGGTTTGAAGAAAATGATATAAATGCATGGGCACCTAACTGACTTAGATGAAACATAAAATAAATATTCAGAAAATAAAAGCAAATCCCACTAAGAGAAGATGGATGAATGATACAAGGTCATGGAAAAATAGTGCCAGGAAAGTTAAAATTCTGGGTAAACCAGGATTGGAGAGGGAAGCTCAAGATAACATAGTTTTTTTAGTTATACTGCAAAAACTAATCAACCTACAAACATTTATTAAGTGCTAAGTAGATATCAGGCACCAATCTAATTGTTTTACTTAGTTTACTTAAGTTTATCAAAATTTTACCAAAAGAAGTAAAAAAGACAGTCTCTGCCAATGAAAAAAGGAAGATGAAAGAAGGGATAAGAAGGTTTGCTTAGGATGAATGAAATAGAGACAAATGCCAAAAGAAGGGGCAGAGCTGTTAAATTCTATTTTTTAAATTTTTCTCAGGAAAATAAAATTATAGGTATGACTTGACATGAAAGAACAAAAGTATCCAACAGAGAGCTGATGCACAAGATAAAAGATAGCTAGAGAAGAGGTTAGCTACCCTCCATGAATTCTAATCAATTGGTACAAATGAAATACATCCTCAGGTCCCAACAGAAAATATGGATGTGACTGCCAAAATGTTGACAGTGATATTTAAAAATCATGGAAAATGGGGAAGGTAACATAAGATTGGGGAAGGACTAATGTCATTCAAATTTTTTTAAATAATTAAGAGAAAAGTCTGCTAACTACACTCCAGAAAGTATGATGTTAAATGCTAGGAAACAATTCTAAGACAGACAACTAAAGAAATTCCTTGTGAATACCTAGAAAGGAAAGAACTAGTTACAAAGAGCCAGTGTGGTTTCATTAGTTATGCAATACTAACCTTTTCCTTTCTTTTTTAATAGTACTAATATACTGGTTAATGATTAATAAGGAAATTTAAAATGTCCTTAATAAGAAGGTCATTTTATATACCTTACATAGATTTTAGAAATCTTTTAATACATTATGTATCTCATACTATTCTTGTGAAGAATAGATCTGGTTGGTCATTTGGATTAAAAGAATAGCTATTAATGATTCAGTGTCTAAACAGGGTGAGATTTCCAGTGGAATATTCAAGACATCTTTACTCGGCTTCTGCTGTTTAACAATTCTGTCATAGTTTGCTCATCAGATCTTCAGAGGACACAAAGCTTGAAGGGACAACTGACACACTAGCTAACAGGGTCGATATCCAAAGGGGATTTAACAGGCTAGAATATTAGAATGAATTTAACACATTGAAAATTCAATATGGAGAAATGTAAAATCACCTCCACAAGCATCATTTGGGGGAGGATAGACAAAAAATTGTTCTGAAAAGAATCTGGGAGCTTTAATAGAGTTCATTCTCAATTGGAGTCAGAAGTACAGAGAGTCAGATATTTAAAGAAGTAGAAAGTAGAGAGCAAAAAATAATGTGAATGGGTTATATTAAAAGCACTATATTATATATTAAATTTTTAGGAACAAAGAGATGATAGTTCTGCTCTGATGTTGGCAGATGCCATCTGTAACACTGTGTTTAGTACTGAGCTCCACAGTTTAAAATAGATTACTGTTGAGGTAAAGAAGGGGGCCAAGAAGAGCAATCGGTATGGTGAAGGGCTTTGAGTGAATGACATATGAAAATTGTTGAAAGAAATTGAGAACATCTAACCTCAGAAAAAATAAGATATAGGGAGAGAGTTAAAGTATTTAAAGGCTACCATGTGGAAAAAAGATTGTTTCTTTTATTTAGCCTCAGAGAGAAGAAGCAGAAACAATGGGAAGAATTTACAAAGCTACTAATATAGGCTTCATGTCAGGAAAAATATTTCCTAACACTTAGAGTTATCCCAAAATGGAATGGATTGCCCTACAAAGTCACGGGCTCATCCTTTTTAAAAATCTTCAAGCATAAACTGGACTTGTCAGATGTGCTACAATAGGTATTCTTTTATTCTAGTTTGGACTAAATGGACACAGAGTCCCTTATTATTCTCAAATTCTGTGGTGTGATTTCTCAATTGTTATGAAGAAAGCACTTCATAATCCTTAAAGCAATTTGCAAATTATTATACTTGATGTCACTGTAAAATAATCTCTTAAGTCCAGTCCAACCCCAAAATACTGTGTAGGTTCAACAATGATAGGAGCTAGGTAGTAAGAAAATGGTTGTATATGGATATTAAAATGGGGATAAATATCTTTGTTTTTAGTTATAAATGTTAAGTCCTGATTAACTAGTGAGTCAAACCTAATATTGCAATAGGCAAGCCATTAATGTAAGTACTGATGTGATAAAAGAGCTTTAAGATTTAATCCTGGAAAGGCTTATTTTTAAAATTTTAATTCTGAATTCTCTATAATTGCAATGCTATCTTTAATCTTTATCAGTTAACCACATTAACTATTCTACATTACCTTTTATGCAAAAAAGTATATTCAATGCAACCCAGTTCAATTAATCAAACATTTATTAAATACATAATATGTTCCAGGTAATGGACAATTGCTTGGGATAAAAAGATAGAAACAATATAGTCCCTGTCCTTAAGGTACTTACTTCCTACTGAAGGTATTTTTAAAAGGAGATATAAAAATATACAAATAGGTAAAAATTTCTCTTGATGGTAGGTGGGGGGAAGGAACAGCAAGTGGTTCATGTAGGTGCTGAATTGATAAATGAAGGAAACTGAGGACTCAAAGAAGAAAATAAAAAAAAAGAATACTGCTCAATTGATAGGGAAAAGTTTAGTGGTAAAAGGGATAAAAAGTAATTTTACATGAAGGAAACTGTTAAAGGATAAAAGATATCATTTCCTTTATAGATTAGAATTGTGATGCCTAAAAGAAGGAAAAGCACTTTGTTTTAATAAAAATTGGTAAAATGGACATACAAAGAAAGACCTTTCAAATGGAATCTGAATAATTTTGACAATTTATATTTATAAACAAACACATATTCTTAAGTGTATATTTATAATGCATATATATGTTAATATAAAGTTTTGAAGAGTGAAAGAACTTTTTTTAATGAAATTGAAATATTTGAGTATAAAAAAATGGTCATAAGTACATAAAATAAAATACTGAACCTGAACCATGTTGAGAACTCTCAGCTATAGGGGACTGAGGTATTTCTGTATATAACTATGTTATGGGTAAAAATGGTAAAATAAAGGAATGAGAAATCATAAACATTTGAAACTAATGTATCAATTTAAATGAATTTTCAACTACATAGGGAAAATTTAGAAAACTATTATCTTTTTAGTAAAAAGTGAGTTCATATAAAACAGGAAACTCTCATTTTAACCCCTAAAGAAAGGGAAACCTGATATGGGCGCCTGAGGAGAAGAACTGAAGATGCAGCAAGAGCCAGAAGCAGTCAGCTGATGGAGAACTTTTAAAAATCAGTTCCTGAATGGTCAGAAAAAAACCCTCATAGTTTTTAGCCAAGCTTGCTAGTGACAAATATTACCTTTAAAAACCACCTAGAGTTGACAGAGCTTCTTAAAAGACTTGCTCTTCTTTCAAAAGGAGAGCAGACGTTCTGTTTTATTTACATCTACTTTGTATCCTGGTAAACTGACTCAGTTTGTTTAACTTGTTTAAAGGCTAAACTTTAGTTGTGTTGCTGCGAGCTTTGTCTGATTACACTATGCAGGATTTATGTGAGTAAATAACTTGTTGGACCTCATAACCCAGAGAGTCAGTCTAATGAACTTTGCCATTTTCTGGATTAAAGAGCTTTTCACATCCATAAGTAATTCTATCTAATCACTCTCTTCTTAAGTTCAAATCTGGCCTCAGACACTTAATTAGCTCTGTGACCCTAAAAAAGACACTTAATCCTGTTTCCCTTGATTTCATCCTCTGTAAAATGAGCTGGAGAGTGAAATGGTGAACTAATCCAGTATCTTTGCCAAGAAAACTCTAGATGGAGTCATGAAGACTCAGACACGACTGAAATGACTAAATATCAAAAGTGTTATTAAGTGACTCTGTAGATAGAAACACATATTTGGAGTTTTAAGAGTTAGTTGTGAGTTCAAATTAGGAGTAGTTACCTTTGACTCCCTAAGAGATTGGAACAGACCCATTTGGCAGTGGTCTTTTTTGGGAAGCTAGACCTATTAGTTTGGATTCACATTGGTGCGAGAAAGCAAAACAAGAGAGGGAATAAGCGTGTCACATGCTCTAAGAGAAGTGATGATTCGTAGAACATTGTGAATAAGGCCATTTATCACCCACTGATGACATTCACAGAGACATATTCCACAGACATGGAGAGTAGACTCTGCAAAGTCACAGAGGTAGAAGATGAGATGTTGTTTTTAGGGAATAGCAATAAGCAACAGTTTGGTCAGAAAGTTACAACAAATTTCGCAAAAATAATGTGAAATGAATAATAATAATAACAAAAATAATAAAACTAAAATAATAATACTAATGAACAGGACAGAACTTGATTGTAAAAGAGATATAAATGTTCCCAAAGGGGTGGGAGGAATTGTATTTGTCTTAGAACTTTAGAGCTACTAAAGATTCTTGAAGACTGGTTCTTTTGGTAGCTCAGTAGAAGACTAATTGGTGAGTAGAGAGTCTGATATAAAGGAGACTAATTAGGAGGCTATTGTAAAAGTCCAAACTGGAGGCAATAAAGTGGTAGCTCTATAAACAGAAAGGGACACAGCGGAGGGAGATAATGAAGGTAGAAATAGGATTCAAGATCAGAACAAATATGGGAAATAAGGGAGAGCAAAAAAGTTAAGGATGATTAAGATATTGTGAACATGGATAACTTTATTACCTATATGTGTAAAAATATTTTATAATTATATCCATGTCATTCCTAGGTTTGTTTTGGCAGGAATACTCCCAGGTATTTTATTCTATCTGTGTTTAAGTAGTGTATCTCATTCTATATATTCTTGAAGGACTTTTCCAGTAATATATAAAGGTGCTGATGATTTGCATGGGTTTATTTTATATACCACTACTTTGCTAAAATTATTGATAGTTTCAAATAACTTTTTAGTTGAGTTGCTAGAATTTTCCATATATACCATCATGTCATCTGCAAACAGAGACAACATTATTACCTTTTCCATTCTAATAGCTTCAACTTTTTTTCTTCTTTTATTTCTATAATATAGATAACTTTGAAGATGGTGGTGCTCAGACAGAAACACAAACTTTCAAATGAAATCAGATGATACAGAGTTAAAAAACCAAGAGAAAACAAAAAGTGGTTCTTGGTTGAAAACTACAAAGAAGCATGTTTTCTCAACATTCAGAAAACATTCTATTTATGAAAGAGTCAATAAAGATTGGCGTGGGCTGACTGGAGATGAAGTGAATGTGACTATTAAACCAAAGCATTGTCTATTTTCTTAGGTAGTAAAACATTCAGCAGCCTGGTCACTAATGAGAATGGAATATACTGTGCATGATCATTTTACTGAATTAATTCTTATCCCTCTATCAAACAGAAATAAACATAATGCAGTCACAGAAATAAAAATGATTGACAAATGGCTTTACAATTTGGTTTCCTTAAGAGTATTTAATGAGAAAATAGGCTTATGTGACTTTGTAGGAAGATTTAAGGCATTTAAGATAATTATTTTTAATGTTGTAAGAAAATGACACAAAAATCTGTACTAAAAGTTATATAATACCTGGGAGTAGAAGAATAAATTATATATTTCAATTTCAGTGTGCTTGACAAACTCCTCACTCTACTTTACATCCAAAGACTTTTCCCAAATTAACTTTCCTCATTTACTTCATATTATTTATTTCCATTCTGCCTCTATTCTAGTCAAATGGGTCTACTTGCTTCTACCTGAAATTTCATTCTATACCCTCTTTCTATGTCTTTGAATAGGCTATATTTCATTCTTGGAATATGAATTATCCTCTACTCTTCATCTTAGAGGCCGTAGCTTCTAGAAAACGTCAATTTAGTCACCACCTCTTACATGAAACCTTTCATGATGGCTTTTTTCATTCTCTGAAATAACAGTAATAACAAGAATTGCATTAAGATATAGATATACAAGCAAAAAGAAAAGATACAGTTCCTACCCTCAAAGGACTCACATTCTAAATATAAATGTGCAAGTATTTGAAATACACCTCTGAAGAGACTTCCCATCTCTGCCATTCATCTTAGTGCCATTGGTAAGTCATTATCAAATAATATTGGCATTATATAAGGAGTGAAGCATTTATTACAACTCTTAATTGCCAGCATGTCTATATAAGCCACTGTTATAAATTATATTCATGTGAAAAAAATATTCGCAGGATCTATTTTGCATGGGCAGTTATATTTAATTTCAAAGTTTTCATCATGTGAAAGGAAAAACAATTCTACTAACAGAGTGTTAGAGACTGTGAGAATTGGGCAACTATGATGAAAAGATGCTAAGTAGACATTTGTATTAAAACGTGAGATTCCTTATCATCAAGGGCACCACTGTTCAGCATTTGATACCCAGAGCACTTAACGAAAGCTTTCCTATCACTCCCCAAGTTGCTTCTCACAATCCCTATGACATCAAAAAGAAATTTGAAAGTGTAAACATAAAGAAAATTGGAGAGATTATCCTACTATCAGAGCTTTTATATTGCATTTCTAAAAGCTGCAGGAACATAGCAAAGCAAGCATCCAGTATCAAATTGCCTGAGATTGTCACCTATTTCAAAATTATAAGATAGAGACACACCTTTCCTGCCTGAACATAAATAACCAAAAATAGCTCACCTATTGTATAGCATTATCTGAGGAAAGGGGCTCTAAGCCATTTGGGAAAGGGCAGAGGGGTGGAGCTGAGAGTGAACAGCAGAACAAAGAACTTCCAGGGCGAAGAACAGTTAAGTCCCTGCTTTACCAGGCAAAATCGGAATGGATGGTTCCTGTGCTCCAGCTAATTTAAGGTGTCAATATGATTGGTGGTGGTCACTTGTATACTTGGAGGGTTTGTTTTGTCTGAATGTTTTATTTTGAGCAATGTCTAGCCAGTCAGTCAACATTTATTGAGCAGCCTTGAACAGCCACTTGTGAGCTTGACACTAGAGGGAAGAAACAAAAGGAAGTATTGGTTCCTATACACGACTGTTTCAGATGCATTGTTAAAATCCCAGAATGTCAGAACATCAGAGCTTCAAGGGTTCTAAAGGGAGCCTAGTCCAATAGGCTGTTATAGTTGAGAAAGTTGAAATCAGAGAGGTTAAATAACTAGCCCAAGGATACAAAGTGTTTTATAATTTAAAAAAAAGAATTAAATATCTGATCAAGTTGTTCAAACCATCCTTATCTTCTTTAGTTTAATGAAAAGAGAAACCTATAGGAAGATACTACATAGATATGTCTCTAACGCTTTCTTGGACTCCCCCTACTGATTTTTAAACAGTTATAAACCTTACTGAGATGTTCAGCAAAACATATATAATTAATGATGTGTCCAGTCCTGTTCTAGCCGTTTTCACAGCTGGTCACACAGCAGTACCGCAGCCATTCTCAATTAAGCCATAACACTTGCCCATAGACAGAAACAAAATGAAGGACAAACAGGCTTTTGGCATCCCCTAGACCTCAAGGAAAATGGGCAAAACAGGCCATTTCTGCCAAATAGGAAAATACAAAGACAATGTTCAGTTAGAGAACTGTTTTTCATGATTTCTATTTCATATTTCATAGTTATGAAGTTAAGAATAGATAAGAACAATTTTATTTAATGTGCCCTTTTCTCATCTATCTTCTTTTGTAGTCAACTTAATTAAGACTTTCAAACACACACACACACACACAAAGACATAAAATAGACAGGAAGAAACTTTAAAGAATGAGGAAGGGCAAATTTCCTCAACTTTTTTACAAGTCAGTCTTTCTACTTTAATCCAATCATTTGTGTTAATGCACAAACAATCCATATAAGGGAGTATTGTAAGTGGATTCTCATTAACCCTATTTCCCTTTTTTTTTCTTTTCCCTTCATTTTTCTTCTCCCATCCATGATGTCAGCCTCTCTGGGAAAGGAGGGCATTTAAAGAACTGCACTTATCCAACTAAGCAGTTTCCCAAGCATGTGGACAAAACAAAAAGCAGTCAGTTGTTGTTGTTGTTCTGTTTCATTTTTCTTCCTTCCTTTATTGATGTCTGAGCATCTGGGAAAAATGGATTTGCAGATACAAATAGATCCTAACTCACCAAATTGGGATCAAGAGAGGATGAAGGCTTTTGAGCACTAAAGTTTCCAGGGATAATAAAAATAGCACATGGCTGAAGTCTTGCAGAATGTTAAGTTGTTCCAATGGACAACACAATCCACACAAACCCCTGTCTTCCATTCATAAACTGCTTCTTTAGCTTAAAAGTTCTTATTGTATCAGTCAGTTTTTAAACAAAGTGACTTGGACCTTAAAGACTTTGGTTAGTAAGTCACTGGGATGAAATATTTTGATTTTTACATATGATTTGGAGAAAAAGTATTGTTGCCTTATATCAGTAATTGCCATCTTACCATCCAATTAAAAAACAAAACAAAACAAGAGGGCCTTTTGCCATTTTAGGATATCTGGTGGATTTAAATAGCAATATTATGTTCAGATGGGATTTTGTTTGATATATATGAGAAATAATTCCTTTGTCTATTGCTATTAAATATATTTATAACTAATCTGGGATGTTTTTCCTGAATAAACTTAACAGTATTTGCTGTTATTGTTATCAGTATTTGAATAGTTAAGCAAAATGATAGGCTCTAATAGAGAATCATTTAGCTAATGTGAATTTCTATAAGAAAACATACAAATTAGGTTGAACTTAAGTTGTCCAGGGCAATTCATACCATGTCATCCAGGGAAAAAAATGTTAATTCAAATGTGAAATGTCAATGGACTTCAAGTAGATTAGAAATCACTTTTTTATAAAAAGTGAGTAATTTAGAAGAGAAGCTGTTTTTCAATTTAATTACTGATCTCTCATTAACCAAAACTCAGATCCACAGTCCATTAAGTGAAATTGATCTTTTAGCAGAATTGTAAAGAATACTTCTTAGTGTTTGTGAAATTGACTATTTCACTCAGTCAATTTTAGGGCCCTGTACTAAGTTCCAGAAATATGGAATAAACCATTTGGACCATGAAAGGTGAGGAAGGCAAGTGATTAATCTAGAAGGAAAAAAATACTTTAGTGTTTTATTTTTCAGATGTGGAAACAGACCTGTAATCATATTGGGATGAGGATTACCAGCTAAGGAAGTCTACTCTGCCAATGCCTGCTCTGAAATTTATAATTTTAAGAAGTTGCAAGAGGCACCGCAAGATTATATGTCTCACCTAATTCACAAAGCCCATATGGAAATACTTGAACACGGGTCTTCCTGTTTTTTAGCATTTCCCAAGACCTATGCCCAACTTTAGTATTATTCATCTATAATTGAGTCTAGAAACCAATTTGTTCTCTTCTTCATTACTAACATATATACATCCATGAGTTGTAAATACTGAAGTTTACTGCTGTGTAAAGGGAATCTCTTCCTCCCATGGTTGTGAACTTTCTGCCCATCTGAACCAGCCCATTAGCTTGACCTGAATGCTCCAAACACAGAGACTTTGCCTCCTGAAATGTGCTAGACCAGTGCAAAGAAAAAGGAAGTGATGTGGAGAGAGATGATATAGGAATGAAACCATAGAGGAGAGGAACTTTTTGTCTGGAGGTTGGTAGCTGAGGGGGAATAGACTCTAGTGGGCTGGTAAGATTAGGGTGATAGACTAAGAAATATATATATTTTTATTTCCTTCCCTCCTTATTTCTTTCTAAGACTACATTTATATTAAAATTAAATTGTTAAAAGCTACTACCATCCTCATGACTTAAGGATTAATTATTTTTATAAACGGTGAACACACTAATCTTTTTTAAACTAATTCTATATTTCCAAACCAATTTCTAAATATTACATTTAGCATATTACATTTGGTATAATATTATTTTTAAATATTACACTGCTAAGAACTTTTCTAGGCAAAACTGAAATAATCAAATCACTTCTTAATTGTTTAATAATGTTATAGAAAAAACAACCAAAATCTGATGTCATAGTGTCAGAAAAGTTCCTTTTTTTAACTGTTTAATTTCCCTTACCAAAAAAAAGGAATAAATTGCCCTCTCATCCCTCATTTCTTCCTCCTGGTTTTGCTGGTTTCCTTCAAGTCATACTAACTTCCCATCTTCTATAAGAAACCTTTCCTGATTCTCCTTATTTTTAATGTCTTACTTCTGAGATTTTTTTTTCAAATTTATACTATATATATATTTTAATTGTACATAGTTGCTTATATGTTATCTTCTCCATTAGACAGTTAGCTCCTTAAGACTTTTTGTTTTGTTTTTTTTTAACCTTTCTTTGACAAAGTGACTGGCTTCTAGTAAGTAGTTTATAAATGATTGTTGACTTGACTTGATTTGCAATAACTTTGCATTGTATTTGCATTTCTTAAATCGCATTAATTCATCTGAAAAATATTGCACACAAAAGATTTTTTTCTTCTCTGTGAAAACTCTACCTTAATAAAGGCGTAGGTTTTAAAATTTCACTAACATGTGAACTTGGTTTTTGTTAAAGAAAGTATAACTCATGTTCCTGACTTCAAATCTGAGATCCAACTCGGACTAACTGGGTGACCCTGGGAAAGTCACTTAACCCTGTTTGCTTCAGTTCCTCATCTATAAAATGAGTTTGTGAAGGAAAAGGCAACAACTCTTCCTTTGTATTCATCATTGCATTCCTGAAAACCATACACACAACTAATCCCAGTGGGCTACCAGGAGAGGAAAATAAATCAACTTAAAAATCCCTAACTTAATAAATAAATGCCATCAATATGTATGTATATATGTCTGTCTGTTTGTATCTATTCAGGTTACCTAGTCCAAACTCTATAATCAATAAGTAAAGAAAAGAAGGACAAGAGAGGATAAATAACTATTTAGCAATACAGAACTATTAAATATGGCAGGATTTAAAACCAGGTCACTACTGACTCCAAATCTAATGTTCTTCATCTTATAACTCATTTACTTTCCATGTATACATACCTACTAATGTGTCTAACTACTGATTTCCATAAGGGATACTATGATTCTTTCCCCTGTAGATTCAAATCTTCTGATACAATATAGTGGTTATGCATAAAAAGTATTCCAATATCTGAAGGGAGGATATTCACATTAAAACTGTGAGGAAGCAATACATTTCACTGGCAAACTTTATCCAAATGGGTGAAGCTGGAATATTTCATTGGAACATAAATGTATAAGAGAAAACCAGAGGTCAGTGATAGATGTTATCAAAGAGGGAACATACTAGCCCTGGAGACCTTCACAGGAAGTAGCTGAAAGTCAGGGTGTCAGAAGCAAGAAAAGGAGTAGTTTCCTAATAGTAGAGTGTAAGAACTACTCAAGTGTAGTGTTCCTGAAGATATCAAAAGTGGGCTACTAAATTAGTGACCAAATAGACCCAGGAATTAGCTAAAACAGAAAGCAAGATACATCAACTTTGAAACCATTCAAATGATTTTCTTAAGTCTTTTTAGGCAGCAATAAGGTGAATAAAATGAGCTCCAAATGTAAGGTTTTAATGTGTCAAGTTTTAACTGGGGATCTTTTTTCGGGGGAGACTCATCTGAGCATTGTACCTTTAAGTTCCATGAGCATCAGCACTATATTTAATTTTTCTCTGTATCATCTAATGTGTAAAATATGATGTCTCATGCGCAGGGGAACAAAAAAGTATTACTTTTTAAGTTTTAGTCAATGAATTAAAAATTTATTGTAACACTAAAAACACCTGTTCATAGCATTTTGGGGAAATTATCATGAATGCAAGTAAAAATACCATTTGCTCAACTTCTGACAAAATTCTAGCATATGTTCATGTTTCTGTGCAGCATCTATTTACTCAAATCTTCTGTTTCTTCTCTCTGTTCCAATGGTCTATAGTATAAGTCTAAGGTGATTTCTGTTTCTGTTAAACATCACTCTAATGCTTTCACACCAGACCAGCCTCCTGACCTCTTTAACTTCCTTGGAGACCTAGCTACAATACCAACTTCTGCAGGAAACTTTTCTAGAAACCTCTTAATTATTTTCTCCATTCTCCAATTATTTCCCATTGATCCTTCATATAACTTGTTTGTGCAAATTGTTGGAATGTTTTCTCCCTCATTAGACTGCATACTTCTTAAGAGTAGATAGTCTTTTAATTGTCTTTATATTCCTAGTGTGTAGCACAGTGCCAGGCACATAGTAAGTACTTTCCAAATATTTGTTATAATAATTACCCCTTTCTCTTTCATGGATTTGAGTTCAAGTTTCTGTCTTAATTTCCAGAGCTACATAACCCCAGCCCTCCTTACTACCTATAAACTTCAAGCACCCTACCACAATTACAGCTTTCATGGCCCTTCCTTTTCCTCCCAGTAACAAGCACTATATTCACCCCCAAATTATTTTCTATTAATATGGTAAATATAGCTTAAACTTAATTTTATCTGTGTATCCACTATTTGTCCCCAGAAAAATGTAAGCTCCTTTAGGCAAGAACAGATTTGTTTGTGTAACCAGTACACCATATGTACCTAATACAAGATGGATGCTTAATAAATGTGTCTTGACTTGAATTATCAATGAAGTTATGTTTTCATATTAGTTGCTAAATATGGATACTCCAATTATGAAACCAAATAAGTAAACTCAGATTATTTTTTTTTCTTTTCCATATTCTACAGCACACACACATATAAATAAATACCCACACAGTTTTCATGGAAAGTCTAATAAAAAACATGGAAAGGGAGAAAAAAAGAAACTTGAATGAAACCTAATCCCTTTAAAGTTATTATCTATCCAATATTTCATGTGATGGGCTCCAAGTCCTGGTAAAAAAATATCACTGTAAAATTCCTCAGTGGGACAGAAAGAAATCTGTTGTGCTTTGCCTCACTTAGAAGTGTTTTTCAATATAATTGATTGTAGTCACAGCTGCATCAAATGTATTTCACCAGTAGGTGGGAGTAAGAAATTTGGTGCAATGGCAAGTTTTAAATTCTTAAATACTATACTGATCATAGTTTCTAAATCTCTGGTTCTTTAGTTTCCTTATAGAATTGTTTCAATTGTCAAGATAGAGTAGGTCACAAATCTAACAAATCTTTCATATCCCTTTTATATATAATCTCATTGTGATGGACAAATCAATCATAGTAATTTACTCAATTATTTTCCTGGAAGTTTTCTATATTAACATCCCACTATTAAATGTTCCATTTATAACACAGCAGAAAGGGGCAGCATTGTTAACATCAAAATAAAATTGAGGACTAGATTGCATGTATTATTCCAATAAATATATTTCATATTAAAATGCTCTTATGGAAGAAAAGTCTCATAATTGTGCTTGAGAGCTTCATCCTAATAGATTCTAGGACTTCTGAAGTACTTTATTATACATGGATTCTTTTTCAAGTCTTTCTAAAAAGCTCTGCTGGACACCAAATTCAAATGCAAATAAATGGTGAACTTCAACCCACTTCAAGCAATGACTATTAGCTTTACCAACTACCAGTCATAGTTAAACCTTCCAAATCAGCTGTGTATACCCACATTTTCTATATGATGTGTCTGACTAAAGAAACCATCACAGATTTCACTTTAGGTACAAAGAAGAAAACTTCGTAAGCACTGTATTGCATGAAACAGGTTCAAGTGTTTTCCAAATAATTTTCAAAATGAGATAAAATAATGAAGTTTTTATAGTGCTTTAATGACTTACATCACAACCACCTGTGATATATAAGCAGTTTAAGATTTATTATCCTAATTTTACAGGTGAAGGAAATGAGGTTCAGTAAGATTAATTGCCCTATGCCAGTACACATTGGTCACTGGCAAGTCTCAACTTCAGAATTAGCACTCATTTCACCATGTCATGCTGCTACTCTATTGTGAGTTGCTTAGATATAATGGCTTGATGGATTCATTCACATTAGACCAGGGAATGTCAAGAGAAAACCTGCAAACAAGTTTAATTCCCAAGGGTGAAATTTGGTAAGACATTTAATTGGCTATCTAAATAATACTGCCCAGGAGCAACTGAATACAAGAAAACAGAATTCTAGTTCATAGTTCAACTTTTTATCCTCTTTTTAAATCAGATATACAAGAAAATAAAACAAACACTGTGATGGTTACATGTAATCTGATGAACTCTATTGTGATTGTGATAAAAATAACTACCCACTAGCTGCCTACCAGCTGTTTTCCTTTGGAACAAAATAATAATAAACTAGACAAAAATAACACTTTAAAGTTTATAAAGTATTTTCCTTAAAAATAATTCCATAGGTTAGCTAGTGCAAATGTTATCTATATTTTTTAAAAATTGAAGAAGCTGAATTTGAGGAAAGTTAAGCCCAAATATGAGAAAACTAGTTAATGTCATTAGCTGGAATCAAAACTGCTCCTCTTGACTTTAGGTCCAGAATATTAAATATCCACCTCTACATTTGAACTGTGTCTGACATATCTATTTTCTTTCCCTCCCTTATCACTATTTCCCTGAGTGTCCGCTTAGACAGCATCTTCTACCAAAAGTATTTTCTGATTTACTCAACTGCTAGTTCCCTTCCTTCCAAACAACTTTGTATTTACTTACCTGAATAAATTTATGTTAAATGTATATTCATGATAGAATATATATTAACTTTATTTTTAGGTTATAGGTACCATACATAAAGTTAATGTATAGTAGGACCTCATATTTTGTGAACTCAACCCATGCAAATTCAGTTCTGGACTATTGGCGATAAAAAAAAATAAAAGCAGAAAAATATAAAAAAAATTTAAAATTAATTACACACTAAATCCAGGTCATTTTCAAACTACCACAACAGTTTACCCACTCAGGTTCATTTTCACTCCAAGCCTTAATGTTAGTTGTTACATTGCTTTGAGCCAAACATTATCTCTTGCATCAGTCTTTGTCCAGAGTTCTCACTTTGTAACAAGTTGTGTCTGCATCAGAGCAGTTGTTCTCTTTGTTTTATTAATGCTATTTAGTCATCAATAATGCTTCCAAGGCACAAGAATAGTGATGCTGATAGTTCTTCTAAGCCTTTAAAAAGTTCCAAAATACTAGGTATATTCCTATAAGAAATGCTTATTAAATAATAAATAATACTATGTGTGAGTTCTTGCCATCCAGGAACTTAGATCTTACTGGCAAAGATTTCATAAGTACACAGAAAAGTAAATTAAGTACAATTCCAGAAGGAAGCAAGCTCTAACTTTTGGTTCATGAAGTAAAGACTCTATGGAGGAGGCTGGAATAGATTGGAGAAAATGGAGATTAGAGAAGAGAATACATTCCGTAAATAGTTGACAAGTTCTGCAGACATCATGGTATTGAGAAATGGAATGTTGAATTCAAGGAATAGCCATTTACCTAATTTGATAATACAATGCAAAGCTTAAAAAAACCTGGAAAGGAAACCTGGAATCCAATTATAGAAGTCAAATTCAATAATGAGGAGTTGAAATTATAAATGTTAGGGTTGGATATATACATTTTTAAATTATCTAAGGAGAGATAAAAATTGAACAAATTGAAGTGGGTGAAAAAGACAAAGAGGCAGAGACAGAGACAGAGACAGAGAAAAGATGCATGATACTTCCTAGAAATTTTAAGCTCTCAAATGAACATTTGCTTCATTTGCCCTACTCGTGTTCAGTTCAGTTTAGATAATTAGCTTTGGGAACCTAAGGTCAATGGTTCAACCTTCTAATTTTAATTTTGCTATTATAGACTCTTTGATAGTGTTTCCTATACTGAAGACACTGGAATAAATGAAAGTACTACTAGGAAAAATATTCCTTTAATTGTCTTCTACAATGAAAATATGAAGACAAAATCAACCAACTAAAAAAGAGATCACTTCCAAATCTTTTAAATTGTTCTTGAAAGTCATAGTCTAATCTTATTATGAAACAGTTATGATCTGGAAGAACCTTCTCTGTATTGACTTGAAAATGAACTGACAGTAACTGAGTATTAGAGAAATACTTCATGCAATATTAGAAGCTCCAGTAAGTTAATGTTAATTTCTTGGCTTTAAAGTAAACAAAAATAAGACATTAATAGTTGAAAGAGTTAAAAGTGCTATTATACATGACTATGCTGACAAATGGTCAATTCATTACATTATGTTATGATTTGTAGTTTAGATCTCATTTATCCAAAAATATTCACTGAGTACCTAGTATGTGCAGAACTCTACACTATATAATCTATCTGGGATAGAAAAAAGAAATGCAGAATCCTTGCTTTCAAAAGGACTTTAAGTCAAATAGAAAGAATGTGGTTAGTTAAAACAGATATTCTCTCTCTGTCTCTGTCTCTCTGTCTCTCTGTCTCTCTCCCTCTGCCTGTCTCTGTCTCTGTCTCTCTGTCTCTGTCTCTCTCTCTCTCTCTTTCTCTCTCTCCTCTCTTTCTCTTTCATATTTTGATTTTCAAAAACCATATAATTTTACATTTTTCAAATCAGATGAATAATTTCTTGATAATATACAAATGCGATATCCATTTTCTGGATTATTTATCATATTTTTTAGATCCCAGTCTGTCTACCCCCTGATATTTTGGATACTTCTGTACTTCCCTATCTATTAATATCAAAGTATACATAAGAAAATTACTTTTATTGCTAGCCTTAGTAAAACACGATTAGGAAGATGAATCTGCTATTCTTTAACAAGTAATAGACAATCTCCAATTTAAAAAGTATCCAATATCCAAGAACCCTGGTTCTTCCATTGCATGTATATTCAACAGTAGTCTACATAAAACATTATATCATAATCCCTCAATGTTTGTGCTAATGTGGAATTCATGTTTATTGTCAATGTAGTTTAAGAAACAATATAAGAGTTAGTGTCTTAAAGGTAAAGCCTCTATAATTGTAATGATATTAACCTATTAAACACCAAGATAATAAGAAAGCTCAAAGGGACCAATTCACTTGCTGGGAAATAACAAAGACAATTGGAAAACAAGAGGAGTCCACAAGGGACACCACAACACACTTTTGCTTGATTAATACCCAGGGGCCATGGAAAGTGTTGAATCATAGGTAATTAAGTCTGTTTGGTAAAATAAGAACTAGAGATGTAGGAGCTACAGTGAAACCAAGAGTAGTCAGAATTTGCTGTTAATAATGCATATGAGTGTTTAGAATTTGCCATGTATAACCATTGAATATACTTAAATTATCTTATCAGTGCTTTTTAAATAGGATTACAGGAGAACAATGATCAAGAAACAGAACTATGTAAGCTATTGAACAATGTGCTAAGGATAAATCATCCAAAGTCATAAAAATATTTTAGTTAAACTATTTCAATTTACTTCACACTTAACAATCAAAATAGTTGATAAAAACTCACTCATGTAGCACTTCAGGATTTTGAAAGGTCTTTCCTTGTCACAACCCTGGGAGATGCTACAATGAGCCCTGAACATTGCTTTTAGAGCATGAGATAAAAGGACAGTTAGATGTTACAAAGGCCAAACCACTCATTTTGAAGATTGGAAAACAGCTGGCACAAAGAGACATAATGATTTGCCCCAAATCACATAGGCAGTAAATTAGGTGAGATTTGAACTGAGGTTCTGTGATGTCAAATCCAACTCTCTTTTTTACTGAATCATATTATGAAAATGAAATCATTTTTAAAAATAGAGCAAAACTAAATCAACATGAAAAGATACAAATGCCAAGAATTTCTATATATCTTACAATAATAAGCTCAATGTATGTTATGAACTTTCAAATATTCATAAAACATATGCATGACCATCATATAGTTAAATAAAATAATCTAGACAGAAAAATTTAGCTTCATATTTAATTTGCTAGTGTCTCATTAGAATCAGTACTTAAAACTGACCAAAATATTAGAACATATCAGAATAATTTTGGAAAGTAGAAAATTCATTTAAATAGAAATATTCTCCAAATTTGTATTGAATTAATAATTAAACAAATCATTTTAAGATATCATTTCAACAAGACTAATTTAACATGTGTTTATTAAGAAGCTACAATGTGGAACACTGTTAAGAGCCTGGGAAGATACCTAACTTAAACAAGCTATGACTCCTGCCCTCATGGATCCTTTGGTCTAGTAGGAAATAGAAAATATTCTGTGATAAGTTTTTAAATTGTTGGAATTTTATATTAATAGCTAATAATTGCAAAGGATACACATTTATGAGAAGGAAATCTATGTATAATTAATGTAGTCTATCATTCATCCTACCAACTGCAACAAAAAACAATGATATGCCATAATATTTTAATGGAATTTGGAATCCAAGAATTTGGACATTTTACATTTTCTATCAGTGATGTCATTTCCCCTTTTAAAGTTATGAGTTTAGGAATGTGAACCAAGCTTCATCTCTAGCTTTGTGAATTTGATGATAAAACAACAAAGTTCACTAAATAGTTAATACAAAAATGTAGGAAAAACTAGGTTTGGAAATGTTAAATTTGTGAATATATTTTCATCCCATTCCATTAACTCTAGTAGAAATTTTGATTTTAGCATACCATCAGCAACATGCCGGGACAATTCTGAACTTTTGCTACAGATAGGCCAATATATCTGCTTACATAAAAAGATTAAAAGGCCTGAGACTAAGGTTCTTCCATTCAAATAAACTAAATGAATTCTTTAATTTCAGTTCTTTTATTGGATAATTTATACAAAATTACCCCCCCATAACCATTTATCACAAATTTGGTGTAAAAATTATCATTGCTAAGTGGTTTAAAGTCCCAAATAAGGACAAGGAATTTTCCAACTGATTTATTTCATAGTTTAGTAGAATCTGCTTCAGTCTGGACATTTCTAAGTTTAAAAATGAGTTGTTTTTTTTTTAAATCTAAATGTATAAAGGTAAAGGACATTTCCTTTAACTTTCAACATAAACTTCCTGCTCCAAGGAGCCAATGGTATTTTTTTTTCTTGTCTGTGATTAACTCATAAAATAGCAAAAATGCTTTAATATATAGCAGTTTGCATAGTTTAATTATAATCAGTTAAATATGTTAATATTTTATTGAAAACTTTATGGAAATGTATGCATATTTTATACATAAACCTAAAATCAATATAATAGCTCATGAATCAATATATCCAACTTAAGTAAAAATCTTAACTTCAGCAGGAATGATTGTCTGTACAGTTAACAAAAGAAAAATAATCAGGATTTTTAAAATTACTCAAAGGTTTAATTTTAAACAAACAATAATACAATTATAATACAGGCTTCAAAGATACCTCATAAATTCACCAGAATTTAACTTTAAGCTCAAATGTTTCTGAAATGCTGAGAAAAGGAAGCATGAAAAAGAGCTAAACAGGCATCAACAGTTATGCACTTCACACATGAAAAATAAATGTTATCTGAAGACCAAAAAACAGAATTTTAGTCACATAGACTTGTTATAGTTCCTTCCCCCCATTTTATTTCCAGTCATCATTTGTAATTAATCTGATGTAACTGAATTCTAGATAGGTAATGGGTAGATATGAGTTCTATTCTTGAGACAAACCCATCTTCTCTTCCATATAAAACCATGTATAGTAATAAGAAATAGGGCTCTAGTTTAATTCTGTCCTTAGACAGCTCTTGCTATTAGATGAAACTGCCTTTTCAGTGTTTTTCCTCATAGAAATCCCCTCTATATATACTCAGAACACATTGCCAAGTTACAAAAGGAACACATTTTCCATAGCAAATCCCCTAAGTGGAGATAAGCTCTGTATTGAGCATGCAAAAGGTTAAACACTGCTGAAATAGCGAGACATTTTTTTCAGCCCACGCTTCCTAGTTCCATTCAATTACCAGCAGCAGCAGTGACTATAATACAACCTAATACAGTATTATTAAATCAGAACTCCCCATTTACATTTCCTACTAGCCAGGGGGAAGGCCTGACATTCACCAGTCAATAGCAGAGCAAACAACCCCCAACTCTCAAACACACACTGACCTTGGAGTAGGGAGCTCTGAAGAGGTTAAGTTTCTCAAGTTTTTATTTGGATCTACTATATTGCAACATACCCAAAAGAACCCATTCTAGTCTGTAGCGGATATTGCCCCCCAGTTCTTAGCTTTAAAACCTTTCAAGTGCTCACTTGCACTTTCCAAATTGGTGTTATGGATCCCAGAGCTAATATTTATTAGACAGAAACTTGCCCACTGAAAATAAATAACATTTTAAGATGACATTTCTTTAGAACAACTTGTTGGTTGATTTATTTAATGCCTTCTGCTAACGTTTTCCCTACTGCTTACCTAAGGCAGTGCCTGCCTCATGTACTATGGTGTAAGTGGTGTTCGACAAATATTTTCATATAAACAACAAGAGGAAGCATAATGATACTAACTTTACAAATGCCCCAAACCTTGAACTTCTCAGCTTTCATTGTTTGGTTAACGTCAATAGACCCTCTTATAACAGCAAAAATAATAATGCTGCTGCAGATAATAATGATGATTCCTATATACTGTCCTCCCCAAATGTTCCCTCTGCAATCATCCAAGACTAAGACTTATAGTTCACAACTTTACAGTTTTTTTTAATTCTGAAGCGTATGTTCTGACTGTCCTCCCCACTTAATATAGTAATTCGCATTAAAATTGTTCTGCTTACCTGATATTAACAGTAATAAAAGTCCTCAAGGAAATTGTTGTTGTTGTCGCACCTAATGGTCGTGCATATATAAAACACAATTAAAAAGAAAAAAAAAAGCAACGGACCGTATCTGCTGAGGAGGGAAAAAAAAAAGAGATTACAGCAGTTTGGTCGAAAACTATAGAAATTCCCAATGAAGCGCCTGAACTGGCGTCCAGGTGATGAACTGAGAGGTCTCCCAGGTCCGATACAATTTTCTCTCTTATCAAGTTGATCGGGGTGTGCTATAGAAATAGGGTCCACAAGGTGCAAGGGGTGGTGGGAGGGCGTTGCCTCTGGGGCTCAGGGGCACCAGGGAGGTGGTGCGTCCAGTGGTTCAGCACCAGCAGCTCCGTGGACAGCACCAGCTCCTCTCACCTCCAGTTTGTCTCAGTCACTGAACCAAGCTGGTTCTCCCCCCTCCCATCTGTCCTAGAGCCGCTGCCACTCAACCCCAAAGTGTCACGCCTCCTCCATCTGACGTATATAATTTGCATACCAGCCCCCAAGAGGTGGGTGCCTCGGAGTTGACTGGGGTGCACTTTAGGTCAACAGCTGCGGGTGGCAGCCGCAGTAGCAATCTCCAGGCATAAGGTGGGTGTGGATCCCCGCCGGACTCTTATGTCCCACTAGCATTCAGCCCTGGTCAAGTGTAATGTGTTCTGTGCAGGAGCCATTGCTGCCACGAAGGCTGCTGCTTCTTTGCACCCAGATGATCTCTGCGTGCATAGCACCAGCTCAATGAGCTTCAATGTTTGCATCAAAAAGGAGGGAACTAGAGGGGGCCAGTTCCAATCACATCCCTGCTCTTTGTCTTGTTCTGTACTCTGCACCCCTAGTCTCGGTTTCCTTTCCCCCTTTTTTTCTTTTCTTTTTCTTTTAGAACAACATCCTGGAAAAGGAAGTATTTCCTTCTCCCTCCCTGTTCCTTCCCTCTGGCTCATAGCTCTGTTTAAGAGTTTCACTGCTGCAGAACTCTGCCTCTTGGATAGAAAGTGGTTTAAGGGTTTCGAGGGAAAAAAAATCCTCGAGTTTAACAATATATGGGAAATATAATCGCTTATAGGCATGAAGCTATTGCTAAAAGAAAAGTGCTGCTCTCCCCCCTTCCCCTTTGAATTGTGATATTTTTGTCTTTTACCTAGGACCCTAGATTTTATCTGATATCCTGAAAGATTTTCCCTTCTTAACCTTATGATCACTATAATCTCTGAGATGAAAATATCAAAATAGTCTTTAATGGAGTTTACATATTTCATGTAAAAAAATTAGAACAATGTGAAACCAACAAAAAGAAACAAACACAAATGTTTTGTTTCCAATAAACTCACAAAATGATTAAGCTTCCAACTCTGAAGACCTGAAGGTTATATGCTATTTATTAGGAATAATATGTCAATTGCTTTCTTGAAAAATGAAGCAAGAGAAAGCACTTTATAATCTAAATGAAATGGACTACGAAACAATCTATGTAGATAATATTTTCTTTGTCCAAGACCTGAGTAATGAGAAGACTACATCAGGAAACACACAAATTTTATAGATCACTTTGACCTTGTAAATAAGTCCTGTGATGGACAGGACCATTATCCACCTTAAAGAACCACTTCCAAATTTTTCTGAAAAGCAGTTATTATTGTGAAGTTAAGTGATTTTAATACTTGGCATTTATATAATACTTTAGGATTTAAGTGCTATTCATATATGATATTATTTGACTTTCACAATAACCCTTGTGAGAGGTGATGATATTTAAACTATTTTACAGGGGGCCAAACAAATTTATTTAAGGTTAAATTACATGATTGTGGTTAGCAAGTATCTGAAGCAGGTTTTAAATTCATTTTTTTCTAACTCCAATGCCACAGCTCTATCCATTACTCCTGTCTCTCCAAACACAAGTCATTTCATGTTTTTGAACCTTGGCTTACTCATCTCTAAAATTAAATCACTTCCAATTTTCCTCCCAGGTATAATTTCTATCATTCTATGATTATTGATATTCACATCAGAATATGGTAGTAGAAACTTCCCAAAGCAAATATAACATGAAAAGTGATTCTTCTGCAAACAACTTTAAGGAATTTTACAACAAACATGTAAGTTTATTAGTATGTCCATTTATAGCCATGTTACATATAGGGACTAGGATAGAGAATGGATTTTATTTCATTGATTTTAGAAATTGCTTCAAAAATGGAATCATCGGATCACAGATTTATAACTAATAAGGATATCAAAATTTTAGATCATCATGCAAACACTGAGAGGTTAAAGCAACTTGCATAAACACAGTGACTGTTACAGTTATAACAGGTAATATAACAACAACTAAGTGGTATAGTGCCAGGCTTGGAATTAGGGAGAACTAAATTCAAATATAGCCTCAAATAATTATCAACTGTATGTCCCTGGGCAAGTCACTTAATCTCTGTTTACCTCAGTTTCTCCATCAGTAAAATGGAGATAATAATATCACTTCCCAGAATGGTTGTGAGAATCAAATGAGATAATAATTATAAAATACCTAGTACAGGTACTGGAACAATTGTTAACTATTTTCATTATAAAGGAATATTGTTTGACACTTTACAGTTTATAAAGTACTGTACATAGTTTATGTCATTTCATTTTTTTCTGGTTGTGTCTAATATATGCTTATTTTCTATATGAGGAAAGTGAGACTTATTGGCCAAACTTACACAATTATACATGTGTGAGGTATGATTCAAGCTGAGGTCTTCCTGACACTACTTCAAGCAGACACTCAACTACACTAAGCTGACATGGGTTACAGGTGGAAATTGAACCAGGTTTTTCCTGGCTCTGAGGCCAGCTTTTCAATGATAGTTATTCTTTAAGCAATATTAAACTGAGATAATGTGGTTCTTTGGGGTGAGAACAGGACAAGGAGTGAGGGGGAAACTTGGTTTTAGTCCTAACTCTCAATTTCTAACCATCTGACTGATTAAATTATATGATGTCTTTGTACTTTATATTTTTCATACTACCTTGCTGGCTATGTCCAATTTAGGAAAGTATATGACAATTTCTTTAGTTGACTGGAAAGGAGCATCTGGCTAGACCTAGCAAGACAAGATAAATTTACTGTGACCTGCCAAAATAATTAAAGTACTTATTCATGTCTTTGTATTCGAGGTTGGGGCAAAATAAAAATCAAGAGAAAAGAGAGAAAATAATTATTTAGATTTTTCTCAGGGTCCATTTGCCAATGCAGTGGAGCAATAAGGTGCTAAGGGTGGTGCATTTGGGGAAATATGCTTCCCAAGATCCCAGATATCTGTGTAGCATAAATTAGATCCACTAGGAAATGCTCCTGATAGCAAATAGCAAAGTGGTATATAACTCCTTTCTTCTTTCATTCAAAGTATTGATGCTACTCATTGTTCTGATCCCAACCCCTACGCTTGCTGGCTAGGAATGAAAAATATCTTTTTTGGAATGATCTCTCCCATTTAACACAATATCCATTCTCTTCAAATCCCTCCAAAAGAACTCTCATAATTTGTATCTTTTGCCCAACATCCTCCAATATTTTTTCTTTGTTTCCAAGGCACCTGACAGTTGATTTATTAACAAGCCAGTAAATTTTAATGGAAAGAGACTTGTTCCTTGTCTATATTTCTATTTTAAATTACTAAGCATTCATTTTGACAGCAACTTTCTAAGGTCCAGTTAATGACAGATCTTTGACATGAGACTTGAACTTCCTGTTGTATCTTTTACTCCACCTATATATAAATCTATCTCTAGACTTGACACTGTGATAAAACTAGCTCTCAGATTCTCTCTTTAGGCAATGTTAAACTGAGGTAATGCAGCCCTATAGAATTAGAACTAGATAAGAATTGAGTAAAATTTGGTTTTAGTCCAGGCTCTACCACTTCCTAACCAACTGACTAATTAAATCCTAAAGCTTCTTTGTATTTTATATTCTTCATTCATATAATGAGCAATGTGGCATAGCTGGTCCCTAATATTTATTCCCTAAAATTGTATTCTATTCTAATCTATTCTTTCCAGCAAGCATATCCTAAAACTTGAATTGTTTAATTTAAGAAACATTTTAAGGAGACTTCTTTACCCAAGACACAGGGTTGATTTAGATATATGTTGATCTTTTCATCTATAATTTAGGTGGATCACAGAGGCTTTAAACAAGTAAAACAATCTATTGAAACATATAGAGGAAGAATTCAAATATGACTTTTAATTTTATTGGTAAAGGCACCTACTGGGTGAAGAAACTCTCTAACAACATAGATCAATACCTTCTCTGAAACTTAGAGTGCTACTTAAAACACACCCAGAATATGTCAGATGTAGGACTGGAAATCTGGGTTTTTGGTTTGAGGTGAGTGGCCTAAGCACGATACTGCAGTGTGATTTTTGGCAATATATATAATAAGTGAGATACTCATGTGGAATTCTATTTAAATTACTTCTGGTGATCAAATACTGACTCAGTTCACATCAGTAATTATATGATTTTGGACTTAGCAGTCATTGAGACAGCTGCTATTGGATTCTGTTTGAACATCCAAATAAATTAAATTTGAACATTTTCTGACATTTAAAATATGAAGACTAAAACCAGGCCACTTACCCTTTTAATAGACACCTGCTCTTATTCCATGCAGCATAAATATATATTTCATTACTTCAAAAGATCCATGAAGTCATTAGTGGGGCAATACCAATAGTAATCATTGCCTTAAATTAGAGGTCAGCAGATTATAGCTCATAGTTTTGTTAAAAAAATATTTTTACATGGTGGACAAGATTTAAGTCAGTTTGCTGACTCTTTTCTGTAACCAAATCATTCATTATCTGTGGCAACTGTGAGGCAGGGGAAAGAAAAGGAATTGATGTTCCCCATACAGGCTGTTTGTTGGTTGCAGGTCCATCTACACTTGAAACATTTCCAATTTAGTTGAATGTGCAGGAGCTTGTGCTTTACCAGAATAATTTTGAGAATACAGGATGACCTCTTCACTATGAATAGACTTTGGAGCAGAATTTTGTGGAGATATTATATTAATAGCTTAGATTTAAATATTCATTTTCATATGAAGGTGCTATTTAAAGAAAATAAAGCTATGCAAAATATCTCCCTCAACCCCATCTATCTACTCAACTTCATTAAAGAACAATTTTCTTGGGCATTTAAAAGGTTTTTGGTCATTAACCGTTTCCTATTGTTTTAAAGAAACACCACTGGACTTCAAAACTTACTAGTTGTGTGTTCTTGGGCAAGTCACTCATTTTTTGGACCCAGTTTCCTTTCTGATGAAAAGTCTAGCTCATGGTTACCAGCATCAAAGGAGATAAATACATTAGTTATATTTAACAATTTTTACTGTTAAACTTTTCACAATTATTATTTTTCAAATAAAATATGCCAAGTACATACAACACCTTCATTTCTATTATCAGCTTTAGTTAATGACAAATGGCAAAGAAGATAGAAAGAGAGGTCCCTGGATACACTTCTGAAGCAGGAGTAGAATGAGTTGGTATGATCCAAAATCAGAAAAGTTCTGCTAGGATGGAGACAAGGTTAAAGAGGCAGCAAATCAACTAAATCACTCTCTTCATAATATTCCCTAAGGGGTAACAATAATTTGATAGCATAAGCATACATTTTCAATATCTACATCAATATCTATACACTCTATGTCAATAGAATGCATATTTGGCAGAGAAGGTCCAGACAGAGAGTAAGTGAATATTACATTTTAAAAAGGAGAGGAAAACAAATTGCACTGCTATCAGTAAATTACCTTTTTCCTTTTCTTTTTTTTACACATTGATACAATTTCTAATAGTTTTCTGACATTTTGCAATCAATGTTCTCTCATCCCCTCCTACTACTCCCCCCCTCTTAGAAGGAAGGTAATATCACACAGGTTGTACATATATAATCATATAAAACATATTTATATATTCATCATGTTAAGAAAGAAAACACATGTTGCTCATACTAGAGAAAAATACATGGAGGAAATAAATTGAAAAATTATAATCTTCAATATCCATTCTGACTCTGTTTCCTTCTCTGGCGGTAGATATCCTTTTTCATCATAAGTTCCATTGACTTGTCCTGGATCCTTAGTTTGTTGATAATAGTTGTTATTCACAATTAATCATCACACATTATTGTAGTTACTAGGTAGAACTTTCTCCTGGTTCTGATCAATTCACTTTGTTTCAATTCTTATAAGTCTTTCCAGGTCTTTTTCTGATCAGTCTGCTTGTCATTTTTTATGGCACAATAGCATTGCATTACAAGTATATATCACAACATGTTCAGCCATTTCCCAATTAATGGACATCCTTTCAGTTTGTTTTGTGGTGGTTGTTTTTACCACCACAAAAAAAAAAGCTACTTTATATGTTGTTGTACAGGTAGGTTCTTTTCTCTTATCTTTAAACTCTGGAATAATGAAAGCATCTTTTCAATACTAATGAGTACGGAACAGGGTTGCTATGTGGCAGTCATCCTGGAACTGTTTCCAGAGAACTAAAAATAAGCACCACAGAAGAAGTTTAGGAGGCATTTTATATATGAGGTAGCTGAAACACAAATTCAAAAGGTCATCATCAAGAAATTTATGTCAGGCAAAGAAGATGGGCTGACCATCTGACAAGAGCAAGGGATACGAATTGAATGCAGCTATATCCTCTTGATGCTGGAAGAACGTGAGGAATGCTTATAACACATTGAGTGCTCCCCAGCCTGTGGTAAACTTTTGGGAGAACAAAGACAAGAGCTGTACAAGATCATCAGATCTCAATGGGTTGAGATAGGAATTATTGGAGGGTATTCCTGGGAAATCACAGATCCGTTTGAGTAAAATAATAAATGAAATGTTTTAATGAATATACATATATATATACATATATATTTAAATGCATATTAATTGGAAATCCTAACAAAACATAAACCTTTACTTGTATGTATGGAAGCTCTGCTAATGGGTTTGGAATTGGTTAATTTCCATTTTGAAGATTGCCCAAAATAGCAACTAAGAGGCTCAGGGAAAATCTCTTTAATCTGAAATTCCAATGTCCACTTAAGCCTTTTTAAGTGAGATAATTAACGTCTACACACAGCATTTTTTTTTTGCAGTTCTGCTGTGTATGTGTATAAAAATGTGTATATATAGATGTGGGGACATTTATCTGTTAATCGTGTTCCTGTTTTGTTATCTCTTTCTAAATATATATTTTGAATTCCAGCTGGGGCATATAATTTCACTAGCTCTTTTAAAATTATAATTATTTTTAACATATTTGTGGCACATTAATACCATAAATACTTTAAAGATAATTGTATGATTTGTCAATTTTTCTTCTTGAATCAATTATGAGAATGTTAGTGGCTAATTAAGAAAATACTTATTTTTAAAAGCAAAGCTTCAGAGCACACTCTAATTCTTAGGTCATTTTCCTTATTTCTAGGTTTGTATATTACAATAAAGTGGAGAAGAGTAATAAGCTCTTGGGAAAAATGAATCAAGCTTCCTTTAATTAGTTTAATTATGCAATAGATTGCATACTCATCACAACATACAGTTGTGCTCAAGTTCAATGAATTTCTTTCATCCTGCAATATGAAAAGTATCCTGATTACTTGAACTTTATTCTAGTATGGGCAGGTTTTATAAAGAAGGTATCCTCATTTAGCAAGAAGTTGTTAGGCATAAAGAATTGCTGGAGCAGAATTTCACGTCCCAAATTATTCTGGCTTTTAAATTTGGAAATCATTTGTCAGTATTTTGTCAAATATGCAATGCATTACAGTGTCCTTAACAAGCTATTTTACATTATCCCTTCTTCCTTTTCTTTCTTTCTTTTGTGAAAAATATATTCATCAATAGAAAGATAATTTTCCATTTTAAATAGAGCTTTAATGTGAAGAAGGCTTGGATTAGGTCTACTTTTAGCATACATACAGTGTTCCAAAATTTTTAGTGTAGCTTTAAACTATTAACATTTGAATAGCTTATGTTGACCATGGGCAAGTCATTAAACTCTTCACTGCTCCTGTCAACACTCTAAAAAAAAAACCTGCAAGTTATTCATCAGCATATGAGGAGGAATTTCTTATACTGGAAATTCTTTATACTATTAAAATTACAGGTTCAAGCCAAAAAATATTACATTTAAAATGTTTAAAATTTCTGGGTCTGCTGTGTAACAGAGCATTTAATTACTTTAGTCTTGGAGGAAGCTTAGATATACTGCTTTGACTTCTATATTGCTTAGATGCTCTGGAACAACTTTAGATATCTACTACGAACTTTTAAAATGATAATAAAGTGCTTTGTTTGGTAAAGGTAGATGGGAGATTTCTATTAGATTTATTTTAGAATTTAGCATCAGAAGGGATGTTGATTCAACTGCAACATTTCACCCAAAAGGACATTAAAAACTAGTCACAAAACATGTGATGAAGCCAAAAGGACAACCAACTTCCCTTAATCCTTGTCTACTATTCTACCCTGCTGGATTTTTGGCAAGACAGTTATTTTAGATATCACAGTACAACTAGAGATTATTTGAAATATTTAATTATACATTTTTTTTACTTATAGAGGTCAGATCTAGTGATCTACTGCTAACACCTCTCCTGAGCTCCAGGCTCATGTCACCTCCAGTGATACTTGAGTGCCTCTTGGACCCTAAATTTGGTGTCTCACAAACATTTCCAAATCAACACAGTAAAAACAGAACTAATTTTCCTCTCTTCTGAACTTTCCTTTTGATGTTGAAGATATCCCCAGGCTCCAAGTTCCTGAGGTTTGCAAGTTCAGTGTTGGCCTCATCTTTTATATTTGCTCTAACATTCTATCTACAAGGCTTCTTATTTCTATTGTATTATCTCCCCTCTGTCTCTTCTCCACTCTGGAACCACACCGAACCTCACACACAGGCTATTGGAATAGATTTCTAATTGGTCTCACACACACACACACACACACACACACACACACACACACACACACACATACAGACACACACTCTTCATTTACTCCATTGTTTCCCTATTAACTCTAGGTTTAAATGTCTTAAAAGATGATCTTTTTGCCATATGAAATCAAACAGACTGGCCCATCACTACCTTTACTGGCTTCATACTCTTTACTCCCCTCCACATATTCTTATTTTTTGCAGAGATGCTCCTGATCAGACTCTCTCAACTCTGCTATTTTTTGTTCATTCCCCATTCCTGTTCCATTTTGTCTTGTTTCCCATTTACTCTTTCTTCACCTATGCTTCTGGGATGCCCTGCCATGTCTTCCTTCAAAAAACAGCTCAAATCCTGCATTCTGTAAGAGGTCTTTCCCCACCAACCCTTTCCCACAACCTCTACTACTACTTACTTTCTGAGATAATCTTCAAGTCCCCTGGAGTAGAGACATATTTTTGGCTTTGTATTCTGAATATAAAGAGCATCATGTGGCACATGATAAGCTTAAAAAGCATGACTGATTTGTTCTTTTTTTTTTAGAAAATTTATATTTTGGTAGATGATGTCAAATAAGAGGTGAGTCTATCAAAAACCACTATGTGTAGAAAAGATTGATCCATGTATACATAATTCATAATTTTAATTAATGTTTATACTTATAAGTAGAAATATGACACTTTTAGCAAGATAGTAGAGGGTTGTTTTTTTTTTCTAAAACAGAGGTGAGTGGTAAATTCAAAGAGGGAAACAATTTCAAAAAAGCTCACAGAACTGGAATTTCAGCTATGTAATATAACAGAAATTCTGGGAAATTTCAGATACAAACAATTTTGCATTGGGTTTTTAAAAAAAATTTTTAAACTTTTATTTAATGGATTCATTTAGAGTATTTTTCCAGGATTACAAAAATCATGTTCTTTCCCTCCCCTTCCCTCAGCCCCCTCCCATACCCAACACACAATTCCACTGGGTTTTACATGTGTCTTTCAAGACCCATTTCTATATTATTGATATTTGCACTAGGGTTATCATTTAGGGTTTATAACCCCAATCATATTCCCATCGACTCATGTAATCAAGCAGTTGTTTTTCTTCTGTGTTTCTACTCCCACAGTTTTTCCTCTGAATGTGAATAATGTTCTTTCTCGTAAATCCCTCCGAGTTGTTCAGGATCACTGCATTGCCACTAATGGAGAAGTCCATTACACTTGATTGTGCCACAGTGAATCAGTCTCTGTGTATAATGTTCTCCTGGTTCTGCTCCTCTCACTCTGCATCAATTCCTGGAGGTCATTTGCATTGGGTTTTAATGAATGGAGTTCTTTTAATTCAAAGACTGAGTCTAAAGGAAGAAATGAAAACAGTGACAGACCATTCACAGGGAGATTGTATAAGTTTATCACAAGGTGAATTGTGTACAAGTATGTTCCCAGTGGAAAGAATAGACTTGCAACTCTTTGATGTAGTTTTGCCATCCATGTCTAGAAATCTGAATTGTAATAATTTGTCAGCTATTTCAAAAATGTCATTTTCAAAAATTATTTGAAATACTCTAGTGATTGAAAATGAACTTTGGCAAGATGTCAGTATTCTGGGATCATAGTATAAAGGAAAGAGTTTTTACTTGAGAATTAGAGAAGCAGGTTTTCGATCCTATCTCTAATATTATTATTCTTATCTGTGTGACCTTGGGAAAGTCATTTATCTCAGTGAAACTTAATTTCTTCTGTAAAATGAGGTGTTGGACTAACAGAGCCCTGTTTTCCCTTTCATCTCTACATCTGTGGCCCTAAGATACAGTTTATATTATCTGCTTTCTTTGTCTTCATTCCCTTTGATCACATTCCCAGATACCATAAATCATAGATCAGCCACTTCTTGTAGATGGACTTTCTTTCCTCAGAGAGAGAGAGAGCATAGCGATACTCTCAGTGCAGCTGCATTTGAGCTCTGAAAGTTTATAGCACGGAGGATAGAATTCTTGGTTGTTGTTTTCTTTTTTCCTTACTGGTCAAAACGGAATCTGCTTTCAGAAGGAGTTAGAATCACCCAATGTTTCTGTCTAATGAACTCTTAGGTGTGGATGTTCAATTGTATTTAGTAAACTAGTATAAATTAACATGACAAATAGTGGCAGTGAAAGAAGTGTAATGAGATGAGAATTTCAAATGGCTGTCAGGTTTCCAGGTGCCTTTACAACTGGAGATAACATATTTATGAGGATGAGAGAAATTGGCATACACATGCAAGGGGAAAGTTTTAATCCTCACCCAGGGAATAATTTCTTATAAAGTAAAGACTAGGAAAGCTGAGTGTCTAGATTCATCTTGCCACGTTTATGCAGGAAATGCATTTCAGAAACTTTGTTTGTAGGAATAAACTTATCTACTGGATTATAAATCTTAAAATGGAGACCTGCGATTAAATTAGAATTCTTTAGCAATGAAGGCATGGATAAAAGCTATGTCACAGGAGAGGATAGAATTTTCAATAAAGCCAGAAAAATAGAAGCAACTCAATAGATTTCTGCAAATTCCTGAAGAGACTGGAATTTGACTCCTTTTGATAATTAAATTAATGTTATAATGTTATTGAGTTTATATCACCTCAGCAATGAGGTATAATAATCACTACATTCATAAAACAAGGTTATAATCATCGAACATATGGGTTACTGTTCTAATTTAATCAGCTGTAAAAATTAATTGAGGCATGCCAAACTTCAATTTGTAAGAAAGCAGTTTTTAGGGAAAGATACTTTGGGATTTCAGTGGTTGGGGAGACCAAACATTAGCAAGTGTGACCTCATTCAAGAAATAAGAAGGAAAAATCCACGACGTACTTGTCAAGTAGATGAAAGTTAACTTTGAAGGAACCTATTTTTCAGTTTTCTGTGAGTGTTTAAATTTTCGAGAGATCTCTTCCGACATCTAGTGGCCAGTCTTGGTATTGCAGAGGGGATATTCACTACAGGTTTCATATTTCCATCCACCAATCATGAAAATAAAAATTTTGTGCATAAAACTTTGTCATGTTTATTGTGGGACTTAAATGTGAAAATTGAATTATGTGTTTTAAACTCAGAACTGAAAAAGTGCAGAGTGATAAAATATAATTATTATCACTATTTTGTTTTTCAAAAGGGTTCATTTACTACTTGTAAGATGATTACATCAATATTTTCTGTCCAGTTTTCTGAATATTCTTAATAGTTAAAAACATGTTTAATCTAATAACGAATACAGAGTAATATAATGTTAACAGTGCATTTCTGAACTAAAATTTGTAGAACACTATATATGTATATATTTATAAAATTTCAAAATTATGGAAACAAATGAAATATTATTTATTCCTTAAATTTAAGTTAGAAATCCTTTCTTTAAGAAAGAAAGAAAAGATGATTGGGGGCAGCTGGGTAGCTCAGTGGATTGAGAGTCAGGCCCAGAGATGGGAGGCCCTGGGTTCAAATGTGGCCTCAGATACTTCCCAGATGTGTGACCCTGGGCAAGTCACTTGACCCTCATTGCCTAGCCCTTACCACTCTTCTGCCTTGGAACCAATTCACAGTGTTGAGTCCAAGACAGAAGAAACGGTTTATTTAAAAAAAGATGATTGTCATTATATGTATGCTATAAAATGGTCTGACCTGAAGTTTCCTTAACCATAATTTGGATAACAGTATTGTAAGTCTATGATAGGAAGAAACTTCAGAAGTTATATAGCCGAACCCTCTTATTTTACAGGTGAGAAATTTAATTTGCAGAATAGGGAGGTTGTGATTTGCAGGATATCATACAGTACTAAATATTAAAGGCAGAATTTGAACCAAGGATCTCTAATGCCAAAGCCAACTTGTTTTCTTTTGCATTCTGCCCAATACTGCTTGTAGTCAACACTCTTTGTACCTTTTTGGCCATCTTTTGTCGTGTGTGTGTGTGTGTGTGTGTGTGTGTGTGTGTGTGTGTGTGTTGATGTAGAAGGGACTTAGAACAAAATATAATGAATGTATGAATTCCCTAAAAATCTGACAAAAATTAATGAGATTCTGAGAGATATCCATATAGTGGAGGAGATACACAGAAGCAGAAGAGAGAGCAAATGGAATCCTCAAGTAGAAATTGATGCTCTAAACTCACCTCTTTAAATCCTTAAAATTCCTTAAAGGGCACATCAGCTTCAGTAGTCAAGAGAGCCTGGTCCTTGGAGGTCAAGAATAGTGACAAAGGAAGACGAGAAGATGTAAAAAAAAAAGAAGAAAAAGAAATATGTTGCTTGAAAGGTAAATGCTGAAGAGATAGACACACAGATACAAAGAGAGACAGAGAGAATCTTTAATTGCCCCAAGCACAAACTGACATTATATCTCTCCCTTGCACATGTACAATTCCAAAATACCCAATTCTTCACATTAGAATAGGCTCCCCTAAACACAGGTGAATATCCAGGTTAATTGCATCCTAAGGAAGATTGTGGAAGGAGCCTGGGTAAGTGGAAGACAGCACCACTGTCAAGAGCCTGAAGCATAGCCCCTAAGAGAACAAATGTGGATTTTAGTATTCCTAAAGAAAAGTTTTCTCCCTCTCTCCTCTCCTTCTTGTGAACAATCTAGAAAAGAAAACAGATCATTTCAGTTCCATAAGAAATGTGTAAGTACATTAGCAAGGAGGCAGAGAGCTATCTTGTGATGGATGAAGGTGGGAGGAAGTGGTTAACAGGTATTGTAAATGCAGCAACGTGGAAGAAAAGTCAATGCTTGAAATAGTGGTTAACTATTGTATACGCTCTGGCTTTGGCTCTTGTTGTAAGAGTGTAGAGTAGCTATTGGTAAATGTGCAATTGAAAAACCCTAGTGCCTCACAGCGTGAGAACTGAGAGTGAGAAATTCCAGTAATAGCCTGAAACTAGTAGCCCTTATCTGTGTTTTCCTTTGTCGTTTTTTTTTAGCATTTTTGTTCATGATTTGGATTTTCAAAGGAACTCAGAGCTTTCCTATCAATATTACATTATCTGAAGGTACAGATGATATCATTATCAAAGTTCCAGATACATCTTAAAACTCGTAGGAAGAACATATACTGCATGACAAGAGTCAGGATGTGAAATGATCATTAAAAAGCTAGAAAATGGGCAGAATCTAATACGAGGAGATAAAATGGGGGCACATGTTCAAAAACACTGACTTTGCTAGTAAAAGATGGAGATGGAAAAGAAGGATGCTTAAATGGTAGATCAAGACCTGGTGATTTTAGCAGATTAGCCCAATATAAATCACCAGTATAATGCAGCCTCCAAAAAAGTTAATGTGATCTACCCTAGTCATACCATGTCTCATATATGATGCTTAATTTAGGTCACCACATTTTGGAAAGGACATTGATAAGGAGGGAGTGTCTATAGGTGGTCAACTAGATTGGTCAAGGGTTGTAAGTTTCCTCCCTATGACAACTGGATGAAGGAATTCAGGAGATCATTATTTTCAAATGTTTCAGAGCTAAAAAGAATGGGTTGAAGCTGCAAATTTTTACTCAATGTCAAGAAAATAAGTAATATGTGTGCAAACATTGAATGAATTGCCTCCACAGGTATTGAATATCTATTTAAAGTCTTCAAGGAAAAGCTGAATGACTATTTCTCAGGTACTTTTAAGTATGGGTTGAAAGAGATAACTGCTGAACTCCCTTCCAACTCTAATATTCTGAGATTTCCATCCATTTTCTGTAGTGTACTGCAATTCTGGTATATTACAGTATATGCACTGTAATGGGATTTATGTTCTTTTTGCTAGAACTTCCTTCTGCAAGAAAACTTCTCAAAACATCAATTCCCCAGAGTTTTCATCAGCTTTTGAACTGTCTGGGATTGGGACTTCTATCTCTGCCAGGAAATTTTCTGACTTTGAATCTTGATTGGCCCATTATTGATCTGTTCTGTTCTGACATGATTGCTGGCTCTGTGTGCCTCATCTGGCTACCAAAAGCTGTTGCTTAGATACAGCCTTGACTCATATAGCACAAATTCTAACCTTTTTCCCCATTGAATAAACTAAGTCCTTCCAAAAATGGGGTCTCAATATGATTTTGCAAATATCATTTGAAAGGACAGAATGTCAGGACTCTCAATATTAGTTTTACTTATATTTTATTCAGATGATTAACACATATTGATCATACAATTCACTAAAGCTTGGAAATCTTCCTCACATCAACTACCATCATGCCACTACTTCTCCAGGCAATACTGGTGAAATTGATTTTTTAAACACAATTATAATACTTTACATTTATTAAATTTCATCTTGGGCAATTCTTCTCAATGTTCTGGCCTGGCAAGATATTTTTGATTCCTATCTCTGTCATTCAGTATATCATTTCTCCCTCTTAAGCTGTGTGTCACTTGCAAATCTCATAATAACTTCATCTATCCATTTATCTAAGTCATGTCTAAAAATGATAGAGAGCACAATGATAAGCACCAATCATTAGAGTGGCAATCTCATTCCAAGGTGACCTTCAACAATTAATAGCTACTGAACTGGGCTAATGGTGTTTTCATCTAGTTCACATCCCTATCTATTTTTTTCACATAGATTAAAAAAATGTTCAAATGATATCTAAAAAAGTCATAGGGGGATTACTAAGAATATAATATGCTAGCTTAAATTTAAAAAAAACCTTCTAGTAAAGGTAAATAAATTACTTTTAAACCCCAAAGCCCATATTATTTATTATTTAATGATGATGAATAGATGATAGCCTAAAAAAGTTTGACCAAAATATTACAAAATAAAGAAATCTGATTCAGATAATTGCAAAAATGTTTTCAAGTCTCTTCCTTCTTTTGAACCAGTTGTAGATATTCCTTTCTCTCCTCTGATGCTGCCACCACTCTAACATAGACCCTTATACCTTTACACCTGGATTATTGTAATAGTCTACTGGTGTGTCTGCCTCTGTCAAGTCTCTTCCCACTCCAATCTATCCTCTACTCAGCCACCAAAGCGATTTTCCTAAAAGTCACATCTGATCATGTCATCCTTCTACTCAATAAACTCCAGTGGCTTCCCATTACATCCAGAAGCAAATAGAAAATGTTCTGTTTAACATCCAGTGCCTTTCAGAAGCCCCCTCCTACCCTTCCAGGCTTTTTATCCCTCCCTCCCTTACACATATCCTTCTATCCAGTGACACTGACCTCCTGACTGATTCATGAACAACACAATCCATCACTTGGCTCCAGGCATTGTCCCTGGCTATGTCCTCAAATGCTCTCCCTCCTCCACTCCAGCTATTGACTTCCCTCCTTTTTTAATTCCCTACAAAAATCTCACCTCCAACTTCTCTTACTTCCATTCTTAATCCTTCTATTAATTATTTCCTCTTCATTCTTTTTATGTATATGTAGTAAGTACTTAATAAACCTTGATTGATTAAACTATAAATGCCAAAAGTGAAAAAAACACTCCAAATACTAAAAAGGGCTTGTACAACAGTAATAATAGATTTCTTTCTTTCTTTTTTTTTTAGCATATTGTCTAACATGACAGCTACAGAAAGTAATGAATGCTGGAGGGGGTGTGGCAAAGTGGGAACACTAATTCATTGCTGGTGGAGTTGTGAACTGATCCAACCATTCTGGAGTGCAATTTGGAACTATGCCCAAAGGGTGATAAAAGACTGTCTGCCCTTTGATCCAGCTATAGCACTGCTGGGTTTGTACCCCAAAGAGATAATAAGGAAAAAGACTTGTACAAGAATATTCATAGCTGCACTCTTTGTGGTGGCCAAAAATTGGAAAATGAGGGGATGCCCTTCAATTGGGGAATGGTTGAACAAATTGTGGTATATGTTGGTGATGGAATACTATTGTGCTAAAAGGAATAATAAAGTAGAGGAATTCCATGGAGACCAGAACAACCTCCAGGAACTGATGCAGAGCGAAAGGAGCAGAACCAGGAAAACATTGTACACAGAGACTGATACACTGTGGTACAATCGAAGGTGATGGACGTCTCCATTAGTATCAATGCAATGTCCCTGAACAATCTGCAGGGATCTAAAAAACACTATCCACAAGCAGAGGATAAACTGTGGGAGTAAAAACACCAATGAAAAGCAACTGCTTGACTACAGGGGTTGAGGTGATATGACTGAGGAGAGACTCTAAATGAACACTCTAATGCAAATACCAACAACATGGAAATGGGTTTGAGTCAAGAACACAGGTGATAACCAGTGGAATCGTGGGTTGGGTATGGGAGAGGGAAAGGTGGGGGGGGGGGGGAGAGAAAATGATCTTTGTTTCCAGTGAATAATGTTTGGAAATGACCAAATAAAATAATGTTTAAAATTTAAAAAAATAGATTTCTAATTGTGAGCATTTGAACAAGCACATTCAGTCAAATTATGATAGGCTGATCATAATCAAATACCTTCTCCCCCACCCATGACAGATCCTTAAATAAAATAAAAATCATATTAGCTGCATGAGGAAAAATGTGGATAACAACTTAGTAACATCTAAAGAATCATCATGGTCTCTCTATTGTCTATGGGATTAAAATACCAATTTTTTACCTATTTATTAAATTCCTCTACAATATGAATCTTATATGCCTTTTGAGTCTAATTTCAAATTACCCCTTTTGTTTACTTTCTATTCTGAAACCTGTTAGTTATTTCCAGACTTTATATTCATCATCACTATTTTTCATGCCTTTATGCATGCTAATATGCATTCCTTATTTATGTCCATCTCTTAGAATTTGTAGTTTCTTTTGAAGGAATTGAGGTACACTGAGGTTAACTAGCTGACCAAAGATAACATAGGAAACAACAGGTAGTAACCATAATTAACATTATTATTATTATTATTACATTCAAATTTTAAAAGACTCATGACAAGAATGACATTACTACTCACGATGAACAGAGAGAATAATGAATTTAATGAACATAAAGAAGAAAAAACTTTTGTTCTCTAGAGCAAATACTTTATGTTTTCAGCTGGTCCTAATTAATAATTACATTATTCAAGAAAATTAAAATGACCACTAATTAACCAATGATAGAAAAAAAACAATATAAACTAATATATATATAGGTTCTATACAGTTATTATTTTTTGCTTCAAAGAGAAAAATTACAAGATCATTGAACATTTGAAACAACTATGATATAGTAGTCTACATTAAAAATCACATTATACTACCTAACAGTAGTATTTAGCAATTATTATGGAAAATTTTACATAAGGAGTGTTATTTCCAAAAATTCTACTCCAAAGAGCTTCATGGTATTAACTAATTTTACAGAAAGCTCTATAAATTACAGAAAATAGTACGGTAGGGATATTGCATGTCAAATAAATTAAAATAGTTACTAGGAGAATTATGAGGAAGAAAGAAATTAAGAAACATAAAAATCAAGAATAACGTTTTATGACGACACTTGTAATCAGATGAAAACAAACGACTATACATGTTTAGTATTTGAATATGAAATAGCAAGAAAAATGATTGCAAGGTATTAAAGGAAATTGTAAAATACAGACAGTGCCAGGATAATAGTGTCATTGTTATGAAAATTAAGCTACTTTTCCTACCACAGTTTTTCAAGTTAATATCAGAACAATAATTTCATATACCTGACTACTAAACAACTTAGAATAATCTTAACTTGCTTCTTTGGGTTGTTTTTCATATTTCAATTCAGGGACAACCTGCCTTCTATCCCAACCTGGAGTTCAATTAATAGCTCCAGTTCCCTTGTTTCATTATCATTTTAGCACTTAATCAATCCTAATTAAACTAGAGCTGAGGGTCTCCCTAATTCTCTACCTCATTCATTACTGAAGTTCATACATTTTTCCCTTAAGAAGCTCACACCCATTTGCTCCAACTTAAATTTCAAAAAACATGTTGACTAAGATGGATGCCTAAATATTCATTTAACTCTAACAATGCTTACAAGTCCATTGACTCCAATATCTTTCCAAAATATACTCCAGAATCTCTTGTTAATTGCAATATTTGCTTCCAAGATACATCTATTATGAATTATTTCTGTCTGAAATACGGGCATAAATTTTACTGGAGGAATTATTCTTTTTTACAGAAGATAGAATAAGCAATCGTGGCAACTGAACTGAGCAAAGGAGGCTTTGATGAAAGAGGAAGAAATGTTCTCAGTATATAAAATGCGGAAGTAAAAACTGTTAATCTTTTAGCAACTTTCATTCTTCTACTCCATTTCTTCAAAGTATACCAATTTACCCCAGAATTTCTCATTCCTTCTACCATGTCTTCTGCTTTTTCTCTTTTCCTTTCTCCTGAAAACTGCTCTACAATAGCTACAGTGTAATTTCTGCAATATTGAGCTTGAAATCATGAAGAATTGTTTAAATCCTGCCTTAGATACAAATTAGTTTTGTGATTCCAGGCAATTCAATGAACATTTCTCAGTCTCAGGTTTTTCATGTGATTAAAGGGGACAAGATGGTACCTTTCTTGTGGTGGTATTCCCAAAATAATAATAGTTAAATTATTGAATGTTGGAAGCAGAGTGGGTAAAATGAGGAGATACAATCCTAGGTTGGTTTCTCCCCTTTCCATCAGTGGCTTTACTTAGTTTAGAATTCAGGGAACAGGATGCATCACCATGGCTAAGCTGAGATTTCAGGTGATCAGCTTAACCTGGGCTGGGTATCATGCTCTGTAGATACCACACCAAACAAAGTGGTTGATGGAAAGTGGAAGGATATATAAACTGGTTTGCTAAGAATTTATATAAACAGTAGCTATTGCTCAAAATGATAACAGTATTTATGATGTTCTTTAAAGTTTGCAAAGCATTTTACTCCTGAAATTCTTACAGCAACCTTGTAAGGTGGGTGCTTCAGTTATCTCCATTTTGCAGATGAGGAAACTGAGGCATGGAAACATTAACTCGGGTAGCAAGAGTCACACTGCTAAGGCTGTATTTGAAGCATTTGAATGGTGCTTTTTCTGATCACCCCTTCTCAGTTCCCTCAGACTCCTCTCCTCTTTGCTAGAGGACAGAGCACTGATTTCACAAAGCTTTCCTCTACAGAGGACTGGGTTTTGAGCTTTTCACCTCTCTACTTTCTGTCAACAGCGCTGTTTAGTCTGGACACCAGGGGACAAGATTCCCTACCCAGGATAGGTTGAAATTACCAACTAACTCTCCACTTTCCATCATAGATAGCTGCTCTGCTTGCTTTGGACCCCACAGAAAATGCTGAGCACCACCTTGTGTCCTTTATCCCCCAACTTCCTGCAGGGGGCAAATGCCAAACAGGATTTTTTACATTTGATCCTGTAGATAATTAGGTAGCCACTGGAGATGACCAAGTAGGAGGTGGAACAGTGACCTGTTTGATCTACAAATAAAGGAAGATCAATTTGGCAACTAAGCGAAAAATGGACTGGAGTGGGGAGAGATTTGAGGCAGATGACTAAAGTTTAACCACAGATGCTCAGAGATGGACAAAGCCTCAAAGGCCATTTAGTCTGGCCAGTACATAAAAGAAATTAGCTCTAAAAAAATCCCTTACAAATGGGCATCCATATGCCCTTTGAAGGCATTGCATAATGGGGGATCCATTACCTCCTTAGTCAATCTTTGGGACAGATCTAGTTGATAAGAAGTTTTTGCTTTGTTTTTCTGCATCAAGCCAATATTTGTTCCCTTTTTTGCAATTTCTATGAATCAGTCCAAATTTTGACCCACCCACTTCCCCTTAGGAACAAGCAAACCATTCTTCTTTCATTTCATCACTCTTCAAATATTTAAATCATATAAGTACATAAATTAATATAAAATGTATGCATGATAAAATATATAATTTTCAGGTAATATAAAGAGTTAACTGGTCCCATAGAAAGGGGAAGATAGCATTTGAGCTGAATTTGGAAGGGACTCAGTGACTCTAAGGAGGCAAGGATAAGGGAGTGCATTGTGGGTCTGAAGACCAGGCTGTTCAAAAGGATGGAGATGCAATATGGAATTCTGTGTATAAGGAACAAGCTTGAATAGAGAACAGAGAAGATCTGGCCATCATCTTCACAAGGAAATCTGGACAGCATGCAGTCATGAAAAATAGGTACTTTTCCCACCTAAAAAAATTACATGAAGCAACTAGGTAGCACAGTGAATAGATAGAGCAATAGGCTTAGAATCAGGAAGATCCATCTCCATGGGTTCAAATTCTGCCTCAGACACTTCCTGGCTGTGTAACTTAATTAATTCGGTGTCGCTTAATCCTTTCTGCCTCAGTTCCTCATTTGTAAAATGAGAAGGAAATGGCAAGTGTCTTTGTCAAGCAAACCACAATAGGGGCTTTAAAAAGTCAGACAAAACTGAAACAACTGAAAAACAAAAACAAATTATATATCCTTACCCCTATCATTTTTGTAAATGACTTAATAGAGACATGAGATAAAATTATAAAATAAATGGGTTATTGTCACTATTTTATTTTTGTCAGGATCTATTATTTCACTCATGTAGGAAACTCCCAATATGAAAACTCACTCTAGTGACAAAGATTGTCAGTCTGGATTATATTCTTAAAGTGTTGTCAAATGCATTAGGTTCAATGACTTGCCAAGGATCTTATGGTAAATGTGTATCAGAGGCATAATTTGAAGCCAGGTCACCCTGAATGTAAGACCAAAGGATCAGCAAAAACTTATTAGAAACTTTCTATGTGCCAAGTATGATACTGAAAGGTGGGAGTACAAATAAAGAGAAAAAAGTGGAACTCACATTTTAGTCTCTTCTATAAAAATGAGACAAATTGGGAAGTACAGACTGAATTTAATACAAAAATAGGAATATGCATATAGTATATACAGTATAAATGGAAGGTTATCTTAAAGGGAAGACACTAGTTGCTGGGTGAGCAGAGAGAAACCTCCCACAGGAAGTAGGATTTGAGTTTATTCTGGAAGGAGAGCAGGGAAACCATGATTCAGTGGGAGGAAGAAGAGCGTTCCAGATTCTGATCACCATCCTCATCATCACCTTGATGAACTTGGGCAACTTCTCTGGGTCTCTTTGAGTCTCAGTTTCCTGATCTGTACAACACGGTAAATACATGATCTCTAAGGATCTAAACAACTCTAAAACTATGATCACAAGCTTGTGATTTCTAAAAATATAAAGAATTGACAATCCTTAGAACTGAACACCTTTTAAGATGGTAACAATGTCCTTTGACCTTGATTTCTTATATTTTAGATGAAGTATGTTTTATACTCTAAATATTTCTAACAAAAAAGATCTTAATTTGTCTTCATTTCTCATTAGAATTGAACATAGTTATTTCCTCTTTTTTTAAGCAGCTTTAAGAATTGTGCAGTTAGGAGCTAATAATAATTTTCATCAACTAACTGCTTATTAGATTTCAATGTATTCTCATTTTATTATAATATTTATAAAATCAAACACTACTATTAGGGTAAAGCTGATTCTTCTTAAACTTAGAATCCTTCTTGGGAATTCTACTTTCAGACAAATTCCACTTCTTAGTGGAAGATTTCCATGTTATATTCCATATTATCATCTTGAAGTCACTGTACAGGGAAGAACATAGGAATTGATTTGTCAAGCTAATTTTACTGTTAAGAAATGGGTGCCAATAATACTCCAAACCCAGTTCACCTTATTCTATTCACAAATGGCAACTAATCACAAAACAATATTCTTTAGAAATGAAAAATGAAGGAAAACAAAATAAAAGAAGTTTACCAAAGTATATGTGGAAGGATCTACTATATTCGTTTTGAAATGAATTCTTTGAGTCCTAATCTCTTATAGAAAGTTGGACCAGTGATTAAATCTAAAAGTCTATTATCTCTAGACAAAACTGAATATTTGCTTTCCATAAAGATCCTACAAGAAGTAAGGAAGCACCTTTGACACACAGTCAGGAACTAGAGCAGCCTCTCTGCTTAAATGGCATATCATTATCCTCATTTTAAAAAGAGGATATGTGTGTGTGGGTGCATATTTATACACAAATAGACGATGAGAGGCTAGTTATAAGGAACTACCAATTTATAAGCTGCGTGAAGTAAATTAGTAGTCAATTGCCAAGTTGCAAAAACAAATGAATAGAAATGTTATGTTGAGCTGAGCCTGTGCTGCCACCTGCTGGCTCATAGTAGGAAATGCCTCACCCAGTATTTCTCGAACTTTTTTTTTCTCACCTTTTGGGGAGGGAGCATATTCACTTGACCTACAACACACACTGCTTTTATCATTCTTTAATGACATAGAGCTAAACTGGTTTCACTTCAAGCAATCTCTTCTATATACATAAAAATACTTTTTAAAGCTCATTTCTTCTTTTCCTTCTCTCTTGCCTCTTTTGCTTCCTCCTTCACTTGTGATCCAAATACCAAAATGAAACTGTTAAAATTCAACTGAAAAGGAAGTTAATCACTGATAGGTGAATTTGAAATAAATATCTGAATCAAAGAAAAGTCTACAATTTCAAAGGGAAATTAGACAAAATAAAGAACCACTACTGAATGAGAGGAGCACAAGACTTCTATGTTCATTTTGTATGGAAATTTGGGTAAATCATTGAAGCTCATTAGCCCTTAATCTCCTCTGTAAGAGGAGGGAGTTAAACTAGATGGTATCCGACCTCCTTTTAAACTCCAGGTTTATGATGTTGTGAATTTCTTAAGGGTCTTCCAAGTTCCCAAAAATACTTTTATTGAATAACCACTAAAATCTCCATCTTTTAATTGCCCTCTATTTTTGTTTTGTTTTGTTTTGTTTTGTTTCTGATCACACTTCCACTCAGGAGATGGAAGAGGCCTTAGAAAATCAAATCATCAACATATTAGAAATATTGCATCTCTCCCACACCTCAAACTTTTACATGCTAATATTATAATGATGTTTCTATCACTTTTTTCAAGTGAACATGAATTTTTCTAGCTCTGGAGTTAAATAAACTATTGGTAGCTGACATGACAGGCTAATTGTGAGTAGTATCATCATTTCTTATGTTAAAGATATTCCAATTCAAAACAGATTTTAGGGCACAATCTGTTTATAAATGATTATGATGTGCTAAGTCAAAAACTCTCTTTTCTTCAGTTTCCTCATCTGTAAAATCAGGGAGTAGGATTTTATGGCATCTTTCCACCTCTGCGGACTTCTCCTTTAATGAGTTCCTTATGGAACTTCTATTTTGGTGAAGAGCACAAAAAATTACCCTTCCTTCCTCTCCCATCTCTATTTTCGACTCAAAGGATTTTGCCATCATCTCTCAGCTGCCTCCTTTACCCTAAATGCTTCATCAGTCATTGTAGTTTTTACCCCCTTACTCCAGGAACATCTGTCCTCCTCTGGGGTCACCTATGCCTATTGGTAAGATTCTCCAAGAACATCTACTTTGTGGAAGGGTTCAGGACCGACATCCTTCATCCCTCTCCTTGTTTGTTGTGGTCTCTCCATACTTAACCACTTTTCCCCTCCGTTATTCAATTCCCTTCAATCTAATGGCTTTCCTCTATTAGAATGTAAGCTCCTTGAAATCAAGGATTCTCTTTTTTCATATATTTATATCCACGGTTCTTAATCTGGCACTTGGAATATAAAGAAGTATTTAGTAAATGATTGATAATTTATTGACTTGGAGCACTTTAATATTTGATCCCATGAGCTGTGTTAACGTAAGTGTTTTCCACCAAGAATTTGGAGATGAGGAGGGAAGCATATCACTCAAGATTCTGAAAATTCTGAAAAGTTTGATAGCCTCAAGAAGGAAGTTTCTATTTTTGTCCTTGAGTCTACTAGGCCTGCAACTGACTTCCCTGGAGCCAGGACCAAATGCAACAAGGGCATGGCCAACCAGGAGCTTGCCCAAAGCTGCAGAGAGGCTGCTGAGGCTAGAGCAGTGGCCAGAGCAGAATGGTCTCCATGGTGTCTGGGTGCCTCAAGCCTCTGGGGAGAAACTAATGGCCAAGAAGTACATGCCCAATGCTGACTCTGAGCTGAAGACTCAGCCAAGCCTTTCCCAAAGCATCCATGAGTGCTCAATGGAGCTTGGGCCCACCAAGGTCTTCAAGTCCTATACAAAGTTCTGGGAGTTCATTCATCACCAACAAATCAAGAACATGGAAAACCTTTACTAAAACTAGGACTCTGGAAAGAATGGCTATATAGACCTGATGGAACTGAAGTTGATGATAGAGAAGCTAGGTGCCCTCCAGACCCATCTGGGGCTTAAGAATATGATCAAGGAAATGGATGGGAATCTAGGAAAAAAATCCTCCATTTCAAGAATTTTGCTGATTTTCCACAAGGTCATCTGGTGGCTTTTTATCTCTAACAAATCTGTGGCCATTGAAGTTGTGAAAGGGGTCAAGAATGATTTCATAGCCAAGGTATGTGCCCTGTCCTTGACCAGAAGATTTTCATCCAAGATCAAAGTGGAGCAGATTGCTAGAAAGTAAGAGAATGAGAAGAAATAGAGGAGGGTTCTTTTCAGAGAGTGCTAAGCAGCCTTCTGCAGTAACCCTAGCCAAGTGGCGGGGGCCCAAGTCTAGCCAGAGACTTGCCTTGATGTCTACCAGCTATTCTTTACTTATTGACCTGGGAGAAATGGCCACCACCCTGTCCCCCAAAGAGGATGCATCCTTCATTGCATGTCCAGCATCTTTGTCATCTCCAGCTATGATGATCTTTCTTCTTAAGCTTCCTGAATCCCCAATGGAGGAACTAGTGACCCTAAAACCTGAGCAGGTAGACTAAGGAAGTTTAAAAATGCAAATGGGAGATTAATTTTGAAAGGAAAAAAAGGAAATATCCCCTTTCTTACCCCCACTATTATTCTTTCACCTGTCAAAGGTTTTCATGTTTTTGCCATTTCCTTAGTGGCTTTTACTTTTCCTGTGTTCTCTCTCTTTTTAGCGAAGCCTTTTGAGGAGGTAATACTTTGTGGTTATTTGGCCCAAGGTCTAACTCTTCTATTCTCCCATGTTCCCATATTTAGACTGATTGCCTTTTTAGAGTGCACTTACTGGAGGTCTATACTCTTGGCTCTGTTTGAAATTCTCCCCTCCTTCTTGCATCAGCTCCCTAAAGCAAGAATGTTCAACCATTCTTTCACTTGCCCATGGGTTTGAGGCAGGCATAAGAGCTCCAAGAAGTGGGGAGTGCTTCTTCTTAAGAGCCCACAGTGCTGGGAGAGGGGTGACAGTTCTAAAAATCTCTCTGATTTTCTGTCATTTCATTTGTAGAGGTGTTTTAAAATTACATACATATGTGTGTGTATATATATATATATACATATTTCCAAATTACATACAGATACCATCTTAGAATCAATTCTATGCATTAGTTCCAAGGCATAAGAGTGGTAAAAGTTAGGCAATTGGGGGTTAAGGGACTTGCACAGGGTCACCCAGCTAGGAAGTGTCAGATTTCAACCTAGGACCTCCCCTCTCTAAGTCTGGCTCTTAATCCACTGAGCCACCCAGATGCCCCTTTACCCTGCCCCCCATACCATTTTTAATAATTATTTTCTGACATTTTGAAATTCACATTTTCTCCCTCCCTTCTCCCCTCTGGAGATGTCACATAGGAAAAAATAGGTTATACATGTACTATCATGCAATATATATGTCTGTGTTCATCATGGTGTGAAAGAATATATATATCACTTAGAAGAGGAAAAAAAGCATATAAAGAAAATAAAGTGAAAAATTGTATACTTCAATTTGCTTTCAAACCCTGTCAGATCTTTCTATGAAGGAGGAAAGCCTTTTTGGTCAGGAGCTATTTGGATTTGTCTTGGATCTTTGCATTCTTGATAATAGTTGTAATTCACAATTGATCACTGTACTTTATTGATTTTAGTGTATAGAATAGTCGCTTGGTCCTGATCACTTCACATTGCATCTCTTCATATGTCTTTTCAGGAGATTTTTCGGATTATCCTGTTCCTCTTTTCTTATAGCACAATAATATTCCATCACTATCATATACAGTAACTTGTTCAGCTATTCTACTTTACACATGCCTTTAAATGGATGGAAAGATGTCCAGTTCCTCCTGGGAACCCCCTTTTTGCTTCTACATGGAAACATTTTGTAAGATTGCGAGTCTGGATTGAAGGAATCATGCAGGAAAAAATGAATCTAATCAGAACATCTGGTCATGGCTCTGGAACTCTTAAGATATAGAGAAATGGACCCATCCTCCAGGTTTTCCATCCAAAGACTTCTTTGCCCCAAACCTTCTGTGAGTATGTGAGTCTTCAGAGTTGTGTCTGCTTTTTTTATTCTTTCTAATTGCCCAATCAGGAGAAACTCTTTGTCATCCTCTACCTCCCCTTTTTGACTTTTTCACCAAAATCAAATCATGCCATTAAAACTGTAACCATGAAAGAATAATTTTTAAAAACGGAACTTTAATAAAGAATGACTATAGTATTTTATGCTCTTTTTTCAATAAAAATGATGCTTTGAGATACTAAGATTTTTATATATCCATTTTCTAGCTATTCTTTTCTAATAAATCAGTGTTTTTCATGCTTATAGTTTCCCTTGCCAAATGAACTATGCAAATAAACTTTATTATCACACAAAAAAGATTTTGGAAATGTATTTGAACTTGAAATTTACCATTAAAACATTATATTGTTAAATATTAAGTATATATGTTGGTTTTCTAAAAGTACACATATAAAAAGGATCCAATTTTACTCATTAATAATGTCAACATGATATTTTAGACTTAATAGATACTTAATAAACAGTTAAATAAATAAAAGAAGTGTTGAAGTGATAAGCAGAAAATTGACAATGAACACCAACAGATTAGACCAATGCAACAAAATATTTTTGGCCTCTATTTCCTTTTCACGTCTCCAGTCTTGGCCCAAAAAGGGTTTGTAAATTCACAACAAAATATCTTAACTTAAATTTTAAGTAACAATAGAGTCCTTCACTATTTATCATCATGTTAAATTTTCCCAGAGTGTTTTGCTTTTATTCTGTTTTCTTTTTAAATCCACAAAGAAACATGACCAAAACCTCTATTTAACTGAATGGTTAAGTTGGTAGATTTGTATTTAAGCAAAAACCAAGAAAATGCCAGAAACATCTCAAATATAATGCCATGCGATGTAAGCTCCTTTCTTAGTACTTGAAATATATATATATGTAATGTATTACAAATACAATGCAGACCTGTAATATACACTTCAAGTTATTTCCTTTCTTCATTTCAAAGTGTCATCAGTTCTTTGAAAATATTGTATACAAACGGAAAGAGGTTTAGTTTTAGGGTTTCTTTTATTCCACTAAGGACTCAGCTATACTATTTAGGAGAAAATTTGTTTTTTAAAGGAGTCCATTTGAGGATAGAGCTGCATTCTCTTATCCTGACCCAGTTCCTATTAGCTCAAATAAGTACCAGAATCAGGAAAAAAGCATGTTGTCTCCTTCTGCTCTATTTTAAGAAGTTAAACACCCATGAAATAGGAATCTATTATAGGCTAATGGGAACATCTGGAAGGTGAAGGTCATCTAAATGCTCTCTGGGAAATAATAGTCAGAAGACCTATTATCTGAATTGTATATTTTTTTAGAAACAAGTCAAGCTCATTACTCAATAGAGAACATTACCAGAAAGACTCATTTCTCTAATTTTACTTATATTAGCATTATTTTAGTTCAGGTAGGAAACAAACAAAAACTATCCTTTTTTCATAAGATTTAAAGTTCGAAGAGAGTTTAGACACTATCTAATCCAACCCCTTCATTTTACAACTTTAAAAGGGTAAGGTCACATAAATTTCACATAATAGGATCATAGGAATTAAAGTTGAAAAGTATCATTTAACATCACCTAGGCTAAACTCATTTTAAAAATAGGCAAATAGAGACCAATATCACAAAGGGAATAAGTAGAAAAGATGGAATTTCAATCTAAGTTCTCTGATTCTAATCCAATATTCTTACAACTATTCTCAAAGTACCATTGCCATGATTTAAATTTAAGTATTATGACTACAAACTCAATATTATGTCTATTAAACCATGTGCCTGGGGTTTTTGGGTGAGATAGAATATATTTTTTTCAGTGTGGGGTGGGGAAACTACTTTCTATCCTACATAAATATTTTTAATGTTTTCAGAGTTTCTTTAATATTCTGGATGTATAGGTAATCTTCATTGGTGTAGAATCAAAGTTCATCTATAATTTGTGGTCTTAGAGAGTTGCTTAAGATCACGGAGAGGTTAAGTGGGAGGGGAAGGAATAAACATTAAATAAGCACCTACTTAGTGCCTGGAACTACCCTAAGGGTGTTACAAATATCTCATTATTGATTTCATCCAGGGAGAAGAGAGTGGAAGGAAAAGGAATGAGACAAACAAGTCCTAAGATCTGTCTTAATAACGTATTTCCCATCAGTGATTCAGAGGTAATAGAGAAACACAACACTCAAGATTCTGAAAATTCACTTGAACTAGCATTTTGGGATTAAAAAATGAAATAATTTGTCTTAAGTTTTAAGTAACTTCAGAAATATGACAAGCTCAGATTTATCTTACTCTAAGGCTAATATTCCATCTGTTGACACATGATACCAATTGTTTTAAATAATAATAATAAGCATTTATATAGAACTTCCAGGGTTGCAAAGTACTTTACAAATATTATCTCATTTTATTCTTATAACAACCATATTTTTAGACACGGAAACTGAGTCAGGGATTTCAAATAATTTGCTCAGAATCAGTCAGCAAGGAAATATATGAATCTGGATTTGAACTCAGGTCTTCCTGACTCCTGCTTCAAGAATGTCCTCAATCTTATTCTGATATGAATGGCATTTTATTAGAAATGTCTGTATTTTCTACATATATGCAAATATTCTAAGGACACTGCTTAATGCCACTTCCACCTAAATACGTATTGATTTTCATCATTTGGCTCTGATGTAAAAGCAGTTTTTAAGTTGGATCTAAGTTTGATACTGGCTTTGATATTTACTATGTCCATGATCTTGAACAAGTCCTGTGCTTTCAGAGAGTAAAATGGGAATATTGGACTAAATTGATTGAACTGGTCTCTTCCACCTCTAAAATTCTAGAATATGTTAGCATTTCCATTGGCAAATTGAACAAACACAAAATCCTCAAATTGTTCTTACCACTATTGTCTATATCATGTGTAGATTAAAATTCTCCAAAAGTAGAATCAGTTCTGTCCCCCTGGAGGTCTTCAAGCAAAGGCTGGATGGCTATTTCTCAAATATATTAAAGAAAACCCAAACGTTTCTCAGTGTGGGTAGTACTAGATAGACTCAAGTGCCTTCTCCCTGTGAGACAATTTTTCTGTAATATACAAAGATGTTTGTATATTACAAGAAATTGTATGTTAGGATTAGTATTATCGGATATCTGTTCCATTGGCCAATTTGTTCTAAGCCTTTACAGTATTCTCCAGATTCACAATTGATGAGTGTGGGCCTGCCTACAGGAATATCTCTGGTTTACTTCCAATGCCTCATTCTGCTACTTAGCTCCTAATCAGTTTATGAGCTTCCAAATGGATTTATTGAAAACAGGGTCCTGTCAAATGAATCTGAGATCATTTGAGATTATGTTGTTAGTCTAGCCCAGACATGACCCATCTTCAAAGATTTGTTATTCTCCACAGGTTAAAATACTATTAACAAGCACCTGTTTCCTGAATTTTAACTTCATCCAATTTGTGTTTTGCTTTAGTGATGGTGGCAGCAATTTTTCTTATTTTGCTTCTTTTTTACCTTTTATTCAATGTCAATTTCTTTTAAGGAATGTTCTTTTTACATATCTCTAACATTTTATTTCCTACTTATTTGTTTTGCTCTCTGTTGATATAAAACTTTAAAAACTGTTAACTTTGATGAATGTTTAGCAGTTTTTAATTTGGTAGCTGAATCCCTCAAAAATAATTTTCAAGGAGTATGTGGAAAGGAAACAAACAAAAAGAAGAAAACACAGACAATAAATATTACAGTTTTTGGCAGAGCCAGCTAGATTTTCCAACCTATTTTGTCAAGAATTTGGGAAAAAGAAGGCAATTGGAGTTGTCAGAGAAGTTGGGCCTGCATACATTTCAAAAGCCTGTGTGACTGTGAAAAGTAACCATTTTGAAAGCAGTGTTGAGGCAACTAATCTGCCTAGTGATACCACGCCCAAAAGAAACCACTCCTCCTGAAGGGAGGAGGGGACTCTTAAAGGGCCAGACTTAAAAACATTTTTTCTGTTGCAAAAAGCTTTTCAAGATACAAGACGGCAAAGAAACTGTGACTTGCCATGGGTTATCTAGCCTGGATTGGATATTTCTTTTATATGTTTTACAACTTATTTTTTGTCACGATTCCGGATTATATTTATTTTCTGCTTAGCATCTATGAAATTTTGCAATGGCTGAATATAAGTACGTATTGCTTGATTTCATTCATTCCCACATATGCTGGAGCATTATTCTTCATAACCCAATTATATTATGCCCTAAAAAAAAGATGTGCATCTAATTTATGGGAAAAAAGCAAAAGATAATGAAATGGCTGTGACGATTTTAGCCATAAAAGAGATGATGCAACTAAAGGAAATGATGAAGCAACTGACTGAAGAGAAACAATGTGGCAAAGGTATTAATACACAACAAGACATACCTAAAAATAACAATGAAGTTAAGCAAGAAAATACAGATGGGGCTGAAGGTGGAATACCAATATTGCCACTAAGAGAATTCATAGTAAAACACATAAACCATTTACAACAGCTGACCTTGAAAGTCTGAAAAAACGGATGCCTTCCTGGTTTTCAGAACCGATAAGATGTTTAAAATAATTTAAAAGAGTAATTGGGCTTTATGGTCCAGATTTCCAGGACACTGAAATTCCTCTCTCAGAATTATTTTCAAAAAGGGAAAAACAACAATTCCTTGATGAAACCAGAAAAAATCCAAATTTAACATCATGGTCAGAGGAAGGAACAGACTTAGAGTTATCTAATAATGAAAATCTACATTACCTAAGAAAGGCCAGAGAAGACCTATTAGAGGCAATGAAAACTTTTTCCAAAAGACCAGATACTTGGGGACGATTTGAGAAATTGATACAGGGAAGTGGGGAACATCCATCTAAGTTCCTTGATAGAGTGATTGAAGTAGCAGAGGATGTGCTTGGATTTGAAAATTTAACTGAACAAAATCTCTAACAGATAAGGAGACAATTTGTGAAAGGCAGTAACACACCTATTAGATCATATTTTAAACTTCAATGCCCAGATTGGGAAACACTAAGTCTGGAAGATTTAAGAAAAACTGCAACTTACATATTTTCAGGTCATAAAGAAATGCTAGAGGAAAAGGATGAAATAATAAAAGAGCTTAAAGCCAAGATCAAGGAGGCAAATAGCACAAGTAAACATAAAGAAATTGAAGAAATAAGAAATCTAGCCACTCTGCAATCATATAAACCCACAAGAAATTACATACAAAGGAATCAAAGGAGAAATGTGCCTAGATGTTTCCTCTGTGGAAAAATGGGTCACATGGTTCGAGACTGTTATTTAAAGGCACAATTATTCCAAGACAATAACAAACAAAGGTCTTGGAAAAGCAAAGTAAAGTATAGCAGCAATAATAAACAAACAAATGCAAAATGTTGTGATTGTAATTGCAAGAAATCATTGCAAGCACCAAATTTAGAAACCATGGAGAGACACATCCAAAAAGGAACGAAACCACATTATTCACAAGTAGTCTCAGGTGCTACCAAACAAAGTCAGTTATGAAGCCAGGTGCATGGGGTAACATAAAAATGGGAAAATGGGAAAGGAAAAGGGAAAAATGAAAAGGAAATGAAAAGGAAATGAAAAGGAAATCTGCATGCAGATAGAATTTGGGGTTCCAACAGCACAAAACAAAACTAAAGAACAGATAGAAGAAGAAATCCAATTAGATAATGATGTAACAGAGATTAAAGAGAAAAATTTTTGAACAGTAGAACAAGCTACAAAGAAAGAGGAAGAAACAGAACTGGCAACAGTCTATTACACAAACTGCAAATGAATTAATTGAAGCACATGAGCAAACAACAGAAGATCCAATGGGGACGAAAATGCAATAACAGAGAACATTCAAATTATCAGACATCCTGGAGACAATGACTCTGAAAGCAGGGATGATATTACAAAAGAAAATACAAATTACATAATAGAAAAGTCAACTTTAAATCCATATGCAGAAGAATTCCAACCAAAAGTAACTACACAAGAAAAAGCAAACACAAACATTGTTATGTCATCCTTAAGTCTCCATGATAATGCAATTCCATTGCAAACTGATGATGAATTGCAAAATGAATGTTCAAAGCAATAATAAAAGTCTGTAGCAGAAGAACAAAACTGGGATTTGAACAAAATAGAAATAGAGGCGCCTATGGTCCAAGTGTGCCAACAAAATGAGAACACAGAACCAAGGGTCATGATAAAAGTGGGTAATAAGGTCTACCCAGATCTTATTGATACAGGAACAACTAAATCTATTTTAAAAACATCTCCTGAAGAAAGCCAAATCACAAGTTATGTATAAGTAAAAGAGCTTGCAAAAGATTTGGGGCATATAGAAATCACCAAGCAAGAGTCAATGCAAGACACGAATCACACAGAATCACTATATTCAATAATGTTTGATTCAGAAAATGAAGAAGACCAAGAACCTTATGAATATATCAAATCTTACAATCAAGATCACAAAGCTTTACAAGAGGAGGAGACGGATGATTTCATTAACAACTCAAATCAAGAACAAACGATCCAGTCAGAAGAGTTAGTTAAGGAAATAAACTACACAATCTCATTAGAAGAAATGCTGGCAGCACTGGGAGTCAAGAATTACCAAGAACTTTGTGAAAAGTATGAGGAAGTGGATAAAGACACTAAATTTGCAGTACAAGAAAATCATACACTTGATCCAAAACAAAAAGAAGAGGCAAAAATGTAATGATTCTATCACATCTTCCTTTCTCTGACGTAGAACTTCTCACAAGCTAGACTATCAATTAACAAAATATGTACAAGCTTTACAGACAAGAATAGCAGAGTTGCATGAAATGGGCTTGATACAACAAACAGTACCCCTGGATTAGAATTTGCACAACATCAAACCAGGAGATTTAGTATACTTAAAAAATTTCAATAGAAAATTGGCTACAGACATAAAATGGACGGGACCACATGAAGTATTGCTTACTACCCCAACAGCTATAAAAGTTGCAGGGAGAGACTCATGGTTTCACTGTTCCCACATGAAACCAGAAAAAGTTCAACATCACTGTAACAGACATAGAAGATAATTAGACAACAGATAGTGCTGAGAAATGAAAACAAAAACTGATTAACATAAAAAGTTCACCACAAAGAAATAATAGTGACACATAATGTTCGAGACAACTTTCCAGCCCAGAGGAAAAGCAACCCAGAGGAAAAGCAACCCAGAGGAAAAGCATCCCAGAGAAAAAGCATCCCAGAGTAAAAGATTTTAAACCAGCCCAGAGGAAAAGCATCAAGAAAAGATGCTAGAGACAAGAAACAAAGAGGAAAAGCTGAAATGGACAGCTAAGACTTTTAACTTTGTAAATTTGTTTATATAAGAGGACAGATCAAAAATGAGACTTATGTGTAAGACTGAGTGTGTTGAAATAATAAAACAAAAGTAATTTCACATATTAGGGAAATAGCATGCATCACTACATAACATGGAAGAAAGAAGAGATCCATCAGTCAACATGAGAAGTGGAAATCTGAAGAAACTTGATAAGTATTAATTCACCACAACACTATTAGACACAAAACACAAAATCACAAACTGACATATTGAGAGACCTTGTCTATATAAACAAGTGTCTGAAATTGTATTATGCAAAATGTAAATATGTATATAGTTAGTTCCATAAGGTCTTAGGCAAATAGAAAGATAAGTAGATATTTCTATTTGACTGACATCATGATGTGGTACAGTATATATTGTTGTATTATATGTAAATAATTTATATAAATAATGTATTGGTTTTAGTTAACTTAGCAAAAGTAGTATTAGCACTAAGATTCTAATTTCTTATAATAGTTTTATTCAACATTTATTATACTGAATTTATTGTAAAACCCCAAACTTTCCTGCTAAAAATTATTAGAACAGATTTACTAAATTGGTAACTATCATATAAATAAGTGACCTTGGGAAGGTCACAACAAAAAAAGGGGATGATTGTGGAAAGGAAACAAGACTGACAGTTGGTGGGGGAAGGGGCATCTGGGAGTGGCAGTTGGGTCTGGTGACTAGAACTTCCTTCCTGCGGGGTTGGTCTTGCTTCCTGGTGTTGGAGGAGAGAGGAGCTTATTCAGCCCAGTCTGGTGTGGTGAGCCTCTTCTTGGTTCAGCCCAAAGATTTAGGCCCAGTTATTTCTGAAGGTCAGAACTGTTCTTGTTTGCTTTCTGTCTACTGCTAAGATTCTGAATTAGACAAAGCAAGACTGATATAGAGTAGACCTGAGTGGGAGAAACCCTCCACCAGCCTCTGGGGCCTGGCCTTAACTCTGAAGCTGAAAAAAAACAAAAAAACTCCAATTCCAACTGGTTATTAAACTTTATATTATTTGAATTTGCAGTCAGATAAGTGGACTATCTTTTCTGGGCATAGAGGGAGCTGAACTTCAGTTCAAGTCATTCCAGGACAAACAGTGCTTATCCGACCCCTGCTGCTTCCTCTCAGCAGGGGGCATCTCCCTACTTTGCTTCACCGAGCAATATTCCCTCTCTCCCCTCTCTCCTCCATACCCCCATACAAACCTCCCATTATCCCCCATTTCTCCAATCCTCCATTTCCTTTCCCAATAAATATTGCAAGTAAATACAGATATATAGATATATAGACATTCAAGTAATGTGTGTGTACCCCCATATATTGTTTATATACACACATACATTCCTTGAATATATATATATATATATATATATATATATAATATACTTCTTGAACTTAAAAATGTATGTGTGTCTATGTACACATACATTTGATGTGGAAATTACTATATTTTAACTAAATTCACTGAATCTATTTTTGCATTTTCTGGAAACTAAATTGAAAAAAGTAAAAGAAAAGTAAAGAAGAAAACCATATTAGGATCTATAGGTCTCATTATCAGGTAAAAGAATACATAAATACATCTGCAGGGGAAAGCACTTTACTGTCACTGAATTTAAAATGAGTGATATATCATGTGGATCCTTGTGTAAGGGATGATGAATAATATAGTATCCAATAGAAAACTGACTAGACTATAATTCCAGCTTTCCAATGAACTGTTTAAAATCAAGGAAACTTACAGTACATCATCCTAGCTTTCATCCTTCCATGACAGAGATCCATGTCAAGTACAAAGTGAGTTTCTCAAAGTCCTGTTCTTCATCTCCCTGAGGATAACCAGGAAACTGCATTTTCTGGGTTTGAGGCACATATAAGATCTAGTTCTCCCTACAGAAAACCTTATCTGATAGATTTCCACCCAATATTTCCAACCAGTCCTATTCCCTGCTCCCCTGAGTAATAGTCTTGATTTAGAATCTTGTATTATCTGTGGGGTTTACCTCATAACACTCATTATTCAACAATACTATCTCTCCTCACTGCTCAGTATGATTTTTCTCTAAATTTCATCTCAGTTTGAACCCTTTGGTTGATTCTCATCTTATCTCATCAATACCAATCTTTGAGGACATGAATAACAGAAATCATGTTTCTCACTGACTTCTTGAGCATTCACCTCATGTGTATGAGATTAAGAAATCATTAATTTTCCTACTCTAGAACCTGAACTATTATGGAGAAATAAACCTCTCTAGGAGACCAGATCATAAACAGTCCTTCACCCAACACTAATGAAGCTATTTGGCTTCACTAGGAAGAACACTCCTAACAAAGATTGACCCTAGATTCCCATATTAGGACAAGGAACCTTGTTTTTGATGATATCTAAGCGTTGATCCCCAGTCTCTCTATCATCTGCCCATTTCTGAACCAATGAACCTGTTGAGGCATATAACAATTCCTCCAAGCCTGGTGCCATTACTATTTCTGAAATTATGAAATGACAAATCTCAACCCCAAAATCAACTGAATGAATCTTTTCTGACCATTGGGTAATTTCAAATATATTTTGCAAAACCCAAACAATTATTAGCCTTCCTCTAATCAAGCAGCCTTCCCCTTTAACATGACCAGGGTATAAAGGATCAGACTGTCAAAAAAAATTCCCAAATTTAAGGTTTTAAGCATTTTCCCCATGCTATATATGGGGGAACTTGAAATAAGAAAATTAATTATTTTGATTTCTTGGTTAACTAAATATTATAAAAAAGTCCATCCTACCTGGCAATACTATCAAAACAACAACTCAAGTGCAAATGAGAAAGGCTTCCAATATATTGACAAGCATATATTGGATGTCTATGACGAAAAAGGGACTTGATTCAGTTTTGTTGAATAAAAGTCACTGAATCTGAAATCAGAATACATCTTTATAAGTACCAATATTATTTCTATCACCCTAAAATCATAATGTTTTGAGCCTTACTTCTCCTCCTCCTTAGGCAATAAGGTTGCATAACAGATAGAATGATGGTCTTGGATTTAGGAGACCTAAGTTTGGATGCTTCCTACTTAGTAGTTTTTTTAACCTAGGCAAGTCACTTAATTTCTCAGCCTCAGTTTTCTTTTCTGTAAATCTGGAATAATACTATATGCTTTTAATGGGGTTGTATTGAGGATCAATTGATATAATATATATATATATAATGTATATATATATATATATATATATATATATATATAAATCTTTGCAAACTTTAAAATACTCTGCAAATATTAGCATCAGTCACCCACATCACATCACTTGCTTCAAGTGTTATAAGGATCAAATGAGACAGGAGGATATAATGTGTTTTAAAAACCTTATAATGACATACTTATTAGCTATTATTAGCATCATTTTTAGAAGTTTCACCGACTTCATACTTGATCTTCTAAACCATATACATCCTAGCAAACTGGATCCTGAGAAGTGCACTATATCCCCTCCCTAAGGTAAGGTGCCCCAGTGGCCAGAGTAGCTTTTGAATACTACTGTTCGAAGCCTTAAAACAGTGTGCTCCTTCAAAATCAACTGCCAATGTCCATTACGGTCACTTTACTCTCATTGATACCAATGATTAGTGTCTCTCTATCAATGTCACCAGTTAATATTGATTAGCTTTTACAAAGAGACATTTACTTGGGAAATACCAAAAAATAGAAGTACAAAAACATTTTCTTGAATCAAGAGAAAACTTTCTCCTCTACCACCATGATCCCTGGGGACAGTAAGTCCCAAATTAGGAGTTCCTATATAGAAATTTCACTTCTGAATGTGACATTGCAAATTGATGGATTATTAGTATCTCACTGCCAAATCAATCTTCTACTAGGTTAGGTCAAACAGATTTGCCTCACAATTGGACCTTTCTTGGGCTTGACTGATGCCCATCCAGAGGTTCTTTTCTGCCCTTTTAATATCTCATGAGGAACTTAAAAGGTCTTAAAGGAAGAAAAGGAAGAGAAAACAGCCTTTTCGACATGCTGAGTTATCCAAGAAGTCATGAACACATGCAGCATTCTGGTGCCCCACAAAGTGATTGTAAAGAAAGCACTTAGTCAACCTAAAAACATTTCAGAGTGTTATAGGTCTAGTAAGAAAGGGGGGGGGGGGGGACTCCAGACAATTGACACATTTTTTGGAATTTTTGCAAAAAGTATGGAATTTAGTTAAACCCTTTATATTTAATATAAACTAGCTCATGTAAAGTTAAAGATTATTATATGCCTTCCTGAGTAGTCAGAAGAATAAGAACACCACTGAGAGAGTGGAATATATATTGTTTAACTTTACTTGTTGTGCACCATGCCTCTCCACACATTTAAATCCTTCTCTCATGCCTCACTATGGTACTGAGGTGACACTGAGGTCTTGAAGACTATGCCAGCAGAACTTTCTACAAAGTTGGAGAGGACTCCAGTAAGACATTCTTATGGAATGTTTCCTGTCTAGCCACCAATTTAGCTAAATGAGAAGTTCATTAACACACGTTTGATTACTAAGTGGTGAATTTTTTAGATAGTACACTCATGAAATCACTAATTAAATTAAATTTCCATAAATCCATCACAGATTTAAAAAATATTATTGAATTTTAATACTTAGGACTAAAAAGTAATGAAATTTTCTCTTTCCTATGAGTATTAATCATAATGCTCCATTTTTGGCAGGTAGCTAACAAAGGATTACTGAAGAGAATTGGATTGAGAGAACTTAATACTGCTTGAGTATCATAGAATTATAGTCATACAGCTGGAGAAATCCTTAGAGGTCAATAAGAATAACCCTTTCATTTCCAGAAAAGATAATTATATCCTAGAATAGATAAGTGATTTGTCCAAGGTCACATAGCTTGTTAATGTCAAATCAAAGAGCACAAAAATCCCCTGAGTCAGGGTCAAGTGGCTTTGAAATCTAAATATATTTTTGTTTTTGCATATTTTCCTAAAATCCTTCTAACCTAGTTTTATATTTGTACACTAAGTTGATGAAGAGATGCTAGGAAAAAAAATATAAGCATAAGCTATAAATGCCAATAGTACTATGACTTCTATAATATTGTTGACTCCCTGCTAAAGTACAATTTGATGGTTTTTTTCTGATTATTCAATTCAACAAGTATGTATTAAATACCTAATAAGCTATTATACTGTCTGTTATGAATATAAAAACAAAATAGAAATTAATCACTTCTCTTAAAGAATTTCCCATTCTATTGGAAGATTCCATGGGTTCATAGATTAATTAATACAAGACTATTTGAGGAGGAAGATGACATTAATGATTGGGGTGGGATAGTCTTCCTATAGTAGAGAGGCACCTAATCTAAACATTCAAGAAAGTTGAAGTGTTTAAGAGTCAGAGATAAGGAAGGAAGACATTTAGGTACAGGACATACCTGAACAAAGGTCTGGAGGTGAGGGATGAAATGTTAAGTTTAAGGAACAATTAACAGGTTGATTTGACTTTCAGGAAATTCACATGAGAGAGAGAGTAGTAATGTGAAATAAGTCTGGAACTAGTCTGTGAATGGATTTTCAAAGCCACACCTTTGAGTTTGTAGGTTATCCTAGAAATAATAAGGAGCAATCAAAAAGTATTGAACAGAGGAGGTTTGCTGGCAGACCTGTGCTTTGGTAAGATGACTGTCATTTATTTTATCCCCATGTGCTATTTCAGAAAGAAGTCTCTTACCACAAAAAGAAACACAAAATCTAAAGTCTTGATTGTCTTACATAGAGAAAACAATGACATTAATAGCAAGAAGGAAGACAGGGACATTGGATGCAGCATAGGAGAAAGCCTGGTGTGAAGGCAACCAGAATATGGCCCAAAGTCAAGTAATGAAATGACACTGGGAAATCCTTCCTTGGTGTCTTCATTTACCCTTTCCTTCCCTTCCCAGCTCTGCCCCAAGTGGCATGAGATCATTTTCCCCACCCTGTTCCTAACACACTGGGACCTCATCCAGTAACTGCTTGTGTGCCTACCTAAGTCATAACTTTGTGATATTGTAATCCACATAACCTCCTTAGGTCTCAGTTTACTCAACTGTAAAATGAGAAAGATAGACCAGATGGCCTCTGTAGACCATTCCTTTTCTAGATCTAAAATACTCTGATCAACTCCAGGAAATAACAATTTGCTTCTTCCTTTGTTGCACCACTACTGACCTCCTGAATAAACAAAGTTCTCAGTGCCATTTTAGATTGATTTCTCCCCCCTATCCCCTCATCAGCAGCAGTGGTACTCCTATACCTCTCCCACCTCCCTTTGTCCCTTATGAAATTTTCTTAATTAAGGTTCTAATGTGAAGTCTCCTTAACCTGGGGTCTACCAATCCCAAAATGTCTCGGAATAGATTTCAAAGCATTTGTGTATGTGTATTGTGAAGATTGAATTTGGATCTTCATCTAACAATGAAGGTATTTAGCTCTTCCTTGATTGTGAAGATTAAATTGTAATCCCCTGTCTATTTTTTAGATTTTAATCCCCCCAGAATGCAAACACAATACTTAAAGTTGAGTGGGAAGCTCTGCCCATGTTAGATCTAATCACAAAAGGTGTAAATATCCCAAGTAATCATGAAGTGGGAGGTCTGTGACCCACATGTGCAATAGTGGGTAAGGAATTAGAATTGATTAACTGCCTCCTTGACAATCCTAGAGCAGAGTATCAGCTGTAATTGGTAGACATGGAATTAGGGGAAGTGACCCAAGAAAAAAAGGTCTTTAAAAGAAAGAGACAAGGGCCTGAACAGGGTTGTGTTTCTGGGAATTTGAAAGAGACAGACTTGGAGTGGAGCCTCCTGTAAGAAGCAGTTCTACTGGAGTTGAGGCTGATAAAGAATCTGCTGATTGAACTAACACATGGTCAGTGTAAAGGCTGACTTCCTTTCCTTGGCTTTTCTAAAGATGTCAGCCTCCAGAAAAGGCCCATTGTCTTGAGACTCCTTTCCCCTGGCTGGAGCCTTAGAATTCCTACCTGGCTCAGAGGAAGCCATAGCTTGCTCTCTCTCTCTCTCTCTCTCTCTCTCTCTCTCTCTCTCTATCTCTCTCTCTCTCTCTCTCTCTCTCTCTCTCTCTCTCTCTCTTCTCTCTCTCTCTCTCTCTCTCTCTCTCTCTCTCTCTCTCTCTCTCTCTCTCTCTTTCTTAATATTTTCCCTCTATTGTAAAATAAACTACCATAAATTCCACTCAATCTTTAGTAATTCATTTTGGGATTTAGTAATTAAATCCCTGGTGACCAATTAAATATATATTCAGTCCAACCATAAATTTAACAGTATATATGTATACAAATATCTATATATGTATGACTGAATGAATTGTATATGTATATAACAATGTGATTAGCTTCTTTTGTATTTTGAGATATTTTATTATATACATTTGAAAATATTATTTCTAGAAAAAGATCCAGAATTCTTCTCATTTCTCAAACAATTAATGACCTGGGATTTATGATCTCCAGAAACTCCTCTTTCTAAATGATGAATCATTTCTGAAACTCACATTTTCAATATCCCTTGTCTTTGGGGCCCCTCCCCTACCTCCCTCTGAAGAAAGTGGAGGGTGGACCTTGGAAGGAAAGCCTTCCAAGGTTTTCAGCTTCTTATATGTATTTTTTCTTTCAGTAGATAATGAGCTCTATAGAGAAAGAGATTATCTTATATTATCTTTATATCCCCAAGGCTTAGCACAATGTCTGGAATGAGTAAGTTATTGTTGTTTTTAGTTGTTTGGTTGTTGTTTGTTTGTTTTTTTTCCACATTATGTGTTAATATCATTCCAATGATCATTTATATTTTGTAAACCATATTCTCTCCCTCCATCTGCCCTTCCCTCTCCCCAAAATGATAGATGATATATATCAATACATGTATTATCAAACAACATATGTTTCCATGTTGTGAAACAAGAAATGCATTGCTTACACTAGGGAAAAATTTTTGGAGGAAATAGAAGGAAGAATGGTATGTTCAATCTGTATTCAGTCTCCATCATTCCCTTCTAAGCCAACAGATATCCTTTTTTGTCATGAGTCCCTTGAGGTTGTTCTGGATTCTTGTCTTGTTGATAATGGTTAAGTCATACACAGCTGAGAACTTGTTGCTGTTACTATAGGCTATACAGATAACTCAATTACTCTACTGGTTCTGCTTACTTTACATCACTACAAAAAAGTCTTCCCAGGTTTTTTGTTTTGTTTTATTTTGTTTTGGGGGGGTTAATAAGTTCCTAATAACTATTGATTGAATCTGTGTCACAAAACAAGTTATGAACTCACAAACTATTGAAAGGGGACCAATTCAACTAGTTGGAAAGGACATCCTTGGGGAAAGTGGTCTTTTTGAGAAGTTCCTTTCTCCCATTACTCATCATTGTTTTAATATTTAATAAGAAGTATAATGGGAGATGGGACCTTCTCAGAGACAACAAAACCAATAACAATTGTTTAAAATCACTTCAAAGTACAAAAAGTGCACAACTTTTTACTCCATGACGTCAATATTATCTCCTACTCTTAAATACATATTTTTAGAACTACCAAAAAAAGGAGGGTCTCAATCTATTGTTAACATTCACTCATTAAAGATTATTACTTAAACTTGACTACTTTAATTTAATTCTCTTGAACCCTGCTGCTGTGGCCAGCCAAGTTTCTCCACACAAGAGGAAATTGCTAATCATGTTGCATTTATGGCCTCACTGTTTGTCTTTTAATGAAGTCTGTCTGTTCCTTAATGTCTCATACTGCTTAGGGAAGCCTTGGAAAACTGGGTCTAGCTGCTTACCGTAATAGTCTTATGACTGCCTCTCAATCCTTTACATTTATATAAGGCACTTAGCTGGTGACTTTGTGGTTGCTCAAAGGAAATAAGACCTGGCAGCTGCCCTATAGGCTATACAGATAACTCAATTACTCTGTGAATAGAGGTACCCTGAGGAAATGTTATGACTAGGAAATGATAAGTTCACATGGGCTTTTGTGACTGGCTATAAAGCTTTTCTAGGAAATCATACTTAGAAGACTGACCATATTCTGGGTAGGATAATATAGCAAAATAAAAGGTTGATTTATATTGTTTAGGTGGAATATAAAAATAGATAAACAAATGTGAAATCAGAAAAGAACCATAATTTCATCATAAATCCCCCCCCAAGACAAATTATAACCTTTGTATGACTTAGCTTAAGGGGAAGCTAGTTGACCCAGTGGATGGAGTGCCAGGTCTAGAGTCAGATTGACATAAGTTAAAATTTGGCCACAGATATTTACTAGCTATGTGACCTTGGGAAAGTCACTTAACCCTGTTTGCCTCAGTTTCCTCATCTGTAAAATAAGTTGGAGAAGGACATGGCAAAGCACTGTAGAGTTTTTGCTAAGACAATCCAAATGGCATCAAGAAGATTTATATATGACCAAAATGACTGAACCATGACAGACATAGGGGTAGAAGATGAAGGTACCTGATTTAGGGCATGGTAGAGAAAGACTGGAAAGAGTCAGGCATGCAACCTGCACAAGAAAAAAGACTTCACCCATTGCCATCTATTTAAGTTCATTGATACCTAATATGTTGATGTTTAATCTTTCCGGCTCATGTTTGACCACCTTGGTTAATAGATCTTAAATTCCAGGTTCCTATGCCATATTGACCAATATAGGATCAGCCTTTCCTTTCATCACCACTGGCTCAGTGGATAGAGTGTTAGGCCTAAATTCAGGAAGACATGAGTTTGAATCTAGCCTCAGACACTTGCTAACTGTGTGACCCTCGGCAAGTCTCTGTTGACCTTAATTGGCTGGAGAAGGAAATGGCAAACCACTACAGCAATTTTACCAAGAAAACCCCATGAACAGTATGGTCCATGGATCATGAAGAATCAAACATAACTGAACGATTGAGCAATTCATACACACATTTGATCTTGGAGACGTTAAGAAGAGGTTGGATTGGAATTTATTGGGTGAGGGGGGTGAATGTGACTCATGGTCAGACCTCTGCCTAAGGAAAAAGGACTTTGGCAACTGGGGGGAAGATGAAATAGTGGGGAGGGCTTTGTGACAAGAACACTAAAAAAGAAGTCTATTGAGCTAATGATGGCCTGTATGAAGAGGGTGGCTACGTGAATAGAAAGTGATACATAAAAAATAAAGATTTGGTGAAGGTAGAAAGAAAAAAACCTAGAAACAAATTAGATATGAATTAATTAATAAATTGAATTAATTAATAAATGGAATGAATTAATAAATAGCCAAGTCAATTAATAAATAGTCAATGAATTAATAAATAGTCAAGTCAATTAACAAATAGTCAAGGAATGAATTAATAAATAGTCAAGGATGATAAGGTGACGAGCCAGAGGCACTGCAAGAATAGAGATGGTCTGCACTAAAATAGGGAAGTTTTGAAGAAGGAAAGGTTTTGTGGAAAAGATTATTTTATATTGAACCTGAGATATCTATAGGACGTAGTGCAAAATACTCAAAAGATAGAAAAAGTTAAGAGATTGGAGTTGAGGAGATAGGGAATAAACATTTATTAAGCACCTGTTATGTGCCAAGCACTTTATAAATATTATCTCATTGGATCCCTACAATCACCATAGGAGGTAGGAGCTATGATTATTCCAATTTTAGCTGAGGAAACTGAGACACATAAAGCTTAAGCGATAGCCAGTAAGTGTCAGAATTGAACTCAAGTTCTGACCAGTCTGCTGTATCACCTATCTGTATCTTATGAAAATGTTTAAGGCTGAGATATATAAATCTGGGAGTCACTAGCATAGGGATGATAACTGAATCCATGGAAGTTGATGAGATGACTAAGAGAAAACATAGAGTAGAGGTTCTCAAACTGGTATCTGTGAATATATGCAAAACTATATTTCAAAATTATTGACTTGCTTCATAATCCTGGTTATTTTATTTTATTCCCTTAAAAATGTTAGTCTGAGAAAAGGTCAGTAAAGGGCTTCACTAGGCTGTTGGTCACATCCCCAGTAAAAAGGGAATGAAAAAGAAGACCTAAAAAGAGCTTTGAGGGAATATCCATGATTAGTAGGGGTGACCTCAATGATACAGCAAGGAAAAAAAAAGAGAAAGTGGCACACAGGTAGAAGAAGGAAAAAGTGTGGGCAGCCCCATAATTGTAGGCCAAAGAATATCTGGAAGAGAGCAATTAATTGACAGTTTCAGAAAATGTAGAGAGCTTAAGAAGCATGAGCAGTGATCAAGCACCTTTGATTTTGGCAACTAAGATATCACTAATCAGATCTCTAATGTTAGAAGGAACACTTTCATTTGAATGATGAGGTCATATCCTGACCAGGATGAGGATACAAAAGTCAATGGGGTAGGGGTGGAAAGTCAACTAAATAGTTCAGTGGATAGAAAAAACAAGCTTAGAGATGAAGGTCCTTGGTTCAAATCTAGCTGTGTGAGTTTGGGCAAGTTACTTAACTGCTAGCACTTTCCATTCTTCTGCTTTAGAAACAAAATTGGTTCTAAGACAGTAAATGATTTTGTTGTTGTTTTTTAGAAGAGAGTGAGCAGAAATAAAGTGGAAGTATCAAGTATAAATATATATATTTTTAATAATCTTAGAAAAGATATAGGATGATGTGTTTGTCCAAGGGAAAGATATGCCTATTTGTAATTAACATGGAAGCAGAAAGAAGGTAAAAGAGGGCTTGAAAATGTATAAGTTTGTGCAAGGGGCATAGAGTGAGGGTTCAGAGAGAGATAGTCAGAGAAAGAATAATAGGAGAGATAATCAGAGAAAAAAAGAGGATGCAATGGGATGAAAGTTGAATATAGAAGGATTTCCTTGACAAGAAGTAGATAGTGAGGGAGAATGTCTGAGTATAAGATGAGGGAGAGGGACAAAAAAGAAAGAGGGTCTTGTTTGGTGATTTTTAAGGGAGGTCTTCATCTGACAGGGTAAGGTAGAGAGGATGCCAAGAGAAGCTTGAAAAAAGGAAAAATAGGTTTTGAATAGCCGAATACTTAATTGGATAGTGAATCAATTAGGGAATTATAAAAGAATTGCCTTGTTGAAATGAGAACACAGCTAAGATAATATAGTATAAATTTATAGTTGGCACATCATGATTTTCTGATTTTCTCTAGCCTCATTTGGCAGCATGTGAATAGGAGTAAAGGTGGTATAAGTGGGGATGTCTAAGGCAATGCACAGTAAGACAATTAGTCAGTACTTTGAGTGTAAAGGATAGCTTAGAGTTAAACTTATTCACTAAATCAAGATAAAAAGGAAAAGAAGAGTAAAATCAGTGCAGGAATGATGTCCTTGGAAAGAACCCAGAGGTAAAAGTCTGAAAAGCACAATGAGAAGAATCAAATTCATGACTTACTGACAAAGAAAGATGAACTCACAAAAGCATATGATGAGACACCAGCATTTCAGACTCCATAAATAAAGAACTGGAACACTTGAAAGTGTTGGCAAGATCAAGTATATAAGATTGTGTAACCAAAGTGGAGTAGGTCATGGGAACAGAGTAGATTGAAGAACTAGTAAGGAAGGAGTTCTTGAAGGAGTTTCAGTAGGTTTATTGAGGTCTCCTAAACTGAGGGCAGAAGTTGAGATGGAGAAAAAAGATTGTAAGCCAGACATTGAACTCATTAAGAAAGGAACTATTGTGGAGGTAACTAAATAAGTTTCTATACTCTTGATTTGCTCATAAATATGGATTAAGTGGACCTAGAAGGAGGAGAGGTTGTAAGGAGTGAAGGTATAGCAAGACCCTGGAAGTGGCCATTAGAGGTGGAAGTATTTACTATAATGTACCATCACTGGTAAGTCAGAGAGGATGGAAAGGAGTGAAAATTAAACCAATACTGTCTCCATTTTAGTGCATTGATATATAATTTGAGTTTTGAAGAGTTTTGGAAAATTATATGTCTCTCTGTGTCTCTCTGTGTGTCTCTCACTCTCTCTCTCTCTCTCTCTCTCTCTCTCTCTCTCTCTCTCTCTCTCTCTCTCTGTGTGTGTGTGTGTGTGTGTGTGTGTCTCTCTAGGTCCCTCTCTGTCTCTGCCTTTCTGTCTCTGTCTCACACATACACACACGATTGATTTATTAGAGACAAGTGAAAGTGTTAAAAATTTCATCATTAACAGGTTGTTTTGCTAATGAGTATTTCTGGTACATTCCATTCATGTTTAAAGGTTAAGGAATATTGATGTTTTTGCTTATTTTGATGCCTATATTTGTTATTATTTGGGGAGAAGATGACATATTTCTGCAGTAATTTTTAAACTGGAAGATCTTTTTGAAACATATATCAATGTCTCAAATGCATTAGGGTTTTGACTTGTGGAAACAAATACAGACTTACCTGCATCTTTCTAAAGTAAGAAAATTCCAACTTTTTGGTTATGTATTACCTTGTCAAATTTGGAAAAGTAATGCATATGTACTCAACACCAGAGCTATAACTAGAGAAGATCAACCAGGACTTTTCCCCGGTGGAGTTACAGGGTATATATGTGACTTTTAGAGTTGTCCAAGAAACACTTTCAGGATCTTCTTTTAACCTATGCTAAAAGATTTGAGCACATTCCTTTACTAAGTTATGTGGCCATTTTCTCTAAGCCAAGATGACACCCTTTTCCTCCATCCCCAAACTTCATGAGTATTGTTAAATTTTTTATGGTTTGGACTTAATATTTTAAATTAGTGGTTGCCAGGGATTTCATTTCTAAATCACAAAATGAATTACTAAAGTAGAATGGAATTTATGATAGTTTATTCATAATCGAGAGAAGATATTAAGGAAGACATAAAAGGGGAAAGAGAGAGAGAGAGAGAGAGAGAGAGAGAGAGAGAGAGAGAGAGACAGAGAGAGAGACAGAGAGAGAGACAGAGAGAGAGAGAGAGAAGCTCTGGCTTCCTCTGAACCAGTTAGAAATTCTAAGCCCCAGCCAGGGGAAAAGGGTTATCAAGACAATGGGCCTTTCTTGGAGGTTCACACCTCTAGAAAGGCAAGGAATCTAAATCAGTCTTTCACTCACCACAGTGATCATCTAAAAGAAAAGCAGTCTGAGGTCTCCTGCACAAGCTCCTCCAGGGGTCCAGTTCCATAGCCAAGTATCTTCACTCCAAGTCTGAATATCTGTCTTCCAGTTTCTCCTCAAGTGTCTGTCTTCCAGTCTCTCCTCCACTTGACTCTTCTTCATTCTTGATTGCCCTTGTATGCCTCTGTTTCCTCTATTTAAAGACCTTTTTCTCTTGTGTCATCTCCCCTAAATTTTTACATCTACCACTCACAGCAGATGCTCTTCTCCAGGACTGTCCACTCAATGTATGAAATAGGTGTTACAGCTTTTGTAGTTAGTTTACACCTTTTTGGGGTTAGTTAACACCTTTTTTGGTTAGTTAATGTCTTTTTGTAGTTAAAATGGATAGATCTACTTTAAATAATAATTGCACAGTGATTAAAATCTAAATCTAAAAATAGACAGGAGATTTCAATTTTATTTTCACTATCAAGGAAGAGCTAAGTACCTTCATTGTTATAATCAGGAGATAGCTAAATCCAATCTTTACCTGAATACAGGTTCACCTCTGTATTACTGGTTTTAACATCTGATAATACTATTCCTTTGGTTAGACTATTCTCAGATATGTTTTTTTTAAAATATATTTTATTTGATCATTTCCAAGCATTATTCGTTAAAGACATAGATAATTTCTTTTCCTCCCCCCCACCCCCCATAGCCCAGTCCACTGGGCATTAGATGTTTTCTTGATTTAAACCCATTGCTTTGTTGATAGTATTTGCATTAGAGTGTTCATTTAGAGTCTATCCTCTGTCATGTCCCCTCAACCTCTGTATTCAGGCAGTTGCTTTTTCTCGGTGTTTCCACTCCCATAGTTTATCCTTTGCTTATGAATGGTGTTTTTTTCTCCTGGATCCCTGCAAGTTGTTCAGGGACATTACACCGCCACTAATGGAGAAGTCCATTACGTTCGATTATACCACAGTGTATTAGTCTCTGTGTACAATGTTCTCCTGGTTCTGCTCCTCTCGCACTGCATCACTTCCTGGGGGTTGTTCCAGTCTCCATGGAACTGTTCCACTTTATTATTCCTTTTAGCACAATAGTACTCCATCACCAACATATACCACAGTTTGTTCAGCCATTCCCCAATTGATGGGCATCCCCTCGTTTTCCAGTTTTGGGCCACCACAAAGAGCGCAGCTATGAATATTTTTGTACAAGTCTTTGTGTCCATTATCTCTTTGGGGTACAGACCCAGCAGTGCTATGGCTGGGTCAAAGGGTAGATATTCTTTTGTCGCCCTTTGGGCATAGTTCCAAATTGCCCTCCAGAATGGTTGGATCAATTCACAACTCCACCAGCAATGAATTAATGTCCCTACTTTGCCACATCCCCTCCAGCATTCATTACTTTCCTTTGCTGTAATGTTAGCCAATCTGCTAGGTGTGAGGTGATACCTCAGAGTTGTTTTGATTTGCATCTCTCTGATTATAAGAGATGTAGAACACTTCTTCATGTGCTTGTTAATAGTTTTGATTTCTTTATCTGAGAACTGCCTATCCATTTCCCTTGCCCATTTATCAATTGGAAAATGGCTTGATTTTTTGTACAATTGATTTAGCTAATTATAAATATGAGTAATTAAACCTTTGTCAGAGGTTTCTATGAAGATTTTTTCCCAATTTGTTGTTTCCCTTCTGATTTTAGTTATATTGGTTTTGTTTGTACAAAAGCTTTTTAGTTTGATGTAGTCAAAATTATTTATTTTACATTTTGTGATTCTTTCTACATCTTGCTTGGTTTTAAAGCCTTTCCCCTCCCAAAGGTCTGACATGTATACTATTCTGTGTTTACCCAATTTACTTATGGTTTCCTTCTTTATGTTTAAGTCACTCACCCATTTTGAATTTATCTTGGTGTAGGGTGTGAGATGTTGATCTATTCCTAGTCTCTCCCACACTGTCTTCCAATTTTCCCAGCAGTTTTTATCGAATAGTGGATTTTTGTCCCAAAAGCTGGGATCTTTGGGTTTATCGTATACTGTCTTGCTGAGGTCGCTTTCCCCCAGTCTATTCCACTGATCTTCCTTTCTGTTTCTTAGCCAGTACCAAATTGTTTTGTTGACTGCTGCTTTGTAATATAGTTTTAGGTCAGGGACTGCAAGGCCCCCATCGTATGTGTTTTTTTTCATTATTTCCCTGGATATCCTTGATCTTTTGTTCTTCCAAATGAACTTTGTTATGGTTTTTTCTAAATCAGTGAAGAAGTATTTTGGTAGTTCAATGGGTATGGCACTAAATAGATAAATAAGTTTGGGTAGGATGGTCATTTTTATTATATTGGCTCGTCCTATCCATGAGCAGTTAATGTTTTTCCATTTGTTCAGGTCTAGTTTTAGTTGTGTGGCAAGTGTTTTGTAGTTGTATTCATATAGTTCCTGTGTTTGTCTTGGGAGATAGATTCCTAGGTATTTTATTTTGTCTAAGGTGATTTTGAATGGGATTTCTCTTTCTAGTTCTTGCTGCTGAGCTGTGTTGGAGATATATAGAAAAGCTGATGATTTATGTGGGTTTATTTTGTATCCTGCAACTTTGCTAAAGTTGTTGATTATTTCCATTAGCTTTTTGGTTGAATCTCTAGGATTCTTTAAGTAGACCATCATGTCATCCACAAAGAGTGATAACTTGGTCTCCTCCTTGCCTATTCTGATGCCTTCAATTCCTTTATCTTCTCTAATTGCTACTGCTAGTGTTTCTAGTACAATGTCAAATCATAGAGGTGATAATGGGCATCCTTGTTTCACTCCTGATCTTATTGGGAATGCATCTAGTTTATCCCCATTGCAGATGATATTAGCTGTTGGTTTTAGATATATACTGTTTATTATTTTTAGGAATGACCCTTCTATTCCTATGCTTTCTAGTGTTTTTAATAGGAATGGGTGTTGTATTTTATCAAAGGCTTTTTCTGCATCTATTGAGATAATCATGTGGTTCTTGCTAGTTTGCTTGTTGATGTGGTCAATTATGTGGATGGTTTTCCTAATGTTGAACCAGCCCTGCATCCCTGGTATGAATCCTACTTGATCATGGTGAATGATCCTTCTGATCACTTGCTGGAGTCTTTTTGCTAGTATCCTATTTAAGATTTTTGCATCTATATTCATTAGGGAGATTGGCTTATAGTTTTCTTTCTCTGTTTTTGACCTGCCTGGTTTTGGAATCAGTACCATGTTTGTGTCGTAAAAGGAATTTGGTAGAACTCCCTCTTTGCTTATTATATCAAATAGTTTGTATAGTATTGGGATTAACTGTTCTCTGAATGTTTGATAGAATTCACAGGTGAATCCATCAGGCCCTGGGGATTTTTTCTTAGGAAGTTCTTTGATGGCTTGTTGGATTTCAATTTCTGATATGGGATTATTTAAGAATTCTATTTCCTCTTCTGTTAGTCTAGGCAGTTTGTATTTTTGTATATATTCATCCATTTCTCCTAAATTGGTGTATTTATTGCCATATAATTGGGCAAAGTAATTTCTAATGATTGCCTTAATTTCCTCCTCATTGGAGGTACTGTCCCCCTTTTCATCTTTAATGCTGTGAATTTGCTTTTCTTCCTTCCTTTTTTTTTAATTAGATTGACCAGTACTTTGTCTATTTTGTTTGTTTTTTCAAAGTACCAGCTTCTTGTCTTATTTATTAAATCAATAGTTCTATCACTTTCGATTTTATTAATTTCTCCCTTAATTTTTAGGATTTCTAATTTGGTTTTCTGCTGGGGGTTTTTAATTTGATCGCTTTCGAGTTTTTTCAATTGCATTTCCAATTGATTGATCTCTGCTCTCCCTTGTTTGTTAATATAAGCTTTCAGGGATATGAATTTGCCTCTGATTACCACTTTGGCTGCATCCCAAAAGGTTTTAAAGGATGTTTCGCCATTGTCATTTTCCTTGATGAAATTATTAATTGTTTCTATGATTTCTTCTTTAACTAAACGGTTTTGGAGTATCATATTGTTTAATTTCCAATTGGTTTTAGATTTGGTTTTCCATGTACCATTACTAATCATTATTTTTATTGCCTTGTGATCTGAGAAGGCTGCATTCATTATTTCTGCTTTTTTGCATTTGTGTGCTATGTTTCTGTGACCTAATGTATGGTCAATTTTTGTGAATGTGCCATGTGGTGCTGAGAAGAAGGTGTATTCCTTTTTATCCCCATTTATTTTTCTCCATATGTCTATTAATTCTAATTTTTCTAAGATTTCATTCACTTCTTTTACCTCTTTCTTATTTATTTTTTGATTTGATTTATCTAAATTTGATAATGGTTGGTTTAAGTCTCCCACTAGTATGGTTTTATTGTCTATTTCTTCCTTCAATTCGCCTAGTTTCTCCATTAGAAATTTGGGTGCTATATTATTTGGTGCATACATGTTGATTAATGATATTTCCTCGTTGTCTAGAGTCCCTTTTAACAAAATATAATTACCTTCCCTATCCCTTTTGATCAGGTCTATTTTTGCATTGGCTTTATCAGATATCATGATTACCACTCCTGCCTTCTTTCTATCAGTTGAGGCCCAGAAGGTCTTACTCCATCCTTTAATTCTGACCTTGTGGGATATCCAGGGAAATAATGAAAAAAAACACATATGATGGGGGCCTTGCAGTCCCTGACCTAAAACTATATTACAAAGCAGCAGTCATCAAAACAATTTGGTACTGGCTAAGAAACAGAAAGGAAGATCAGTGGAATAGACTGGGGGAAAGCAACCTCAGCAAGACAGTATACGATAAACCCAAAGATCCCAGCTTTTGGGACAAAAATCCACTATTCGATAAAAACTGCTGGGAAAATTGGAAGACAGTGTGGGAGAGACTAGGAATAGATCAACACCTCACACCCTACACCAAGATAAATTCAAAATGGGTGAGTGACTTAAACATAAAGAAGGAAACCATAAGTAAATTGGGTAAACACAGAATAGTATACATGTCAGACCTTTGGGAGGGGAAAGGCTTTAAAACCAAGCAAGATATAGAAAGAATCACAAAATGTAAAATAAATAATTTTGACTACATCAAACTAAAAAGCTTTTGTACAAACAAAACCAATATAACTAAAATCAGAAGGGAAACAACAAATTGGGAAAAAAAATCTTCATAGAAACCTCTGACAAAGGTTTAATTACTCATATTTATAAAGAGCTAAATCAATTGTACACAAAATCAAGCCATTCTCCAATTGATAAATGGGCAAGGGAAATGGATAGGCAGTTCTCAGATAAAGAAATCAAAACTATTAACAAGCACATGAAGAAGTGTTCTACATCTCTTATAATCAGAGAGATGCAAATCAAAACAACTCTGAGGTATCACCTCACACCTAGCAGATTGGCTAACATAACAGCAAAGGAAAGTAATGAATGCTGGAGGGGATGTGGCAAAATAGGGACATTAATTCATTGCTGGTGGAGCTGTGAACTGATCCAACCATTCTGGAGGGCAATTTGGAACTATGCCCAAAGGGCGACAAAAGAAGGTCTACCCTTTGACCCAGCCATAGCACTGCTGGGTCTGTACCCCAAAGAGATAATGGACACAAAGACTTGTACAAAAATATTCATAGCTGCGCTCTTTGTGGTGGCCCAAAACTGGAAAATGAGGGGATGCCCATCAATTGGGGAATGGCTGAACAAACTGTGGTATATGTTGGTGATGGAATACTATTGTGCTAAAAGGAATAATAAAGTGGAGAAGTTCCATGGAGACTGGAACAACCTCCAGGAAGTGATGCAGAGCGAGAGGAGCAGAACCAGGAGAACATTGTACACAGAGACAAACACACTGTGGTATCATCGAACGTAATGGACTTCTCCATTAGTGGTGGTGTAATGTCCCTGAACAACTTGCAGGGACCCAGGAGAAAAAAACACCATTCATAAGCAAAGGATAAACTATGGGAGTGGAAACACCGAGAAAAAGCAACTGCCTGAATACAGAGGTTGAGGGGACATGACAGAGGATAGACTCTAAATGAACACTCTAATGCAAATACTATCAACAAAGCAATGGGTTCAAATCAAGAAAACATCTAATGCCCAGTGGACTTACGCGTCGGCTATGGGGGGTGGGGGGGGAGGAAAAGAAAATGATCTATGTCTTTAACGAATAATGCTTGGAAATGACCAAATAAAATATATTTAAAAAAAAAAATTCTGACCTTGTGGGTGTCAACCCGCCTCATGTGTGTTTCTTGAAGACAACATATGGTAGGGTTTTGGATTCTAATCCATTCTGCTATTCGTCTACGTTTTATGGGTGAGTTCATCCCATTCACGTTCAAAGTTATGATTGTCATTTGTGGACTCCCTGGCATTTTGATTGCCTTCCCTAATTCTAACCTTTTCTTCTTCGGCTCTACCTTTTAGTCCAGTGATTTACTTTGAATCAGTGCCCCTTGTCCCCTCCCTTGATGTTTCCCTTTTTAGTCCCTCCCTTTTTCTTCCCTCCCCCTCCCCCCTCTCTTTCCCTCCCTTTTTGTTCTCCCTCTCCCCCTCCCCCCTTGGTTTTCCCTTCTCCTTACCCTTGTTGGGTAAGATAGAATTCAAGATCCCAATGGATCTGGATGTTTTTCCCTCTCAGAGTTGATTTCCCTGAGATTGAGGTTTAAGTAAACCACCCCCCTCTCTTCCTCTCCTTCTTATAGGAGTTTTCTTCCCTTCCCCTTCCCATGTGAATCTTTGTGTGAGAACCATTATTCTATTTGGTCTTTCTTTACCCCCTATTTATACATTATATTTTCCCCACATGTTAGTATACATAGATTGATATAAATGTAGTCCTTATAGAAGAGAGTTTGAGTAAAAGAAGAAGATAACATTTTTCCCCTTTCCTTAATATTTACCTTTTCAGGTATTCCTTGCTCTTTGATTTTCGGTATCAAACTTTCCACAGAGCTCTGGTCTTTTCTTTGCAAAAAGTTGGAAGTCTTCTATTTTGTTGAATGCCCATACTTTCCCTTGGAAGTATATAGTCAGTTTTGCTGGGTAGCTGATTCTTGGTTGGAGACCCAGCTCTCTTGCCTTTCTGAAGATCATGTTCCATGCCTTACGATCATTCAGAGTAGAATTTTCAAGGTCTTGTGTGACCCTGATTGGTATTCCTTTATATCTAAATTGTTTTTTTCTGGCTTCCTGTAGGATTTTTCTTTTGTTTGATAGCTTTGGAATTTGGCAATTACATTCCTGGGAGTTGTCTTTTGGGGGTTTAGTGTAGAAGGTGTTCTGTGAGCTCTGTCAGTGGCTGTATTGCCCCCTTGTTCTAGAATCTCTGGGCAATTTTCTTTGATTATATCTTGTATCACCATGTCCAGTTTGGTGTTTATTTCTGGCTTTTCTGGGAGTCCAATTATTCTTAAATTTTCTCTTCTCCCTCTATTTTCCAGATCTATCACCTTGTCGGTGAGATATTTTATGTTCTCTTCTAATTTCTTGGTGTTTTGGCTTTGCTTTATTAGTTCTTGCTTTAAAGCCTGGTTTTCTTTTACAGTTTGGTCAAACTGGTTTTGTAGATGCATGAATTTCTTTTGCATTATTTCCCACTTTTCCTCCCAGAGGGCTTCCATCTTTTTGGTCATTTCTGATTCAAATTCTTCATGGGTTTGTGGAGAGTTTCTATTTCCTTTGGAAGATTTTGGAGAATTTTCTTGTATATCTTCTTCTATCTGCTCTGTATTTTGTATTTTGGCTCCATAGAATGTGTCCAAAGTCGCCCCTTTCTTCTTATTTTTCTTGGTATTTTGGGGCTTCTGTGCTTCTGTGGAGTTTGTCATCTCTTATTGTGGAGGATTAGCTTTTCTTATCTCTGTCTGGTGATCAGAGGCTTTAGTCCTGGGCAGATGTTGGTTCTATGAGCTTTCCCTGGGTTAAACTGAATATGCCTCACTGGAACTGGAATGGAAGGGTTGGACCACGAGGCCACACTCTCCCCCCCGGCTCGCTTTCTGGAAGTTGCCTTCTGAATCCCTGGCCGTGAGGCTGTTTCGTCGGCCTGCGGGGGGATG